>NC_140565.1:2472290-2819790 GCF_057381845.1 Rhamphochromis longiceps
TTTTTAATTTTGCACATTTCTGAAGTAATTGTATCCAGCAGCTCCTTTAGATTCCCCCCAGAACAAAAAATATTTGTGTCATCTGCAAATAATACTAATTTTAATATATCAGATGCCTTACAAATATCATTTATATAAATAATAAATAATTTTGGACCCAGTACAGAGCCTTGTGGAACACCACAAGCAATGTCCAAGCATGATGAGGAATGGACACCCAGCTTCACAAATTGTTTCCGGTCACTTAAATAATTTTTCACCCATTGCAGTACAACCCCCCTAATCCCATACCGTTCCAGTTTATTAATTAATATGTCATGATTGATTGTGTCGAATGCTTTCTTGAGATCCAGAAATACTCCAGCTGCATACTGTTTCTGATCTATAGCATTCGTAATCTCCTCAATTGATTCGATTAATGCCAGAGATGTTGATCTTTTTGATCTGAATCCATATTGACTGTCAGAGAGTAATTTATATTTATCTAAGAATTTGTCTAATCGTTTATTAAACAGGTTTTCTAGGATTTTGGAGAATTGTGGTAGTAAAGAAACAGGCCTGTAATTTGTGAAGTGGCGTCTATCCCCGGTTTTATACAGCGGCACAACTTTAGCTATTTTCATTTTGTTTGGCACTTTTCCCGTCTGAAATGATAAGTTGCAAATATATGTTAGAGGTCCTACAATTCCTTCAATGACCTTTTTGACGATTTTCATGTCAATATCATTACAATCAGTGGATGTTTTATATTTACACATGTGTACAATGTCAATTATTTCTTTTTCCTCCACTGATGTGAGGAACATTGAGTTAGGGTTCCTATCAATCAGGTTTTCACTACATTCTACTGATGGCAGTGACTCAGGAATTTGTTCTGCCAGTTTTGGTCCAATATTTACAAAATAATGATTAAAGCTGTTGACCTTATCAGCAGTGTTTTCCATAATATTGCCATTATCGATAAAGTATTGTGGATAACTTTGTTGTCCAGAATTATTTTTAATGATACCGTTTAAAACATCCCATATTCCTTTCATATTATGTTTATTGTTGTTCAATATTTTACTATAATACTCCTTTCTACATACACGTATAATATTGGTCAACTTATTTTTGTATTTTTTATATTTATTTTCAGCTTCTTTTGTTCTTTGTTTTAGGTATTCCCTATAGAGTGTATTTTTCTTTTTACATGCATTTTGTAAACCCTTAGTGAGCCATGGTCTATCTGAATATTTGTGCTTTCTGTTGTATTTTATTGTTGGACAGTTTTTATCGTACAACTCCATGAATATTCTTAAAAATATGCCATATGCAATATCAATATCAGCTTCTTTGTACACCTTGTCCCAGTCCTGATTTAATAGATCGTTCTTAAATGCAGTCATAGTTTCTTCTGTCCTTACACGTCTGTATCTCAGTTGTTCTTCATGCTGATTTTTCTTATAATTAGTGTCATAAACTGCAAAAACTGGTAGGTGATCACTGATGTCATTAATTAATATTCCGCTCACAATGTTGTTTTCCATATTGTTAGTGAAAATATTGTCAAGTAAGGTGGCACAATGTGGTGTAATTCTGCTAGGCCTGGTTATTTTAGGATGTAAACTCAAACTGTACATAGTGTTTAGGAATTCGTCGGTCATTTTATGATCAAAACAATTTGTTCCATTGGAGGTGGAGATTATTTGATTTCCATGTCAGTACAGTCCACTCAGTCCGTGTCTTGATTCCCACACACAGCCAAGATGCGATTCTTGACGTAGTCTTTAGCAGCCGTCGGATTGGTGAATATTTCCTCACCAAGAGGGGAAGAAATCCTTAGCTTCGCTGGATATAGCATCCCGAATCTCACAGCCCGACATCCGCGCAGTAGATCTTTAGCTTCTTTAAAGGCCCCCCGTCTCTTCGCGACTGCAGATGGCAGGTTGGGGAAAATTAGGATTCTGTCTCCATTATGCGTCAGGGGACTGTTTAACGCGGCCCTGCAAAGTACCTCCTCCTTTTCTTGAAAGTAGTGAAATTTGACAATAAGTGGCCTGGGTCTCTGGTCTCTCACAGGGACAGGCTGGAGGCTGCGATGTGCCCGATCCAGTGTCGGAGCGGTATCCAGAGCCAAAACCTCCTTTAGTAGCTGGGCCACAGAGGTGACAGGGCGCGTCCCAGTCTCAAAGTGCTCCCTCACGCCAAGTATTCGAATGTTGCATCTGCGCTGTCTCCCCTCAAGGTCTTCGGTCTTGTCCAAAAGAGCTGACACAACTTCTTTCAGATCGTGAACTTGCTTCTCCAAGTCCACAACCCGGTCCGAATACGTGTTTGCATCTTCTTCCAGGCTAGTTAGCCGGCTATGGTGGTCAGTGAAGGTAGTAGCTAGAGCATCAATCTTAGCACAAAGTTCAGTCCGCACTTCATCTGTTTGGTCAGAAACATTGCTGCGAAGCGAATCGATCAGCTCATTAAGAGCTTGGCACTTGGTCTCGACTTTTGCTTCCAGCGTAGAAATTTTGGCGACTACGTTCTTCTCCGAGTTAGCTATGGCAGCCATTAGCGCGGCCGTGTCCGGGGATGTAGCATTGCTATCAGTTGCCTTGGCTCCATCAGTCTTTCTGGTGTTTTTGGATCCTGACATTGTTGCAAAGTTCCCTTAGGTGATGCGCACGTTTGCAGTGATAACTCAGCTGACGACAGATAACGCGCTAGTGCCCAATTTGAAAAAATAGCGTATCCCCACAGAGCAACTCAGCCACGTGTCTTTTCATGTCGCTGCTCCTACGTCACCCCTCGGAAAATTGTTTTATCACTCATCCAGGTGACTTCTCCAGTGTCACGGATGAGTGATGAATGTATCTCCCACTGGAAACCATTGTGTCCAGTTAAAGTCCATCGACTTTTTTAAGGAGAGTTGTTAGATGCTGTGCTCATGAGGACAATGGGTTTTAACTTGCAGCACAACACAAAGCTGCCATACTGGATCAACGATCAAAACACGTAATTGAGCAGAATTAAATCAAAATGTAGTATCCTCATATGACACATCACACATGACCCAGCATTGTTCTAAGAATGCAAACTTTCTTATTGGAAGTTTCCACAGCTGCCAAAAAGGGCCAGATTTCTGGCTGGTCTTAATGGGTGGTCGTTGCTCTCTCGTTTTCTCTGGAATTGCTGCACGGAGGATGAAACACCCATGATAAGCGCGGAGGTGTGTGTCTTTGTCAGAAATCAGCCATCCTCAGCTTCCAGGTTAGGAAAAGTGGAACCAGAAGATATTCAAATGCATCTCTCCACAGCTGCTGATAAATTCTACAAAAAACAAAGTTTGTTAAAAAACATTTGCAGGTGAATCACCGCTGATTTATCACTGACATCCATTTACTCAAAAAATACTGAAAAGTGGATAACTAGAATATATAGTTTATAATTTCAACAATGTACTGTACAAAATTGAACTTTATATGACAAACGTGGTGCTTGTGGAATTTTTAACAAGGACCCTACAAAACTTTGCAGTACTCATGCTGCCAAACTTTTGATGGCTAGGTGTGCAGTTCCTGCTTTAAATGCATTCACTGTTAAGATTAAGAAATCTAAGTGATAAGAGGCCAGAAATGTTTGAACTCGCTTGAAGTCCAGGTGCTGGTTTTCCAGTGTGTGCGTCTGATGGCCCAAAGCTGCCTCAGAGCCGTAACACCATCCATGGCTGCAGCATGGAACAGATGTGGGTGTGTCCTCATCTCCCAGAGGAGTCCAAATCATCATCAAACAGCCCTACAGACACAAAAACGTGAAAATATAAACAACCAGACTATCAGCAGTGATTTAACTACTTTAAGACCTCTGTGAAAATCATTTACAGTATATATCACAGAATTTAAGGCCTTTAAAATCACAGAGCACACAGAGAAAAGTACTAAACTGAATCAATTTCAGCTTTCGTTTTTCATGATGTATATTGTATTAATAATTACATTTTATTATCTGTGTCTTTACCACACATTTGCCACACAGGTGTAGATACTGTAGGTTCAGTGAATGTTTGTGAATGTTCAGTGAATTGCACTGATTAGAATATACTGGACATTCAAAGCTAAGATTCAGCGCACTGTGTTAGAGGCTGGGATTTGATGAATTCATCATATATACAACCTTTGATCATCGTTTATGTCCAGTTGAGAATGAATCTGTGCACTCACATATTAAATGAACTGAAATCAGTAGTGTGATCTCCAGTCTTGATATAAGGAATGAGAGAACTGACAGCTGTTATTTTAGTCAGCCTGTCTCAGTTGTTTTAACTCTTAAGTATCACAAAGTAATGTGGTAACATCTGGACTGACGAGTTTACTGTCAGCATTTTAATCGCTAGTTTAAAGGCTGTAGGCTGCAGCATTTGCTCTAACACTGTATGAATGTAACAGGACTCAGTGCTGGTTCTAATAGTCTGAGCTGCTTCCAGCTTTATTTGTGAAGAGCACAGCAGCTTACAAAACACGTAGCTAGCTCGTACAGCTGCGACGTAAAATTTTCATAAGCTAAGATGATCTTAAAATAACGGGGCTACATGCGGTGATGCTAGCGTTAGCAATGTTACCACCTCTTTCTTTCTCCCAGTCAAGTCTGTCCCGTATTCAGTAAGTGAAAATAAAATAAACAATAAAAGGTGAATCAAATGGACCATTACGGCAAGGCTGGGATGGTCAATTTGGTAAAGTAAATCCATTGGGCATCTTTGTTTGCCTTTAGACAACAATTCTGATGGCAAAAGAGCCAAACGGGACAGGCAAAAAAAAAAAAAAAAAGCAATGTTAGCACCTTACCTTCACAGGTGGTCAAACTGAGTAAACAGGCACTCAGTCAGAGGTTGGGCTCTCCGTTTGGCTGCAGGGTCCCTTCATTCTTCACATATCCGTGTCGAGCCGAGTGTAAATCCTGAGGCTGAACCGCCTTTGTACAAGCATACACGCTTCTTAGCAGGGCGAAGCTATGAGCTAGAAAAATCCAGGCAGACAGCCTGTGTCTGACCAACCAATCAGAGAGCTCCTTACATCCCAGGAAGTTTCTAATTTGAATAGCAGCAGGATTTTTAAAATGAAGTTGTTAATCCAACAGCCAATCCAAAATTAATCCCTGAGCGAACAGGAACGGGAAATGGATTTTGAAATGCAGTTTATTAAAGTGGAATTCGAAAATGATTTTTGAAATGAAGATTTAAAAAGCATTTTAAAAATCAGTTTATTAAATTAGAATTCAAAAATGAATTTACACATGCAGATTTTATTCTACAATTCATTATTTAAGCACAGAATTCTTTATTTCAATGCGCGTGGCTCTTGTGGTCCTCCATAGCAATCAACTCTGTTTCTCTAGAAATATTTCTAAACAATCTATGATGCAAACAGTCTTCTCAAAGCTGCTGTTCCGAAATGCATATAGCACAGATTGTCTCTGTCAGGCTACAACACTAGACTTGGCACCAGTCTACAATGCATCACACCGATACAGTGTTTGAAAAGCCTTGAAACAGTGGTTGAGTCAATTTTGAAATTAAAAACCAAAAAGTCAAAGGACAAGTTCATTCCAAGCTTCATTAACATTAACAAGTACTGCTGAAAACATGTTAAACACGGTTTATTCAGTGTAGTGTTATTTGTTTTTTCTTTCAGCAACACATTTTCAGTCCTCAGAGCTTGGCATTCTTGCTCAAGAGATTGGAGGCGTTTAACACATGTTTCAGTGCTAATTAACAGAACATTCTCATGGAGAACAGGCAGGACATCATTTCCAGGTTCTTCATTGATGGAGTCCTTCAAATGCTGTGAGATGGAAGTTTGGTCTGCAGTAGGAGTATTGCTGTTATCTTGGGGATAATAGCTTGGTTGACTGGTTAAAACACAAAAGAAGTATATAAAGAGAGGTGTTAAGATATAAACCGCATTTTTGTTAATCATTCTATTCCTACAGTATACTACTACAGTACATGATACCACTACTAGCTTGTGCTAAACTTAGAACCAATTGTGCAGAAACGTTTTGGTTTATAATTTTACCAAGTAGGATAAAGTGGGGCTGAAGATCTTTTACATACATTAATTTAAGTATGATAGTCAGAGTAAAAGACCAACTTGCAACAGAACAACAAGTAGGTCCAACATATATTACAACAGTTAACTAGAGAAAGACTTTGATATTTTCACCTTGGGGGGGTGCCTTCTGCAGATAGCTTTATTTGCTCTATCCATTGTAGCTCTGCTTTCTGTCTTCTGTTGAACGGTGAGGGGCGATCGTGGCTCAAGAGTTGGGAGTTCGCCTTTAATCGGAAGGTTGCCGGTTCGAGCCCCAGCTTGGACAGTCTCGGTCGTTGTGCCCTTGGGCAAGACACTTCACCCATTGCCTACTGGTGGTGGTCAGAGGGCCCGGTGGCGCCAGTGTCCAGCAGCCTTGCCTCTGTCAGTGCGCCCCTAAAAAATGCAGAGACAACATGTACCCTACAATGTAGCTGCCATCACCAGTGTGTGAATGGGTGGATGACTGGTTGTGTAAAGCGCTTTGGGGTCCTTAGGGACTAGTAAAGTGCTATACAAATACAGGCCATTTACCATTTGAACACATCCAGTCTCATTTTTTTCTCCTCTTCTCTGGAAATGGAACATAGTTGAAAATAGATGGAATAAAGTCCAGACTCAATGGATTATTGCTCTTTCTGACTAGAAAATAAACAAACATTTCAGTATTTCTACTTTACAGCTTGCTAACTTAGAAAGCACGACAGAAAGCCCACGATGCATGCAACTATGTGGTTTTGCACTCATCAGAAACTACAATGATAGTCTAGTAAATAATGAAATATTTATGTTGGAAAGTGTATATCTTGTATGAAATGATCGCTGCACAAACGGAAACCGACGGCTGGAGGGTCCCATTTTTCAGTCTTGTTTTGCTTACTCCTGGCTCGTTTAATGGTGCTAATCAATTTAGCTCGATTTTGGGAATGTGGTAAAACGACGTACCTTTCTTTTTTCCTCGTCTATTTGCACAACCTGGGGCGCGTTATCAACCATGTGTAGCAGCACGAGGTGGAAATAAAGTAAATACTCTTCAGTTTAAAAGACAACGCCACCCTGGGAATTTCACCCAGAGAATACTGGAAGTAACACTAATCACCAAGAAGGCACTTAGGTTTATTATACTCAGTACAGAGACGAGGTTCAATGATAAAACAGTTTGACAATTTATTAATTATTTAAAACAACATATAAAAGCACAATCATAAAGATCAATGTACAAATATGCTTAAAAAAAAGATATTCAGAGCCGAGGCTTACCAGTGGAGGGGCAGGGATGCCACGCACAAAACCCCCAAAAAAGAAAAGAAAACACACCAATACACAAGTGCAGCACACTATCACACACTCACACTAATAAACTAAAAGAAGACAGGTGTGTAACACTCAAAAGTTCCCACCACCAAGGCGCCCCCAGTGTCCTCCACGTCAGCCCTCTGCATCTGAATAAAAGAAAAAATGAAAATTATAATATATTACAACAAAACTAATATGCAGCGCTGGGGTATAACCCAACTGCAGGACCACACTGGCGATCTGCAGCTAGAAAAAGGGCCTCCCACCAGTGGCGTAACAAAAATCCAAACTACAAATCAAAACAACATTCAATCTAGATAAAACTTTAAAATCTGGAGCAGACAGAATCGCCATATTGCTCCAACTTGCCGTCTGCCCAACTATAAGTTAATCATCCATTCAATCAATGTGCAGGCCAGCCGACTCCCGTAGCCGGCATACATATGGTCGCTGTCCACGCCGCTGTCCACTTTAAAAGGCTGGCAGCAGCAGGAAAAGAAACCTCGCAACAGGAACAGACGGTAAAAGCAAAGCAGCAGCACTTCAGTTAGCGTAGCATTCTGTAAAACTAAGGCCCACACTTCGGAGTAAACAGCGTCATGAATCATGAACGGAGTGGCTCATAGGAGGCTTCTACAGCTATGACCAGCCGTTATGGAGGCTTCAGAAGGGTAACCCGCAAATGATCTCTGCAACACCAAGGGAAGTCAGGTGACCAAAAAGGAGATCACAGATAAGCGATCCAGGAATGCTCAAATGGCCACTATTTATACTAGCGCCCCCCTAATGCGCCAGGCCGAAAGTGGGTTGAACCGAGAAATAACATTCATCCTGCCACACATGGTTAGCCTCCGTTACCGCGACAGTCAGCCGATTGCTGCCAAAAGGGGGTGGGGGAGTGGGTTTGGGGAAGACCTGTGTGACGTCATCTCCCGGAGCTCTGGGAGACACTTAAAAGAAGTGGAGGATCTATCGGTTTTGTGAGGAAAGATGAGAGGTAAGTGTGTTAGCGTAAGTATTAGCCTAAAAATCTGTCATCAGTATTATATGAATCATGATAAAACACGCTACCATGTTTTTACTTCCTACAACTGGTCCGTCGGGTTATTGTCTCCCCAGAAACACTTCTGTTGTGTTTTTTCCTATTTGTGTTTTCGTTTTTCCTATTTACATTGTGTTTTGTGTGCTTTTGCAGCGTTTTTCTTATTGCTGGTGTTTTCTGAAGTTGCAGTCCGTTTGGCCTCTCAGGGCCCCCGTAGATATCTCCAAAGGTTGATTCTGTTCATCTGGACGTAGCGTTTTCACTGGGAGAAACGTTTTGTCACTCATCCAAGTGAGTCTCAGCTGACTGCAGGTTTCCCCAATCTTATAAACAGTACATTTGCATAATGACTGAAACCAGCCCACTGAAGGAATAATTGGGCTGTGAGGTCAGTTCCTTCATCATGATTATGCAAATTCTCATGACCATTGATCAACAACCATTAATCAATGGCCATGAGTACCATTCACAGACAGTTGGGCAATGGTTGCAATCACAGCATTGCAAGATGGTGACAGATGTAACCTTAGGCCCCCTCCTTGATTCAGAGATGGTCTTTCCCTTTTCATGTAAATGGCCTCCTTGACTCCTTGACTTAAATGGCCTTCCTCTCCTCCATGCTGATGTTGGATGCTGGGGGCTTTGCATTGCTGAGACAGGCCGAAACCTTTGTCCGTAGTTGCTCTGCTTCTTGAGACAACAGGAGCTGTGCAGTTTTTCAAGTAAGGGAAGAGGACAGCGGACTATCCAATCTTCATCAAGACCCACGTGAAGCTTCTTGAGGCAGCCCGTTCTCACTCCCGAGGCGTAACATGCCGACGTTTTGTCATGTCGAGGAACATGAGGAACGCGAAAGGAGACCTTCCGCGTTGTTGTGGTACGCGCCGGGTTATGGATGAAATCCAGTGTAATGATGGTCCCGCGGTAATAGACGTTCCGGCCCTGTATTCCAGGCCTAAACCTAACCTTATCCCTAGCCCTAACCATAACCTTATTCCTGAGCTTAACCAGGACTTTAATGACATAAAATAGCATGTTTCCAAGCGATTTGAAGAAAAAGAGCGAGCATGTGTAGATTGAGTCCAGACGGTCCTCATATTTCCTCATTTTTCCGAGGTCGTCATTTAGGAACGTGGTGGGTAGCCGAAAACGTAATATGTTGACGATTTGTCACCTAGCGTAAAATGTTACGCTTTGGGAGTGAGAACGTGTTCCTGGAGGACACTGTGAAGAGCATCACCTTCCACCACATCCATTGGCTGGGAGATCAGCTGTTTTCATATTTAGTCACACACAGCTTTTCTCTAACATTATGGACTGTTCCTATCTCTTTTCACTCCCTCTCATCCCCAATCACTTCCCAATTATTTTTTTCTTTTTCTTCTGCTTCTGCACCCTCGATCTTTACACAATGATTATTTCATCTGCACGATTACGCACATACACACTCAGCATCAGCACATCCACTACAGCCTCACAGTGCACACAGACATATAGGACTCACACACAGGCATGCACATGCTCACTGATATAAGTTAATGTGCACACATATAATGACACAACACCAAGCACTACTTGGGTCTATGTATTGCACTCTTGTGGAGCCTCTCACCACACGTGTTTTTTTTACTCATTCTATTCACACTCTGAGCGTCACTCACAGCATTAAACATTGGCAACACACACACAACTATGGGTCCACTAAGATTTATCACATGGAATTTGCATGGAGCTGGTTCCAGAATGAGGTTAAAGATCTTTAATCAGTTTTTAAAAAAAACTACAGGTAGATGTTATCTTACTGAAAGAGAATCACAGACCTGCCACAACATGGGGGCGATCGTGGCTCAAGAGTTGGGAGTTCGCCTTGTAATCGGAAGGTTGCCGGTTCGAGCCCCGGCTTGGACAGTCTTGGTCGTTGTGTCCTTGGGCAAGACACTTCACCCGTTGCCTACTGGTGGTGGTCAGAGGGCCCGGTGGCGCCAGTGTCCGGAAGCCTCGCCTCTGTCAGTGCCCCCCAGGGTGGCTGTGGCTACAATGTAGCTTGCCATCACCAGTGTGTGAATGGGTGGATGACTGGTAGTGTAAAGTGCTTTGGGGTCTTTAGGGACTAGTAAAGCGCTATACAAATACAGGCCATTTACCATTTACCATGCCATAGCTACAGATGAACTTAAAACACCTGAGTTTCTTAAAGTGTTTAATGTGTAAGCTTGCTATAAGTCTAGGCAAAGGTGAGTAGCAGTATTACAAAAAGTTATGTATTCTACAGAATATATGGCCCAAAGGTTGATGACCCCTCATTCTTGACTCTTTTTAAGTATACTCTAGATTGCTCACTTGTTCTTGGGGGTGACCTCAGCTCAGTATAGCTGGAACTAAGCGCAACTGGCAATCCACAAATATCGTTAAACAAACCATGAGCGACTGGCTCAGTCTGGGGCCTCCCTTGCTAGCAAGTAAAAGATGTTCGTCTTGTTTTTGTCGTTAACGAGAATAAGTTTCTGAACCAGTGGGGCTTGTGGAAACACAGACCCAACAATAGGGAATATACTTTCTTCTCAGATATCCATCACTCTTACTCTCACCCGGATCATCATTGGCACCAGAGCCAAAGGCCACTGCGCCCAGGCAGTAAACACTTTTATTGCGGGTCACAGAATGTTAACATGATTGTCTGTGAAGGTTCTCAGTCATCCAGGTCATCGTAGTCAAAGGAGCTTGCAAAGAAAAGCGTCTGGACTTCTTTAAGTTGCTGGAAGACGTTTCACCTCTCATCATGATTGGTTAACATGATTGGTAGAAAAAGTTGAGGGTGGCCTTATGTCTGGTATTGGTTTGTTTCTTCCTCTGCATCTCATCTCCTTATATGGAGATAAGCCTTCTGCAGAAAACACTCCTATTGCAATGAATTTGGTATTTTTTGGCCTTTGGACAACAACATGATTGCTACACTTCCAAACAAACAGAAAAAACACACTATTTGGTCACAATGTTTTGTGAATAGTTTGTTTTAATCTTCTGGCAAGGACCTTGCCATAAAACAACATTCATGTATTTTAAGGTCTAACTTTAGAAGTGGAAGTGGGTGGCAGCTGGATGAGGGCCTAGGATCGTTGCCTGGTTTAAGTACATTAATCCCATATACCCACATAGCAAAATTGGTATGGCCTGGATCTGGCCCACGCAATGTGCTTACACATGGCCCACATACCGCAAAGAATGACGGCCCTTTGGTGACCCCGATCTGGTTTGCCAGATGTGGCCAGCACATGGGCCAGCACAGGGCCAGTTGCAGACACACTGGTGGTCCTTTGCTGGCCCATGTGTGGGCTACCTCTGGAAAACCTTATCTGGGCCACCAAAAGGCCGTCATTCTTTGCGGTATGTGGGCCATGTGTAAGTTGTGTGCAGCCACAGGCCAGTTGCAGACACACTGGTGGCCCTGTGTTGGCCCAGAACAGTTTCAGCTCTGGCCCCAGATGTCACACTAATGTGTACCTTAATCAAGCAATGTAATAACAACATGTGCATAATAGTGCAAAAGTAACATGACAAAACTCTTTTGAGACAGTGAATAGATTGATTCTTATATAGCACTTTTCTACTCTCCCAGATTACTCAAAGTGCTCTATACAACATGCCACATTCACCTAATCAAACACTTTCTCTAAACTGAGTGCTTCCTAACTACATTCATACACATTCACACTCTTGACATGTAGACTGGAGGAGCCAGGGATCGAACCACTAACCTACCAATCAGTAGGGAACCTGCTCTACCTCCAGAGCTACAGCCTCCCAGTGGTAGACATGAGTAAACTCTAGGTTTTGGATAAAGTGTACACTCACAAACCTATCAAAGCTATATTTGAAATGTTGGCTACCATAGCAGTATAGTATTACAACATGGCATTTGGGTTTTCTAACTAAAATAGGAATTTATGAACATAAACAGTGCCATCATTGCCAGACCTGGCCCACATCTGGTTGACATACACTCTGCCATGACATAGGGTCAGTCAGAAGTGCCAGCTTGATGCCAGATCCAGGCTAGACCCGTTTTCTATGGGCCTGGGCCATGTAAAACACAACAAAAAGAAAACAACACAAAAAACACCTGAAGCCTTCGAAACTGCCCAGCAAAGACCTATAGCCTTGAATAGTCACTTGAGGAGGTATACTAGAAGAAGGTCTTATAGGTCGGACAGTCTTGATCCGCAAGGAGCCCCATAAGGGAATAGTCCCATCCAAATACCAGCCAATAACCTGCCTCAGCACCACATGGAAGCCATCATAGCAGCTAAGATGAACTGACAGGAACAACAGAGGGGCAAAACACCAGCTATTGGTAGATAGAACAGTCACTCGAGACTGTACGACAATACTGACCAACCTGTGTGGTCAAGATGCTAGCAGGCTGGGTATACATGGAGCCTAGTAAAGAGGAACACCTGTGCCAAGTATGGCCTGGAAGTCCCAAATTTCAAAATAGGACACCCCACCGAGGGTGGTTGAGAATGTCCGAGCTAAGATCCTGTGGGACTTCTGCATACAGACGGATAAACTGATAATAGCTAACCAAATGGAAATAGTATTGGTGGGCATGCAAAGTTAGACAGCCTGTAGCGATTCAGGTAAAACTGAGGTTATTGTACTCAGCCCTGAAAATCTTAGAAATATGGTATCTAAGCAGATTCTTCCTCTGGATGGCATTACCTTGGCCTCCAGTAACATTGTGAGGAACCTTGGAGTCATTTTTGAACAAGACATGTCCTTCAATGAACATATTAAACAGATATGTAGGACTGCGTTCTTCCATTTGTGCAACATCTCTAAAATTAGAAATATCCTGTCTCAGAGTGATGCTGAAAAACTAGTTTATGCATTTATTACTTCCAGGCTGGACGACTGTAATTCATTATTATCAGGAAGTCCTAAAAACTCCCTGAAAAGCCTTCAGTTAATCCAAAATGCTGCAGCAAGAGTCCTGACAGGGACTAGAAAGAGAGAGCAGATTTCTCCTGTATTGGCTTCCTGTTAAATCCAGAATCCAAAATCCTCCTTCTCACATACAAGGGCTTAAATAATCAGGCCCCATCTTATCTTTAATGACCTTGTAGTACCATATCACCCTATTAGAGCACTTCGCTCTCGCACTGCAGGCTTACTTGTTGTTCCTAGAGTATTTAAAAGTAGAATGGGAGGCAGAGCCTTCAGTTTTCAGGCCCCTCTTCTGTGGAACCAGCTTCCAGTTTGGATTCAGGAGACAGACACTATCTCTACTTTCAAGATTAGGCTTAAAACTTTCCTTTTTGCTAAAGCATATAGTTAGGGCTGGACCAGGTGACCCTGAATCCTCCCTTAGTGAGTGAAGAAATACTCTGGGAATCCCAGAGCCACAGCTGTAAAGCTGCTGGTCATGATGTCGGTTTGGATATGTGGTGAGAGGGAAACATGAAGAGGAAACCAGGAGATGTCCTTACTGAATCATCAGAGCTGAACAGGTGATGGAGAAACAGGTTTACCTTTTAGGTGACATGAATGAGTTGAAGTTATGAACTGTTTCTGGGAGACAAATAACACCAGGATCCTTTTCTAAGTAGCTGACAGCTGGTAACTGTGCAGGGGCGGATCTAGCAAAGTTTTGCCAGGGGGCCAGGTAGGGCATTAACAGGGAGAGGGGGGGCACAAAGAAATACTTTTCAGAGACACAGGTCTCCGAGTGTCCAGCATTCAGAGGCTACCTGAGGACTCATGTGAGAGAAAATCTGCTCACACAGACATGTAGAGCCAAATACTGTCAATAAGGCCTCTGCAATGTTCTGAAGACAGTTAAACTTGTCAGGTAGTGATGTCCAGCAGGTGGAAATGCAGCTCCATGAACACGCACAGCTATGGATTCCAGCTCCGTTCGTAGTTCTGCAAACTTTGACCCCACAGAGTCGAGCTTTTCAGTTCTATCAGCCGCAATTTGATATCGCATTAACTAGCCTTAACTCCGGCAGTTAATGCGAGACAAACCCAGCTGCTCATTAAAGCTTTCTGGTTTGATCAGAAAAGAAAACATTGGTCCATACACCTGAAAGTCCTGAAAACACATTGTGAATTCTGTCTCGAGTCTACGGATGTATCCGTGTATTTCCGTGGTGCCGATGCAGCGCTGAGCGGACAGCTCCTGAAGCATTTGAAGTGTCAGAATGTATAATGATAAGAAATAACTTGAATGTTAATTCATTAAATGGTTGTGAGACTAAATTTTTCCAGTTGTGTGTGGGATCAGGAATGCCTAGTTATGGCCAAACTATAGTTTGACAGGTAGTTAATAGGTCACGCCCACAGGTTGTTCAGTAACACGAGAACATGAGAACAGAGGTTTTCTCCTTGTTGCAGCTTTACTGCCCGCCCCCCCACAAGAGCTCTGGTGTCATTGTTTACAAGGAGCTCAGTCCTCTAATAAGACTTGACACTGTGTGGGCCAGCAGCCTTCATCGCTGCACAAATAACACTGAGTGTGCTGAGTGTGCTCTGTGTGTGTGTGTGTGTGTGCGTGTGTGCGCGCACGCACATGATCCAGCAAACAACAATGGCCATGAACACACACTGATGTGAGTTTTAGCTCTTTGACAGACCCATTCATCATAGCACAAGTTGTTGAATACAGTATACCCGCATTATCTGCTATTTTACCTTAAACCAGTTGAACCCCAGGAGGAAATGGTTTTTCTACCTGAACTTTGATTCTTTCTGTTCATGCAAATCTAGATACAACCATAAAAAAGACATTAAATGCCACAATGTGCTATTTAAACATGTAAATGTGTTCTGTGTTTAATAGTAGCAAATCACATTTTTGTGGCCTTTCAGTAGGCAGTCTGTGGGAAACAGCAGCCACAGACACATGGCTCTTAGAGAGATCCGTTTGCATAATCACTGTTGTCCTGTCCACTGACCTCACAGAAAGAGAGAGCACATCATCAGTGACTGAAATGCTAAGTCACTCCATCATACTGCTCAGCTTCCTGTTAACAAAGAGAGCCACACATATTAAGAAGAAAAGATGAGGGGGGGGGGGGGGGGGGACTGCTGGCATTCATCTGGGTATGAGCAACATATGTGCTGTGCATTTTAATCAAACCAAGGTATGCCTTGTTACCACTGTTCTCTACTAAAAGTGTCAGCAAACCAATAAACGTGGGCTCATATTTGACACAAGCTTATTAACAGTTTAAAAAACATGAATTTCATTGTATTTATTGTAGTTTTGGATTTAAAGGAAACACCTGGGAGTAAATTGTAAATTAAAACAGGTTTTTGATACATCAAAAGAGAAAGCAGAGTGATAAGTAAGATGTGACTCTGCTGCACTGATGTATTACTTCCATAGTTTGTCATCAGTCAGTGCCTCTTTTCCATAAGTACGTACTTGATTCGACTTGATTCGGTTTTTAGGGTTCCAAGCAAACTGAGTCCATTCGAAAATGTGACATCAACGCTGCCGTGTGTGTGTGCTGCGTGCGTGGAGTTTGAATGTTCCCCCGTGTTTGTGCGGCTTCTCTCCGGGTACATCAGCTTCCTCCTACAGCCATGCAGTTAGTGAGCTTAGGTTAACTGCTGAGTCTAACTTGCTCATAGGTGTGAATGGCTGTCTCTCTTTTCAGACACACTTGACCAGGGCATACCCTGCCTCTCACCCTATGGTAGCTGGGATAGGCTTGGATAAGTGAAAGAGAATGGATGATTGGATGGATGGGTGGTTACATCCAGTTCATTTCAATAATGATAGGATTTAATGATAGGATTTATAGGTGCGTTTGTTTCCAGAGACAGCGAGGCAGCTGAAAGAAAATTAGTGGCCTTGATATGAACAAAAATCCTTCCACTGTACAAACCTGCAATCTGCCCTGTAGGTGGCACAGAAGAACACAAAACATGATTCTTTTTTCATTATGCAGTCTGTGTGATAATGGTGGTATTTATTAAGTCAAATTCAGACATCAGTCGTACACTCTTCTGATCTGTCTCATTAATACCAGATTTTTTAACTTCTATTAGAAAAGTAAAGTAAAAGCAGACTCAAAGTACCTCTGTGTGTGTGTATACGGACCAGTAACAAAAAGACCGATATTTTTCAATTGCTGCATAAATAACTTGCAACCAAGTTAGTAGTTACAGTACAAACCATTCACTCACTGTAACCATTAACTTGTTTTGCTCTATCCATTCATACAAGAGGCACTTGGGTGAGTGGCTTTCCTCACCCTGTCTCTGTTTCATCGAAGTGTTACTGAGATCAGGAAATGATGGGCTTTAAAGACACTTGACCCTGCAACAGGATGGAGGAACAGATGGACGAATGGATTCAGGTTGAGAAATACACGATTTCAGTTTTACAATTATTTTGATAACATGTTCTCCTTCCCCTGCAAATAAATCAGCACTCTTATCAACAATTATAACCCCACTGGGCAGAAAAAGTTTTTTTCAGCATTACATTTATGCCATTTTCCACATACCTTTGTAAATTAACACCTATAAATACTGAGGCCAGCTACACATATATTTCACATATGTCAATGTGCATGCTGACCATAAAGCACTGGTTATGTTACGAAGCTATGAAGATGTATGCAGGACCGAGTAAGTCACTGAAGAATTTAATGAATAAGTAATTAGTTTAGTCAATTAATTTATATATTAATAATGAATAGCTATTTATATTTATAAATTATATCTTGATGCATGCTTAACCCTTTAAGACCTACCATAGAACCAAGTCTGCCAGAGCTTACTTTATATTTTTACATGTTGTAGTGCCATTTTTGGGAGCATTCCAAGTTGCTATACATCAATACAACTGTTATAGCCCATATTTTAATAATACGTATGCATTAAGTCCATATAACTACAATACAATAAACTACAAAACAATTGAAAATCGTTTTTGGTTTTTATACATATATTTCTACTTGGAGAAATTTAAGAGGCTTATCTTATCTTATCTTTTTGCAACAAAAAAGTTTCAAAAAATAGTTTACAACAACAGGAAATTTATTTTGAGTGTCTTCATAGTTTTATTTTTGAGATACACCAACTTTTATATACTGTAGGAAAAACGAAAAACAATCCTATGATGCAAATTTGCAAAGAAAACAGCATTTGCATCAAAATAAACTATTTCCAGCAGTGCAGTTCGATTTCTAAGCATCCCAGCAACTATTCAGAAAAGCATAAAGTCAAACATGACTTATAAAAACACCAGTAGTAGGCTTTTAAGGCCTACAAGTAAAAAAATGACATCACTTCCGGTTTCGGGCAGGAAATGGCGGAAATGCGATCGTTAGCGCTGACCTCTGTTTCAATGTGGGAAGTGTTATCAACAGCTGATCGGATTGGCAAAGCGTGTTTCTGGAATATTATGTTTTTGTTCCTGCAAGGGCTTTTTATGCAATTTTTGCAAAGCTATATGTGGAAGGAAACCGTGACCTAGGACCAGCTGATGGCATAAGATGTAAGTACAACTCCTCCGGTTTCATATGCAAAAAAAAATTATTGCGCTAGCTTACGCAGCTCCGGTTCTACAAGGATTTAAAAGGGTTTAAAGGGTTAATCATCCAGGTAAGGAAATCCCCCAAAGTAATTTTTTTTTTATTTGGCCATCCTCTTAGCCAGAGGTTGTTTGGTTTCCCCGGTGCATAAATCAATCCTCCTGGCACTTAACAGCATACACTATGTTACTCTCTTTGTGCCGGGGGACCCGAAATGGCACAACACAGAAGAACTATCTCATCAGGCCAGGACTCTGCAGTCTATTCACACCTACAGGCCAGTGGACACTCTTTCAATGATGAGGATGTAACATCCTGAACAGGGAGGAACGCTGGTTTGAGCGCAGAGTCGAGGAGGCCATTTACGTGAAACGGGAAAGACCATCTCTGAATCGAGGAGGAGGCCTAAGGGTACATCTGTCACCAACTTAAAATGCTGTGATTGCAGCCATTCCCCAACTCTCTGTGAATGGTACTCATGGCCATTGATTAATGGTCATGACAATTTACTTATTACATATTAATGATCAATTAATGCATACTAAATAAATACATTTGATTAATGCAAATGTACTGTATATAAGGTTGGGGAAACCTGCAGTCAGCTGAGACTGAAGAAGTCACTTTTTGGGGTTTACAATTTATAGTTATTTTGTTACAATAAAAAAATCAATTATTAATCCATTGTTAAATATGTAGTAAAAAAAAGTAAGTAAGTAAAATGTATTTATATAGCACATTTCACAGATAAAAGTCACAAAGTGGCTCACAATAAAATCAGAAATACAAATAAAGTAATATAAAACATTGAAAAAAATAATTACAACGCGTAAAGACAACGGCAGGGAGTTCCACAGCCTTGGTGCCTGAAAAGCCCAATCTCCACATGTTTTAAAGCTAGTACGTGGGACCGCCAGTAATCTCTGAGCTGACGACCTAAGTGCTCGGGATGAAGCATGAGGTTTCAACAGGTCAGAGATATACTGGGGATCTTCACCGTGCAGAGCTCTAAAAGTTACAACTAAAATTTTTAGAATGGACCCTAAAATTTACTGGCAACCAATGAAGAGAAGCCAAAACTGGAGCAATGTGTGACCTCTTGTTTGTGCCAGTTAAAAGTCTTGTCGCAGCATTCTGTACAGACTGAAGGCGATCCAGAGCGGATTTGTTGAGACAACTAAAAGACCATTACAATAATCTAAACAAGAAGAAGGATGAATAATCACCTCAAGTTCTGCCTTTGACACCAGTAGCCTGAGTTTAGAAATATTTCTTTGATGATAAAAACAGTTCTGGACAAGTTGTCTAGAGTGTTTCTCAAGAGACATTGAACTGAATATAACACCGAGGTTTCTGAGACTCGACTGAAATGAAGGGTCTAAAAAACTGAGAGCATGTGATCCGGTGCAATAATCAATGTTTCTGTATTATCTGCATTTAACTGGAGGACATTGTCATTTAACCATTGTTTGATCTCAGGAGACATTTATTTAAAAATGACAATTTATAAATCTCAGAAGTTTTGAAAGAACAGTACAACTGAATGTCATCAGCATAGAGATGATAAGAAATATTATTGTAACTTCTGATAATTTGGCCTAGAGGGAGTATATACATCAAAAAGAGAATAGGACCTAAAACAGATCCTTGAGGTACCCCAGAAGGCAGAACTGATGTTTCAGACAGCACATGATTCATACACACGGTAAAAGATCTCTCAGAAAGACATAAACCATTTAAAACAACACCAGTAATCCCAAACAAGTCCTTCAGCCTATTTATCAGGATGCTGTGATCAACCGTATCAAAAGCAGAGCTGAGATCCAACATAACCAGAACAGTGTACTCTTCAGAGTCTGCTGCCATCAGAATGTCACTAGACACTTTAAGTAAAGGGTTTCAGTGGAGTGCAATTTGTGAAAAAAAAAAAAAAAAAACAGACTGGAAAATGTCCAGAACATTGTTCAACAAAAAGTTGTTAAGTTGTTCTGCAACAGTTTTTTCCAAGATCTTTGACACCAATGGTAATTTTGATATTGGCCTGCAACTGCTTGGAAGAGATGGGTCCAAATTTGTTTTTTTTTAATATTGGTTCAGCAATAGCTTGTTTTAAATAGCTGGGAACTGAGCAAGTGTAAAGAGAAGTATTAATTATTTCCAGAATATAGGGGCCACTAGTCACATGGAAAGAGGATTTACAGAAACAAACTTTAAACATTGTTTGAAAAACTATTTATGAATTTATTTTTGAGAAATCAAAATCATTGAAAATGCTGTTTAAAAAGAGAACAAAACTGGATTTTATATCAATGCAGATACAGATTTGTTTTCCTGACACTGAAAATGACATTCCTTATCCCCATAAAACACAATACTCATCGTAAATTATGGCACTTCAAATGTGTCTGTGTGCAGTTTCCACTCACACAGAGTGTGGAGAGGGATTTTCACCCATCACAAACATGCTCCTTTGCAGTCCTCCAAAATGTGGATGACATATCCATCAGTCGAATGCTGATTGATTGACGAGTAGGCCGGAACATCAATGGGAGAAGCAGGAGAGTTCACCAGGAACGGGAGAAGCATGAAAAATAATCAAAGATCAAAAACATAGCATGAAAACTGGAGACAGTGTCTGCAGTTAACACTTTTCATTGTTTTTAATACTTAACGTCAGCTTTTTAGCACTTAGCTCTTCTTCTCTTCTCTGCAGATGTACCAACACAATCAACCCACACACTGCTTGTATCAGATATTTTTGCCACTACCTTGATCTGATAACAAAAACTCTCTCACAACTGTCCATCAGCTGCCCTTGTACTATCCCCTACTCAAGCATTAAAGCATCATAAAGCAGCCTTCTCTCTCCAGAGACTGATTAGCTACATTGTTTCTAGCTGCTGTTTGTGCCTAGATTTGCACTGTCAAGGAGAATCTTTCATAGGAAGTGTTTGTGTTTGCACAAGGACATTTTGCTTCGGTATTGCTTCTCTTACAATATTCAACATGAATATACTATGAAGAATGTCAGGGGACACTGCAGTGAAATGGGGCCCGATCCTCAGAGTGTACACCAGTGGAGACACTCTTCTTCTGCTCTCAGCCACTGTGACCCTTTTGCATTTTAAAATACATGTAAAGCCACATAATCTGATATTTTATGAGATTTTTTTTTTGAAACTTTGGAACATCATAAACTTTGGAGTGTGCGGTACAACACCAATAGCAGCCAAAGATGTCATCATAAAAATTAATGTAAAACAACAATCGGGCATGCTGGTTGCATAGCAACACTTATTGTTTAAACACATTTTAAAATATGAAGGCTGCTATAACATGAACCAGAGCTAGATGTGACTAGTGATGTGCGAATCATGAAGGAATCGTTCAATACTCGAGAATCACTTTACTGACTCATCAATCATGATTCACAAGCCCAACTGACTCACTAACTCATCCCCGTTGCTGTTGGCAACAATGTATCTAGCTTATAATTAAAATTGTGGAGAAAAACACAACATCCAGTATCTTAACAAAAAAATTTCTGCTCTGAACTGGAAGAAAAAACCCTGAGTAGAAGCTCACATCAAAAAAATAGCTCCTCGGTTCACAGTAGCATCGCTCTGCTAACATGCTAACAGCACATTTGAGCTGCTCACCCCCTCCCTCCTGTGCTGAATCATAGAGCGAACGAATCACTCGCTCACTCACCCCCTCCCTCCTGGCTCACAGCTTCTTCTTCTTGGTTGGCAACCAATGTTAAGGCGCATTACCGCCCCCTGGCTCACAGCTCAGTGGACATTTAGATGAGAAAATATATATTTGACACACTTAAGAAAAAACTAATAAAATAAAAATAAACAAAATAAATGTTTATTATGCAATTTTGATAGGAAATTGCTTAATTTTAGAAATGTTTTTGCTCTTCTTTACTCTATAAAATAGTTGTTTTCTTTTAGAATCACTCATCTTAGCAGTAGGATATACATGAAAATGTACATTTTTTGCACTTTCTGGTCATCTGACTCAGTGAATCAAATGACTCAAAAAATCCAATTCACTTTGTTGAGTGACTCTTTAAAACTCTTTTCAGTAAAAATAATCAAATTTACCATCACTAGATCACTAAACTGAAATTTAGAGCAGATATGTCGCTTTCAGGCCCGAGGAGTAGATCCAGCGTGGTTTGATGCTGCATTTCAGCCAGTGGTTTCAACCTGTTCTGTGTCAGGTTTAGTCATTAGAAGTAAGGGTAAAAAGTTGTTGGTTTCTCCGTGGCTCCTCCCCTCCTGCTGCGCCTGCACCAGCTGACTGACACTCCCACTCATTTCCTTGTACATAAAGTCGCTGTCAAAGCTTAGAGCGCAGCAAATTCATCTGGAGAGGTTCATGGTTTCACACACATTGGTATGCTGGTCGACATTTGTTTACTAGTTTGTGACTTTTTACAGTATTTCAGTTACACCAGGACGGAGACACAATGATCAGTTCATTGTTTTTTTACATTAATTTCTATGACACTGCCCTGCATTTTTTCAGATAGATAAAACAATTACTGAACTCTATTAACAGTAACTCAAAACACATCTATGCTATGGCTGTAAGAGAGCCTGGGATCAGACTAGTTTAGAAACAATTCAACTGGGAACAGTTTTGTATATTTCTTATCCAGCTATGACAGAAATAATGATATTCTCCATTTAAAAAGAAAACAAGTGAGGGTGTTACATTCCCTCAAGAGATAAAATTTTTACTGAATAATTACTCAAACAATAAAATGGTCATGCACTGTAGCAAAATCAATTTGTATAAAAACCAAGTTGAAGGCAGATCCACCCCGGGGTCTGCTGTCTGGGTGTTTTATATCAAACGTTATTCCTTCTGTGATGATGAGAGTCGGCCTAGCTAATTAAAATGACTCTTTTCTCTCCTCCTACTTTTCGAGATAGTTGTAACGTAATGGAACGCTGACACGTGTTCATATTCCTTGGTCCACTAGATTAAAATGAAGCGCTGCTCTTTACTTCCCTGTTGTCATGGTAAATCTCAGTATCACAGCTCCATTGATGATTTGTTTCTCTACTCACACACATGCATAACTCAGAGTTGATTAACCCTTTAAGACCTACCGTAGAACCAAGTCCGCCAGAGCTTATATTATATTTTTACATGCTGTGGAGCCATTTTTTGGAGCATTTCAAGTTGATATACATCAATACAACCATTATAGCCCAGATTTTAATAATATGTATTCATTAAGTGCATAGTAATTACATAAATTGCAAAAAAGTGCAATAAACTACAAAAAAATTGAAAATCGTTTTTGATTTTTTAACATATATTTGTAGTTAGAGAAATTTAAGAGGCTTATCCCTCAAAACTGTAAATACAAAAAAGTTGCACAAAATAGTTTCCCACCACAGGAAATTTATTTTGAGTGTCTTCATAGTTTTATTATTGAAATACACCAATTTTTATACACTGCAGGAAAAACGAAAATAAATATTATACTGCAAATTTGCAAAAAAGCACCATATGCATCAAAATAAACTATTTCCAGCAGTGCAATATGAGTCCTAGGCATCCCAGAAACGACACAGAAAGTCATAAAGTCAAAGATAACTTTTAAAAAGAGCAGTATAGGCCCTGAGGCCCTGATGGCAAAAAAGACTACATTTCCGCGAAAATGACGTCACTTCCGGTTTCGGGCAGGTAATGGCGGAAATGCAAAAGTTCGCGCTGACGTCTATTCCAACGTAGGAAGTGTTATGAACAGCTGATCGGATCGGTAAAGCGTGTTTCTGGAATATTATGTTTTTGTTCCTGCAAGCGCTTTTTATGCAGTTTTTGCAAAGCTTTATGTGGAAGGAAACCGTGACTTAGGACAAGCTGATGGCATAAGAGGTAAGTACAACGCTAGCTTACGTGGTTGCAATGCTACTGGGATTTAAAAATAGTTACGCAAAACAGAGCGTGTCCGCTCCGATCGGCTCTAAAGGGTTAAACTAACTATGATCAGTTGTTCTGGAACAGGAAACTAATCCCAAAGTTGATCAAATCAGTTTATGTTTAAACTCAGTTTGTTGAACACACTTGCTAGAACAGGGCCAGGATGGATACCCATACGGAAAAGAAATAGAAAAAATGTATAAAACCCATATGTTAAAGAAATAGAAAAAACTTAGAAAAGATTTGCATCAGCTTTAGTTTGCTCCATATATAGTGAATCATATAAGGCTTGTATGATTTACTCCTGAAAGTGGCCACTTTCGGGTTACTTTCATACATGATAATAAAGTGGATAGAATAGAATAGAATAGAATAGAATAGAATAGAATAGAATAGAATAGCCTTTATTGTCATTGTACAGAGTACAACGAAATTGGAGTGCCACTCCCTTGGTGCAAGTTTCAATAATAAATATAAATGTAAAATATAAAAAGTACAAAAAAAACAATCGTAAGTACTCAAACAATAGTATGTACAATATATACAGGATAGCAGCATTAATATGATGACAGTATGAATAGCAGCATAATATAATGACAGTGACGGTATGGAATAGGTTCAATTGTTTTTGTGCTTATTTACTACAGTGGTAGCTCTGGGAAAGAAGCTATCCCTGAATCTGTTTGTCCTGGTTTTATGTGACCTGTACCGTCGGCCTGACGGTAATAGTTCAAACAGTTGGTTGCTGGGGTGAGAGTGGTCCTTGATGATATTGCCAGCTCTGCTGAGGTACCAAGAGTTTGCAGTGACCACCAGGCTGGGCAGAGAGCAGTCAGTGATCTTCTGGGCTGTGTTGATGACCCTCTGCAGTACTTTCCTGTCCGCAGCTGAGCACCCTGCATACCATGTTGTTATGCCGTACGTTAGGATGCTCTCTATGGTGGCTCTGTAAAATGTCACCAGCAGCCTCTCCTCCAGGTTGTTCCTCCTGAGCACTCTCAGAAAGTGGAGACGCTGCTGGGCCTTTTTAACCACCGCTGTAGTATTTGCAGTCCAGGAGAGGTCATCAGATATCTGCACGCCCAGAAACCTCATGGAGTGTACCCTCTCCACACAGCTCCCGTGAATGTAAAGTGGGGCCGGGTCTGCTCTGCCCTTCCTGAAGTCCAAGATAAGTTCTTTAGTTTTCGTGGTGTTCAGTTGGAGGTTGTTAACTGAACACCACTCAGTCAGTCTGTTGACCTCATCTCTGTAGTCCGACTCATCCCCCCTTGAGATGAGTCCAACCACTGTGGTGTCATCCGCGAACTTTATGATGGTGTTTGAGAGATGGGTAGGGGAGCAGTCGGATGTGTAGAGCGTAAACAGGAGGGGACTCAAAAAACATCCTTGTGGAGACCCGGTGCTGAGTGTGATGGTGCTGGACCGGTGGGGGCCGAGTCTGACAGACTGTGGTCTATTTGTCAGGAAGTCCTTGATCCAGAGGCAGATGGGGGTGGAGAGTCCCAGGTGAGACAGTTTCTGGACCAGGATGATATGACTTGAATGCTGAGCTGAAGTCCAGAAAGAGCATTCTCACATAGCTTCCTCGGTGCTCCAGGTGACTCAGCGCAGTGTGGAGCGCTATGGTGATAGCGTCCTCGGTGGAACGATTTGTCCTGTAGGCAAATTGGTGGGGGCAAATTGGATCACATAAGGATCATGTTAAAACTAAGTATGAGTTATATAAGGAAAGTACATGTCAAAGTATGTATTCCATAGATGTTCCATATAATTTTTGCATAGTTTTTAGTACATATTTGTCATAAAGACATATGCTTTACATATATGAACAAAATCTGTTAGATAAATTTTTTTTATATGTAAAGTAAATGTAGTTTGCAGGGCAATAATCTCTTTTTTTTAAATGCTTTTTATACATATATTCTAAGAATATGTTAGATTACATATGTTTTCTCTTTATGTTCCGGCAATACATTTTTATGGTAAACTATTCTTTTTTTTACATTTTTCTTCTAAGAATTCTTAAATCTCAGCTCATAAAAAACCTATAAACTTAATTATTAATTTTATACAAATTAACATTACTAGAAAAAAAAATCTATCACATATGAAAAAGACAACAGTATAATTTGCCCCTGCTTGACCAACATCAGTTAAAAACTAGCAATGCAAAGACAAACTCGTAAGCCAACATAACTTTCTTTGACAGGTCGGCAGTCAATGTATTGTAATACTGAAGAAAACAAAAACAAAAAACATGAATACTGGGCAATCTTTAAATTCAATTAACTTTTATTATTCTGATATAACAGTCACATACTGATATTTCACAGAAATATTTAACCTAATCTAAGCTCTATTGTTTAAAGAGCATGCTAAGCTGCATACCTTTTTGCTGCAAATTTGTGGAACTTTTACCTGCTAACATGAGTAAAACTTTGGAGGGCAAAAAACCTGCCCACTTAAAAAACAAAACAAAACAAACAATCTATCTTTAATAGATAAAACATGAATTGGCATTATAATAACATGCCAAACGAGACATCGAAAGTCAAGTTATGGGGATGCTGTGACAGAGACATTTTTATTTCTGGCCCGGAGTTCTGTGATCTTGGCATTGATTGTAGTACCAATGCTGGAAGGACTTCTCAAGGGTTGCACCTATATATGTACAAAAATGCAGGGGGGGGGGGGGGGTGTGATGACAAGAACAGAATTAGTAGTGTAAAAGAACCCAATGATCTTAAACAATAATGCAATGATCCTGCTTTAATCAGTCTTAATATCTAATGGTGCCAGCTTTGAAATTTGCAGACGATGCATGGAGAGGTTCACTACATTGACTACATTTACATACAGCCAATATTCAGGTTATGGTCAAGTTAAGCTCACTATTCAGGTTTCTGAAACATTCGGAATAACTCATTCACATGCATGAGATGAGAGAGTCACAGAGAGCCAGACGGCACATACACAAAGTTCCTCTACTCAAAAGACCAGGATTCCGTGGGAATAGAACATGTGCAAAACACAAATCCATTTTCATTTTGATGGCGATATGCCGATAGAGGTTTTACATGACCCTTTTCTCACCAAAATATTTAGTAACTCCAAGATTTATATTTGGATTTTTGCCGGTATTTTAAAGCCATGTGTGACCGGGTTATTGCTAACATTCCAGTTTTGAATGGGTTATCGGCTGCCTGTAAACGCAGTCACTGAAATACATCAAATGCAAGAACATTCAGAATGTAAAATACTTATCTACCATCATTTGTTACTTTGAAGTTGGACAAACAAAATGCACCATAAAGGAAATGAAACACCAGAGAAATCTAAGGCCTACAATAGTATGTCATGAAAAGACCATTCATTCATCTGGATATAACTCAAAAAAGATCAACTAGAATCCTCTATTTGGTGGAGGCCTTTCTTCATCAACAATAATATATGCATAAATGTTAAGAAGATATTCTTCATATGTGTGGCCCTTGTTTTTCATTGGTCCCTTGTTATCTTTAAATGCCAGAAGTGTGGACAACTGCGAAAACATGCCATAAAAAGCTAAAAACTTACTGTAGATGGCATCCAATTTATTTTTGTCGAGCGGTAAACGTGCATCTCCTCTGCCCCGTTTTCCCCCTCGAAGATTGCTCACTAGCAGTATTTCCGCAGGGAAGACTGCTGTGAGCAGATGCCTCACAAAGGTTGTAGATGAATTTGCATTAGTAGCATAGGCCCAGGCCAGTTTCTCTACCATGACTCCAGTCCCAGGATAAATCTCCACCTGTTCCAACAAAAAGACATTTTGGACATACAGGTCATTGTGGAACAGAAGGGTGGTGCAAAGATGTTTAGTTAACCTGTGAGTCTTGCAAATACTGTTTCAGAGTAGTGAAACATCTGTGAACATCTACTACTCAAAGGTCTCTTTCTATAACTCGACATGAGCATGAATCAAGGATATTTCAGAGACAGCCATCTGAAACGCAAATATTAGTTATTTGTTGATTTATCAATCTACAAATCATCTCAACACTCAAGCATTGCGCAGTCTTATGCGTTTTAGCTGCAAATGAAAGGAGATCTGATGATTTGATTTGGATTGCATAACTTTAGATTTCACTGTCTCATCATTCTTATGTTTCAATGCATAAAATTGACTGGTGCCGCCTTACCGTTGCAAGGATTCCAAGGGTGCTGCCTGGGCTACTGGATAAGAAATGTTCATGCAGAAGAGCCAAACGTCAGGATAAGTGCGTCGCTGAAGATAGTGATATGGCCATTCACAATGGTCTGGTCCACAGATGACATTAAGTCCTCGGCTGCCAAAGTAGAGTTTCCTGTTGCGTACATGAACAAGAGACAAGGGGACAAAAAACAAGTCCACACATGACTCAAACAACTAACAGCAATGTTACAACTGATTTATATCAATTAGATACACTGGCATGCAGTTTGGGCCCCCCAGTCAACTGCAAGGTGTCCAAACTTTTGCTGTGGGCCCTTTCCTTTTCTGTTTTTAAAAAAATTAAAAATATGAAAATGATTTTTATTTAAAATTAAATGTCATCTGAAACTTTATGCCATTTGGAAATTATTTTATCTTCCACTTGCTTATCTGTTCATATGAACTAAAATTTTGACCATGGGTGCCCAAACATAATAATAATAATAACTTTATTTATAAAGCGCTTTCAAACAAAGTGCTGTACAACTGTTTAAAACTAAAGAGATAAAAAATAATAATAATAAAAAGCGATACATAGCAATACACGTAAAAGACACAATACAAGTTAAAAACAGTAAGAATTTAAAAACTAAAAGCCATAGAATTAAGACTTGTAAGATAAGGTGAACAAATGTGTCTTCAGCTTAGTTTTAAAAACCTCCACGGAGCATGCCTGCCTAACATCTTGAGGGAGGGTGTTCCACAGAAACGGGGCACGAAAAGAAAAAGCACGCTCTCCAATTGTCTTTTTTCTGGCTCTAGGAACCTTTAGAAGGCCAGAGTCCTGAGATCGGAAAGCACGGGATGGAACGTAAAGATGTAAAAGGTCGGAGAGGTATGAAGGTGCCAGTCCGTTTAAAGCCTTGTAGGTGAGCAGAAGGACCTTAAAATCTGCTCGAACCTGACAAGATAGCCAATGCAGAGATCTCAGAACAGGGCTAATGTGCTCAAATTTCCCAGTTCTTGTTAAAATGCGAGCAGCTGCATTTTGCACCATCTGTAGACCTCTAAAACTTTTCTTTGGTAGCCCAGAAAGAAGAGCATTACAATAATCAATACGTGAGGACACAAATGCATGGACAAGAACCTCTGCAGTGTCGCTTGACAAAACTTGTCTGATTCTGGCTATGTTCCTCAAATGATAAAAGGCGGTCTTTGTTATCTCTTTTACATGAGACTCGAAAGAGAGCACCACGTCAAACCACATGGCCAAGTTTTTTACCTTGTCCCTACAATTTATGACACTGTCATCAATTCTCAAGATTAAATTTTGGGACAAGTGCTGAAATTTGTGTGGCCCAATGACCATCAACTCTGTCTGATCATTATTTAGGAGCAAGAAATTATCTGATAACCAGCCCTTAATTGCAGATAGACAAGATTCTAGATAAGAGACTTCAGCACAATTTCCAATGGTTAAAGGAACATAAAGCTGCAGGTCATCAGCGTAGCAATGAAAGGTTACATTAAAAGAACGTAATAGAACACCAAGAGGCAGCAGGTACATAGAAAACAGCAATGGTCCAAGTACAGAGCCCTGAGGGACCCCATGCCTCACTGCACAGGTCTCAGAGAGATCATTTTTAAAACTAACAGTCTGAGACCTCCCAGACAGGTAAGATCTCAGCCACGATAAAACATTTCCTGTAATTCCAATAAAATGTTCAAGCCTATCTAATAAAATGCAGTGATCCACAGTGTCAAACGCAGCACTTAGATCCAGCAGTAATAAAACTGAAGTGCGATCTTTGTCTGTATTTACCAGCAGATCATTTACCACTTTTACTAAAGCTGTTTCTGTGGAATGATTTGGTCTAAAAGCAGACTGAAATGGTTCAAACAGATTGCTTGTTGACAAATGCTCAGTGAGCTGCTTAAAAACCACTTTTTCAAAGATTTTAGATAAAAAAGACAGATGTGAGATAGGTCTATAGTTTACGACCATATCAACATCCAGTCCAGGCTTTTTCAAGATTGGCACTACCACAGCTGATTTAAAACATTCAGGAAAGACTCCGGTCGTCAGTGAAGTATTTAAAAGAAACAGGATGTAGGGTCCTAATGCTGACCACAGTTCCTTTGTAGCCCAGGCTGGTAGAGGATCCAAAGAACAGGTTGTACATCGAGCTGCTTTTACAACCTTAGTTAATCCATACAGGGAAATGACCTCGAAGTCAGAAAATAGTTTATCAGCACCAACAGGCAAAGCAGCCGAGTAGTCTAATGAAAAGCTTTAGGAGGGAGTAATCTGATTCCTAAGTGTTTCAGCCCTGTCTCTGAAAAACATAAGAAAGTCATGAGCTGTCAAATTCGAACAGCAGAGAGTTGAGTTACTTTCTGTTGCGACACTGTGTTGAATAAGAGTTTTGGGTTATGTTTATGACTCATGATAAGATTTGAGAAATAATTTGCTTTCGCTGCCAACATCGCTGATTGAAAAGAAGACAGTGAGTCCTTCCAAGCCTGGAGAAATACTTCTAGTCTGGAAGATCTCCAGTGACGCTCTGCTTTTCTACAATTTCTTCTCAAGTTCAAGAGCTCCTCATTTAGCCAAGGCATAGGGTTCCTTTTTTGACATTTCGACTTCTTTACGGGAGCAACAGAGTCCAGTAGTTCAAGAAGTGTATTATTAAGGTTCACAGTCAAGGTATCTACACATACTGTAACTCCTGGGTATAAATAGGGTCCAACACATCAGGTAGATGTAATTTAACTCCAAGCAATGCTTCGGAGCTAATATAACGAGATGATCTGAGGGGCAATCTTCCCCTCGCAGAAGCTGGAGATTTAGGGATTAAAATATCAAATAAAATTGCTGAGTGGTCTAAGATAGGTAAAACACAATTTTCAGTCATTGATACATTCACCCAAGACAAGGTCTAGGGTGTGGCCCTTACGTGTTGGCTCAGACACAAATTGTGTGAAGTTTAGGGAATCAATTACATTTAAGAAATCTTTGACCAGGGGTTTATCCTCACAACACAGATGAATATTAAAGTCCCCCACTATAAGAATCTTTTCGTAGTGAGCGATAAAACATGTCAAGAAGTCTGAAAATTCCGAAATAAACGAGTCATTATATTTAGGTGGGCGATAGATGACAATAATTAGAACCACAGGACAGCTTAAAGTCAGGAGTTGGGACTCAAATGAGGTAAAAAACACCAGGACTTTGTATCTGTTTGCATTTAAAACAGTCTTTGATGATAGAGGCTACCCCGCCTCCCCTCCTAGACAACCTGGGGGAGCTGAAAAAGCTGGCATCGGAGGGGCAAAGTTCCAGCAAGGGTGCCACTTCACCAACACGCAGCCATGTCTCAGTTAGGAGCATGATGTCCAGCATATGAGTATCAAAAAAGTCCCGAAGAACATGAGTTTTATTTGATACAGATCTTGCATTTAAGAGAGCTAATTTAACTCTCTGTCCATCCGTGGTAGCAGGCAGTAATTGTAGGTTGTTTATATTTGCTCCACCTCCCCTCATATCCCGTCGGCATGGCGACCAATAAAGCAGCCTCGGGTGAGCGTGCTCCGATGACATAGGGTAAGCAGGAAGAAGGCAGCGCTGTTTGAGGCCAAAATAAAGTCCTAAACAGCCAGGGTCACCGATGGTAAGAACCCGCCGCATCCGAGTTCTGACCCGAACACGCTTCCCAGAGCGTGTTCTGCGCATTCGTCCACTTCTCCAGCGCTTCCGTTTCGAAGGATTCCAGGGGGGATCACGGCGATGCAGTTCCCCCGGTACCGACGCCAGAGGCGGCGGGAGTCTTCCACATCGCTCGCTAACGCTGGGAAAATTCAGCAGTGAGTCACGGATATTAAGCAGCGTCTGTCGCTCATACACCAACAAAGAGTGGGTTTTTAAAACTAGCAGAGACACCACTAAGAACACAAAACATAAATATTGCAGAACCGAGAGACGGCGTGCCATGACACCCGGCGCCATCTTCTCTTGGGTGGTATTTATTCATTTACATTAAAGCACCACAACTGCGACAGGCATAATCTTTTGACATCCTTAAATGCAGTACAATACTCACCTTTACAGCTTACTGATTAAATTTGAGAACTCACGCCACTAATCTGCAGAGGAAGAAAAAAACCCTTATAAATCATGAAACCTGCCAAAATCCAAATACATGTCTGCAATGTATGTTTATATGTAGTCAAATAATTCACCTCAGCTGCTTTAGTCTAATTCCGCTCCACAAAATAAAATAAAATATTTGGCTTATCATTTACATGTCCATTACATTTTACAGGGCAAAGCTAGCACAGTGGGCTACTTCTATTTCCCTCACTTTATCATGCAGCTCATCTTGGTGCGCACAACCTCTCTACAGGAGTGCAGGTGTGCCACTAGAGTGGAACAGCTCGCCTATTAGCTCTTAAGTTGCATACTTAATTTCAAATTAAGACAAATGCATCAGTGGCAGCTGCCGTTGCGGCCCCCCTAATGGGTATTAGTGGTGTAGAAACTATCCGTGTGGCAACTGCTGTGTTTACACGGTCACAGAAAGCTGGCAGCTAACAAATTAGCAAACAACAACTCTGCTAGCCAGCAAGCTAGCCGCTGGTCTAACTACACCTTATACTGACAGATGACGTGCTTTGCCTTCATAGCTAGGGATTCCATGCCTTTCACTGTCTCAGTAAACTATAGTGGTCAAGCAATGCCAAGTTGATTCAACTAAGCTGAGTTTGATATACTGCATGGATGATCTTTCACCATCCTCTCTCTTCCACCACACTTTCCACAGCCATACACGCGACCTTGTGGTTGTTAGTTCAAATTCCTCATGTCATTATGTGTCCAACATCCAATGGCATGTCACATTGTTTTCATGACCACGCCGTCTCACGCCAGGTGCAGAGGCCTATTTCTGTTCAGGAATGTTGTGAATACTTTGAGAATTATTAATTGCAATTCCTACCTCTACATAAATTTTTTTAAATATATAATTAACACAGCGTGGCCGTGCAATGTTTTACATGTGTTTTTAGTTTTTATTCCTATTAATTATATTTTCACTTTTTACCTCTGAATTATTGAAACAGAGCTAGATGACATTTTAAGCAAAATTCTAATTCAAATACTCCTTTAATTATTAATTGTTCTCATTAATTTTTAGACAATTTTATATATTTTTCCATAGTTTTACATTTGAATTTAACAGTTCAATCTTTCAAATAACGGACAAATATTTGTGAAAGTATGATACATTTGTGAATGCATTTTAGCAATCTAAATATGCATATGTACAGAAAAATATATTTAAAAAACAAGAAAATTATGTCTTATTACATTTACAGTGATTTTATGTTATTTTACATTTGACATGTAAAATCACAGTCTATTTATGTAAATTTAATGATATTGCATAAAAACAGTAGAAAACTGTAAAATACACAGTAAAATACTTTGATATTACACTTTTTTTTTACAGTGTAGATATTAGATTTTTCAGATTTAGTTTTGGAAGTTTTTAAATTTAGACTATAGATGGTTACAGGACAAAATAAGCCACCATGGCTAGCGCTAAACTGGATGCAGACCTGATCTAGTCTGAATGAAGCCATGCAAGTGCACTCAGACACGATTTGCTGCTTGGTTCCAGAGCCTACGATTTCTTCAGGCGAATCCAGTTCCGGGTTTGTCACAGCCCCTCTGTCCTCCCTGACTGACTTCACCAGCGTTTATTTTTGTTTTCCTGCTGTTAATGTCCATGAGCAAGACCCATTCTGGGTTTCTACCTCTGAAGTTACAGACCCGTGTTAATCAACGCACCCGCCTGCAATGATTTCATCTGTACCCACTACTTGAGGTAGAGCCTGTCTGGCATGCTTTGCTGGAACATTGAACTTAAGTTAGTAAAGCCCCAGCTCCTTCGTTTAAAAATATAGAACTTGTTTCTTCTCCCTGTATTGACTTGTTTCAGAAATAAAGCTGCATTTTCTGTTAGAGTCTGCATTTAGGTCCAATCCTGCCTGCCACACAGAGTTGATGACAGTTTCTTGCTTTGTACAGATCTTCCCTGGATTCCCCTCCCTGGAGTATTTCGTGAGCCTGCCAGAGCTGAGTAAGTGTTTTTGGATATTTGGACCCCCTTCTCCCTGGAGCCCTGCCACTGCTGTGTATATATATATCACGTTGGTGTTCACTGTAAATAAATGCACTTGGCTTGACCGCCCAGAATCCTGCTCTCAGAGTCCTCTCAGCCAGGTGTTCGTGACAGAACGTTCCAGCCAGAAATGGACTCAGTGGATTCAGACCCAGGACAACCTGCACTCACTGCTCAGTAAGCGCAACTCAGCTGATATGAGCAGATGCTCTACCGTTTGACCAGCGAGCTCAGCCATGACCCAACCGATGGCCGAAATAAAGAGGTATGTTAAGGCCTCTATCTGTAACCCACCACCCCCTTAGCTTCCAATGTCTCTGCTGTCTGTGCAAAATTTATACCCCTCGAATGTCAGAGCTCTCGGAGTGGCCGTTACCAACACCCTATGTTTTCACGGGTGAGTTGGAGAAGAGTGGTGGCTTTCTCAGAAAATGTGCTTTAGCATTAAGACAGAATCGAAGCTCATATAAATCTGGCAGTTCAAGGATAACCTGTATACAACTGATGCATGACTGCACCCTTAAGTGGCTCATGCAGTAACAAAGGCTAACCCTGAACTCTTCTGACCATTTCCCATCCATATTCAAAAGTTTTTGTCAAAGACTTTAATACTGATGCTGCTGCACACTGCCTTTTCTCGTTAAAAGAAGGGAGGCAGAGTATGTGGTGTTATCGTAAGAAAATGGAAAGTAATATGTTAGACTGCAGGTGAAGGCCCCAGACAACAATATCCAATTGGAGGGAAAGTGCGGGAGCGAGGGGTATCGTGTGAGATGGTGTGTTTTTGTTTATATTGCAGCTAAAAGAGGAATAAAAAAAGCAATATGAGTGGATTGAGTCTCAAGCCTGTTTCCTGGTAGAAAACGCAACATGGTATCGGCAGTCTGTCATGAGGTCTGCCAGTCTGCCCCAAAAGAAGGGTAAGAGGACGCGAAAAGTAGGAAAAATAAAAGAATAATGTTCGACAGGGGAGATGACCACGCGGGGAAGAAGTATGTGCACGATCTAGTTTACGCGAACAAGAGTTTCTGCAAAACGCCAAGATGTAAATACCTGTCAGGCTTGGTGGTCTTTGTTTTTTGCCCACTTTAACTTCTCCATTTCTTATCGTCTACAGTCATCCACGAATGTTAAACATGATGCTCTCTTCTGGCAGACTCTGATGAAGAGTACACAAACTTACCACCTGTACTTCTGACCAGGTGTAAAATCAGAGTGGTTACATGGGTGGCGCAGGACGGCATTGATCATGCTCTCCAAACGGAACAGGACCTTGTTAAAGGTCCAGCTAACTGCCTGGCAGCCAAGGACATCCCGCTTCGTTCAATCTCCCGCAACTTGTTTCCACTCTACATCAGCCCTTTTAAGGTGGACAAAATCATCAGTCCAACAGCTCTCAAGTTCTCTCTTTCTCCTACTTTGCGGATCCAGCCTTTGTTCCGTGTTCCCAGGTGAAACCAGTGCTGTCGAGTCCTCTGTGCCGTTCGTCCGACCCTCCACCTCCAGTTCAGCTCATTGATGGACGATTGGCCTTCTCGGTCTGGCGTATCCTGGATGTATGGCAGCAGGGTAGTGGGCAGCAGTTCTTGGTGGACTGGGAGAGGTACAGGCTGGAGGAACGTTCATGGGTGTGTCTATCACTAAATACTTGACCCTTCTTTGATCACTGATTTTTTCAGGTCACATCGCAGGTTGGACGCTGATCGACCGCCAGGAGGCCTCCCTTGAGGGGGGGGTGTACTGTCATGGTCCGTGTGAGAATTTTTTTTCCATAGAGCCAGTGGTTCCACCTCTGGGTGGAGTCGCCGCATTCCAGCGTGTAGTCTACAACTGTTGGCAATTAAGCCACCAGTACTTAAGACTAGCACTCACAACTAGGGAGGGGTATTGTTTAGGTTTTATCCGATACCGGTGCCAAACCAGTACTTTTGAAATGGTGCTGGTGCTTAAACGGTGCTCAAACCGGTGCTTAAAGAATGGAGAACACAAGATTGGTCCAAAAACCTCTCATGTTCAGCTGTTTTTTTGTAAAAAGATAACAATGTTAGCCTTTTCTGCAGCTATGGGGCATATATGGTATCACTCTTAGCTGGAAGCAGTGCTTAAACAATGGAAAACACAAACTTTGTCCAAAAACCTCTCATGTTTAGCTGTTTTCCACTTTTTCTTTGGGCATTTCAGCCTTTTTGGCCAGGGTGAAGGGAGTGTCTGCCATCAAACAAGAAGACAGCCGCATGTAGCTATGATGGTGTTTGCTAGTTCACCTTACATGCATTAATTTAATAACGTGGTTAGCCTACTCAACGTAAATTACACACGAACAACATTAAGCTACTCACACAGAGAAGAACGGCTGCTGCTGCATCATCATCCTCATCATTTCTGCTGCACTGGCAGGGCTAGGGGCCAGGACTCTCCTCTTCCTGTTTTTGGGGGACGTTGCTAAATCCGGGTCCGATAACAGGCACCACACCCGCAGTAGATGCGCTCGGTGTGAGGTCTCGCAGCAAGCTATTAAATACGGCGCATTTCTCGGCTTTTAAAAAAAAACGCTATGCGTCGTCAGGTGTTTCATCGGATTTGAGGTGTTACCTCCTTTGACAGTATCACAGTATCAGCTTAAAGCACTTGTTGCAGGCTGCCGAGTTTGCATCTTTTGCTGTGAAGTACAGCCAGACTTTTGACCGCTTCGCTTTGGACATTTTTAATCTGTAGCTCTGCTCTAAAAGAGCGTACGTACCTGGCCCCGCCTACTATCCTCGGAAACGTAAAATGATTGGCTAGAATCTAAAGTGTATCACAGCTCAGGAAAAAAAAGTACCGAAATAAAGCACCGAAATGTGCGCTGCTTTTCGGTCTGGTTATTACTGTTTATGTCAGAACGGCACCGGATACCGGTACCCATCCCTACTCACTACTACTCTTTGCCAGATCTTCAGCTAACCTTCGTTAGTGTAGGCTGCCACAGATCTCTGCTCACCTTGTGCTCTCTCAGCTTACTGTAATCCACCCGGTCACCACACTCAAAAGTAACAATACTAACCTTCATTTGGACGTTTGTCTTTTTGGCAGCTTCTCGATCACAACGGATCTCACCGGATCCCTTGGATCATCTCTGTCTGGATCTCCAAAAGTTGATTCTGTTCATCTGGAAGTAGCGTTTTCAGTGGGAGAAACGTTTTGTCACTCATCCAAGTGACTTTTTTCAGTCTCAGCTGACTGCAGGTTTTCCCAATCTTATAAACAGTACATTTGCATAATGACTGAAACCAGCCCACTGAAGGAACAATGGGCTCGGAGGTCAGTTCCTTCATCATGATTAAAATTCTTATGACCATTGATCAACAGCCACTGATCAAAGGCTACTGATCAATGGCCATGAGTACCTTTCACAAAGAGTTGGGGAATGGCTGCAATCACAGCATTGTAACATGCTGACAGATGTACCCTTATGTGTATTGTTTGTGTATTTATACACAAGCACTCATATATATTGAAATAATTTTAAAAAATATTCATTTACCTGTTACTACCACACACCAAATCCGGTCGTTGGTACTTCCTGGCTTGTGTAGCCACTAGGTAACAAAAGCACACTGACCCTAGAATTCTGGAGCACTTCTGTTGTCTTTTGTACGTGTTTTGAGTTTGTATGTGCTTCGGAGTTTTTACGTGTTTTGGAGTTTTTACGTGCTTTGTCTCTAGGCGCCACCGTAAATATACTTTTATTTATTCACTCCACATAAAATGTAATAAATAAATCATATAATACAAAAACCAACTATTCACTATTCAAAGCTTTTTCCTTTTAAACAAATTTAAAGTGAAACAACACAAAACATTGCAAACCACAACACAATTAAATATAAATTAAAATATGAAAACAAAAAGAAGATGCACATTCTGTCATGGTCCTGCGGCCATGACTCAGTGACTTTGTGTTTATGTTCTTTATTGTTATTACTTTCATTATTATTCGTGGCTGTTTTGGGATGGTTTGTGTTTGGGATTTTAGATACTGAGTTCTGGGTTTGTGCTCCCTCTATTTGTCCCTGGTGTTAGTGTTTCCCTGTCTCGTCAGGTTAATCAGGTCCAGCTGTGTCTCCCACCTGTGTGTGATTTCCCAGTGTCTCTCTGTGTACTTATAGTGTGTGTTTTCCTCTGCTCCTCGTCGCGTCGTCTGTGTTCATACCCTGTGAAATCCCCTGCGTGCTCTCCCTGCTGTTCTCCCTTCATGTTCAGGTTTGCCACTCCTTTGTGTAGTTTCGCCCAGTTTAGTTCATCCTTAGTTCTGTTTTGCCATCTCCACTTTATGTTTGGTATTATCAATAAATCGCCTTCACATCTGAGTAAGTGCTGCATTTGAGTCCTCCTTTCCACTCTTCACACGGCCGCTGCCCCGGACCGTGACACATTCTCTGTCATATGGGTCTGCATGAATAAACTTTCTGAATCCTTTATCATCTGCAACTGAAAATAGTTGTGGATGATTACTATACCTTTCTAATGTGACCTTGTTGTCCCTGGCTCTCTCTCTCTCTCTCTCTCCCTCCTGCTCTGTTCCTGTGCTACTGCGAGTGTAACTACCGCCCCTCCAACCTCTTCCCAGCGCAAAGCACAAGGCTCGCGTGCAGAGTGAAGCAGAAAAAAGTGCAAGAGAGAGAGAGAGAGAGAGAGAGAGGGTGAGAGAAAAAAAAAAACATGGCTCGCGATAAGGAGCCGGCTCGCGTCGTTCACATCAAAGATCCGGCTCTAAGAGCCATTTCATTCGCGACCGACACATCACTAGTTCCAATATACTCCTGACTCATACGGGATCACTACAGGTTTTTGCTTAGTTAGCGGTTGTCCTTCTCTCCTGGATCGGCTGGGGCTTTCTTTTGGCGGCTTCCCAGCTTTGACAGAAGTCCAGCAAATATACACTGTTCCCCTCGGGATGAATAAAGTACGATCAATCAATCAATCAATCAATCAATCAATCAATCAATCAATCAATCAAAAGTTGACTTTAATCTTACACAGAATGTGACGATTTTATGGATAATTAAAGTCAGTAATATATCCACAAACAGAACAACCTGAAATGTATACAGACTTTGAATACTGCCTGGTTTTCTGTCCCGAATATCACAGTACAAGCAGGATTAATTTCACTGTTAATGTTAGCTTGGTTATTTTGCTGCCTTTGTTCAGTGGTGTCTTTGGCCCACACTTTTGGCCCACGCACCTGGCAGTAATCACACACCTGAAGCTCATTACCTGGGCGGTCTATTGGCCACTATTTAAGATGGTGCCTCAGTGTGTCTTGTCGCTGGACCATTGTATTGACCCACGTTAGTGTAACCCCAACTTTAGTAGATCTCTTGGGACCAGTCGGCTCAGGACGTTTCTCCACTTCAAAGAGCAGTTTGCTTCGGCACCCATCCTTTGCCAGCCAGACCGGAATCAGCCCTTTGTGGTGGAGGTGGACGCGTCTGATTCTGGGATTGGAGTAGTATTATCCCAAAGTAAGGGTGATAAGCTCCACCCATGCACCCATCTCTCTCTGGCAAAGCGCAACTACGAAATTGGCGATCGGGAGATGCTGGCAATAAAACTGGCCCTAGAGAAGTGGAGACACTGGCTGGAAGGCACTATTCAACCGTTCATCGTCTGGACAGACCAAAAAAACCTTGGAGTACCTCCACTCAGTGAAGCAGCTCAACTCTTGGCAGGGAGTTCACTCGCTTTAATTTTTCAATCACCTACAGACCTGGGACCTGTAACGTGAAACCAGATGCACTCTCCTGACAATACTGGACCCCTGTCCTGCCCTTCCCACCTCCTGCTCTATAGGAGCCGTGACCTGGGAAATAGAATCCCTGATTCACAAAACCCAGGAGACGGAATCTGACCCTGGAACGAGCCCCCGAGAACGACTGTTTGTGCCCTTTTCTGTTTTCCTGCAGATGCTGCAATGCTGCACAGCTCAGTTTACCTGTCACCAGGGAGTTAATTGCACAATGTAGTTCCTCCAGCGCTACTTTTGGTGGCCCACGTTGGCCAAAAGCGTGCGGTAATACGTCACCGCCTGCTCAACGTGTGTCCAAAACATACTGTCTAACCAACCACCCTCTGGATTGCTTCAACCACTACCTACACCTGGCCAGCCCTGGTCTCATATAACCTTGGATTTCATCAACCATTTTGACAATTGTTGACCGGTTCTCCAAAGGTACTCATTTTGAAGCACCCACAGAGTAACGGGCAATGAGAGCAGACCAACCAAGAATGCTCTGCGATGTGTGGCTTCCACCAATCAGGCCATCTGAAGCGAACAACTACCATGGATTGAAAAAGCCTGCAATTGTCTCACCTCTTCAGCCACCAGAGTTTCAACTTTTGAAGCATCCCTGGGCCCTCCCCCATTTCTGGCCATTGAAAGTGAGCAACACCATATGCACAGGTACCACCGGGAAGGGGCCACCGAGGCAGCACTACTCCAGACAAAGGAATGGAACAAGGCTCTCGCAGACCGCCATTGGACTCCATCTCTAGAATACACCATGGGACATGGGTCACTGATGGGCAACCGGCATACACCATCTCCCGCATTATGGACTCCAGATGCCGGGGGGCGGGGGTTCCACTACTTGGTTGACTGGGAGGCCAGAAGAACTTTCCTCAGTGCCTCGGTCAGCTGTTCTAGATAAGTATATGCTCCGAGAGTTCCATCGCCAACACCCAGGTAACCCTGGGTGTTGTGTGTGTTTTGATCTTGTTCCTGCTCTCTCTCTCCCTGTCTCCTCACTGCCTGGGCAGAGCTCATTTTGGGCTTCCACACCTGGCAGTAATCACTAGGGGTGGGTTTTAATAATCCATTCATCGATTAAAATTGATTCTGGCTTGGATAGCGTGATATCGATTCATTAAAATCCTCAATCGATTTTTTTATATAAATATATTTTGCCCAAAATTCCAGAATCTCAGGTGAAACGTCACAAATCTTTGACAACCACCAAACATTTAAAACAGTAAATGAGAACAGGTACACAGCTTCTGCACAAAGATGTAAACACACAGCGCGGACCCGCCGACGGATCAGAATCAGTGAGATGTCGCCTTTCTCATCCAACGGCACGGACACGGTGGGGGCTGAAAGCCGACAGCTCGCTGATTCTGATGTTTCGGCGGGTGTTTACGCCCTTTTTGCGCTGATTCTAAAGCTGTTAGTTTTATCTCTCTCCAAACAATATTGACCGAACCAGCAGCAAAAGAAGATCCAAACTAAGCTTCACATAGACATCCTCATGAATTCCCTCTTACTTTTGCTGTTTTGCTTCCACCACAATAAAATCACATTTCATGCACAGCTCTCTCTCTCTCTCTCTCTCTCTCTCTCTCTCTCTCTCTCTCTCTCTCTCTCTCTCTCTCTCTCTCTCTCTCTCTGTACTTCAAGAATAGTTTCCCGTCTATCCCCGAAATCTGTTTTCTGCATTATTCGCTTGCTTGTTACGCACAAGACTAACGCTGTCGGCCGATGTTTTTTTTTCCTTTTACTTACTTCCGAAAAGAAAACCTAATTTCTGCCGTTCAACAGGCTTCTGAACAAATTTAAACTTTTTAAAATTTTACAAAATGCAAAACGCCGTGTCTCTAATAAAACCGCTGTAACTTCAGAGGTAATGTTCATAAGTTGATTAATGGTTTTCTTTCGTTTGTGATCTACTGCAGAATATTTTTATAAAATCCCAGGCCAGGAAAATCACCTTCATGTTTTATCTTCAGCTACTTTGACACAAAGGCATCTGCTGTGATGCTCACACCTTTGATAAAGTCTGGAAAGTGTCAGCTTCCTTTCTATAGATACAAAAACATGTAAATGTACTGATCTGAATAATAATATTTCTGACTGTCTGAGGCGAATCAAATTGAATGGAATCATGAATCGAATGAATTCTTCCATTTGTTTGTATATAGATTTCCCTCAATATGTTCCTGGACATTATATGTGTGCTCCCGGTATATCACGAGTTGGCTGAAGGTTTTAGGAAAGACCTTGATTTCTATATTTGCCTCCACATAGACCGTATGATTGTGCAATAGATCTGCTCCCTGGTGCTCCCTTGCTCCTTGAACATAAATGCATGGCGTGAGATACATTAATGAAGCATTAGCTGCTAGCATAATTTGATCCTGGTCCTCTCAGGGTTTGGGTTCACAAAGGGGTAAATCTTTGAGTCAACGTGTTGATTTCTGGGGTCTCAACTCAATCACTTTGAAAAAACAAATGCCCTTGCTTACATCAGTTTTTAAAATTTTATAGGGGGCCACCATCTTACTAAGCTTGACCTGTGTAACATATACCATTTGGTAAGAATAAAGTAGGGGGACAAAGGGAAGACAGCTTTCAATACTCACCTCAGCCATTTTGAATATTTGATCATGCCATTTGGACTAACAAACTCCCCAGCAGTGTTTCAGGCCAGGGGTCGTGACAGGGTTGACCCACTGCGACTGATTTAGGTGATTTTCAATGGAAAAATATCTTAGTGTTCAGACTTTTAATGTTTTAAATGTTATATCACATCATTTAATTACTGAATTCAACTTCCAACCTCTTATAACAGGGAAAGTCATCAGTGATTGATCATAAAATAAATGTTAAGAAACTCACAGTCTGATACTGTGGACATGAATGCAACTGTCAGAAAGAGGGAGAAAATGCAGATTTTATTTTGAGCTAATTATAAATCCATGATGTAATCACCGTCTCAGTCCTAATATATTGACAACTGAATGACTGTAAAAGTGGTTATAAATTCACAGATAACTGGGATTTGAGTTTTGTAAAACCATAAACTTCTGCAGATTAGACTTGAATTAAATTCTCTTTCTGGAATGAATGAAGACCACTTTCCCTCAACTAATCGTTAACAAACTCAAAGTTTTAAGCTAAACCTTCTTCCTGGCCCAGTAGAGCTTTCTATTGTCATGTGATGGTAGAGCGAGTAGGGATGGGTATCGAAACCCGGTTCTTGTTGAGAACTGGTTCCCACTGTTTCAGTTCCTTGGAATTGTTTGCCATTTTTGCAAACGATTCCCTTATCGATTCCAGTTGCCCCGAATGACGTCACCATGTTGCGGAGCGTCATTTACCTGGCAGGAAACATGGCGCCTACGCAGCTCAAACGCTCAAAAGTTTGGTTATACTTTACGAGAACGGATGACAACAGGGCAACTTGCAAAATAGATATTTCATTTAAGGGAGGAAACACTACGAATATGCAAAAAACACGCGATGACCTTAAATGTTTTTAATTCCACTCCGGACTCGTGAATCTCAACCCAGCAGCAGCGGTAACGTTTGCATGTCCTCTCCCGTTAATGCGGCAGGTAAATAATCAACTAACAGTGCATATTATGTTAGTGCGATCTGCCTTATTACAAACCTGCCATTACTGTGCATTTAGTGACCATGATGAGAGACAGAGTGTGGCTCAGATGCTGGCAGCTCTCGCTGCAGTCTACCGGTAGCGTCTCCTTTCAGGCCAGGATAGACGAATGTCACCGAGCAGTGACTCAGTTTGTGGTCAAAGGCTTGGACCCGTTTGCCACAGCAGATGATTTTCAGTAAGTGAATGTGTTTAATTGTAGGCAGGGACATTACTGGATATTCTTGTGTAATTGCTACAGAATCATTTATGTTGTACTTTGTTATTGCTACAGAAGAATATTTATTTTATTATTTTACATTTACAATTTTTTTTCCTGGGGACCCTGTGACACCCCATTGAAGAGTCGTAGGCTGGATCTCTTAAGATCTCACTGTTGGGTTTGTAAGGCCATGTTACTCCTAAATTTCTATCTTGTTCAAAGAGAAGATATAAAACAAAGTTCTGAGCTAATCAACCTTAGTGTTCTCCTTTTTTAAAAAGAATCGATAAAGAATCGAATCGTTAAACAGAATCAAAGAGAAATTAAAAATGCATGTTGTGGAAGAGTTTGGGTCTTAGGAGCCTAATGTTGTCAGTTTAATCATTTTTCATAATCTGATTTAAGGAACAAGCACAAGGACAGCAGATTTCAAACAGAGTCATATAAATATGTAGCTACCACCATCTGGATTTCCAACCAATCAGAAAGCTTATGTGGCTTGTCATATCATTTATTTGCATTTTGATTCCATGTTTTAAAACCAAGTGATCAAGCTAATCGAGTTGTAAATTGGAACAGGAAATGGGAAAGGAAGTGATGAAGGGAATCTAAATTTTAAATCAAGAAAAAAATCTGCATTTGTAATTTTTGAATTCCTTTCCATGTTTTAAACTGCATTTAAAAATATAACAGTATATATAAGTATTTTCTTGAGTATTTAATTATTATTCTGTAAATCATTTTCCTTTGGTTCTCTGAATGGATTAATGGATTAAGTTTGTGTCATAATCTTTTTATTGTTCATTAAGATATCAAATAATGACTGACTTTAAATGTCATAATAAACAAGCAATGTCTAAATGAATTTACAAATGCATATTTTTTGTGTAATTAATTAGTAATTCATGAGATACATTTTGCCCTAATAGTTGTAAAAATTTGTGGAATGCCACATTTTTCTGACGATGCTGATTTTACCTGACGAAACAACTGTTGCAGCAGATAATTGATCCTTGTCATGTATCCGTTTAAAACAGGGGAACTCCTGCAGTCCATCCCAGTGTAACAGTGTCACATCTTGTTTCCACTTCAGGCTGTGGCCTCCTATGGCTGCTCGGCTGGCTGTCAACAGCAGGAAGCAGGTAATTGGCTGCTTGAATTAACACATCTGCCAGTTCACTGGAAATTATACAACAAGCCTACAGAGATTGAAAATGTGACGTCATTCAGGGGTAAAACCGCAAAGGATTCTGGGAACTCGTGGCAAGAGGTACTAGCGCACGCAGGCTTTCAATTGAAATCGGTTACACATCGATAAAAAGAAACACAAAAATGGCAAGAAGCTGTTGTATTATTAACTGCAATAGCCGGTCGCATGACAGCCACGGGAAGCCGACGGGTAAAGAGATCGGTTGTTATCGGATTACGTCGTTGAAGAGAAATTGTTCAAGCCATGTTTCCGAAGTAACAAAGAGGCGACGGATGGCCTGGTTTTCAAAGACCAAATATAACGTCCCAGAACACTCCAGCTCACATGTTAGTCAGCTCTGCTAGTCTCGTATCTTTTCTTTGACTTTTCATCAAGTCTGTCTTTGTACGGACCGGCATTGTTCTCCTTTGTTTTGTACATAACTTTTTTGTGGGGCAAAGAAAAGCAAGAATTTATTGGAACCGGAGAATGAACGTTTTGCGGTGCTGCAAATGCTTGCATTTGATGCGGTACTTGGATTATTTTGCCACGAGTTCCCGGCATGCAATGCGCGAAAGTCACGTGGTCTGTCAATCTCTACTGAAACCCTACTGAGTGTACTCATGGTGTCTGTGGGCATACGAGATACGAATCTTCTAAGGAAAATTAACTTCTACAAGGAGATTATGGCAGATTTTTATATTTATTTCACTGCCAGTTTTTTCAGAAACCCATTTTGCTTTAGCAGAGTCAACAGTTGGGGTTTAGGGTAAGTTTAGATACTGGAACTGGACCATCAGAGCAGAGTTGATATTGACATCTAGTGGTAGCAGTAAAAACTACATAATTCTTCCGAGTTATGGGTGACATAAACTGCCTGGAGACATTTCAAGATGGCTGCCGAATGATGAGATTTTCTTTTAGTCTGTCAATGCAAGCAGGATTTGGTTTCCCTAGACACAAATGCTACCTTGAGTGTTCCATACTATCAAATTTGAGTGACTCCACAAGCCCCACACCCTATGACCGCTAAGCAACACCCACCAACTGAGGCAGAGACAGAGAGACTCCAAAACAGTAACCAAAGATCTCCTACACCCAAGCAGCTGCCAGATCCCCGTAGTCCCAGAGACCGGTTTCCAGTACACGAGGATAGTTTTCTTAGTGATGGGGTGGCGGTAGCTCAGGAGCAGGTCACCTACTGATTGGAAGGTTGGTGGTTCGATCCCTGGCTCCTCCAGTCTGCATGTGAAGTATTCTCGGGCAAGATACTAACCCCAAGTTAGCATCCATTGGAGTGTGAATGCCATTAGAAAGCATTCAGTTTAGAGACAGTGCTTGTGAGAATAGGTGTGAATGTGGCATGTTGTACTAAGAGTACTCTGGGAGAGTAGAAAAGCACTATAGAGAGTGATATTATACCCCTTATGTCAAAGTGAGTGATACAAACCCAAGCATAAGCTCACCGCGGCTCGCACCTAACCCGAGACCTTAGGTAACTCAACAGGAAAAATTCCGTCCAGCTTCTCCCGAACTCACACCGCTCCTAAACCCGATACGATAACTTGACAAAACCTTATAATAAGGCAACAGGGAAAACTCCTGAAAAAACCCTTAGTCTTTTTTCTTCAAACGATCTCTCTTCCTAACATCCAGCGCACAGCCTAAATTGTGCCTCTTACTCGTGCCGTCTCACATCCAGTGCACAGAGAAAAGCGACTGTCCTACTCCCCGCCTCAGCTTCCGAATGCTGCTTACCTCTTTCAAACTTTGCGCCCGAGACCAACTCCGCCTCCGAGGCGTGCCTAACTTCGCCCTGCTGCCAATCACATATCAAATGGGCGGCTCTCGCGACACCCCGGTTAGCCAAATTTTACGATCTCAGGCAGAGGTTCAGATTAGGACGGGGCTCCCACAAGACTCCTGTCTCCAGAAATATACAAGTCCATACCAACTGCTCTGCAACCCAGTGTTTCTGGTCCCCTCACCAACATCGCTTTTTGAGATATTTTTTAGGAACCACCAAAAGGGCCATTTTACCCCCAGTACAGAAGACTGCATTTGGATCTGAGGGCAGCAGCGTGTACAAATGACTTTGAAGAAGTGACTGTCCATGTTCATGGCTGGTCTTAGATAATTGTGAGTTATAGTGTCTTATGGTGAAAAGTACATAATTTTGCAAGAGGCATACAAGCACTGTGGAAAAAGTAATTGTGTGTAAGTCCTCTAAAACTGTCTTTGTGAACACTTTGCTCCCTACATGATTATTTTTTAAAAACGTTTATTCTTATGCTTTTAAATTATGTCAGATCATCATAAAACACTTATTTGTATGTTATAATGTTTTTCTTACACCGTGTGTAATTTTTATAGAAATTTTTTTTCATTGTGTCAATATGTAATTATCTATCTTTGATAAATAAAATATTTAATCTTGTATTTGTGTACTTTGTGGTTATTAAAAAAGAGATTGTGACATATTGCACTGATAAACACAGATGGCTGAAAGACATGTTTGATGGAAAAAAGGAAACAGGTGTTTTGCTGCTAAACTTTGAGGTTCTACGTTTTAAATAAGAAAATGCATAGAGGAAACTAGCAGCCCCGAATCTGTATGTAAAACATGCAAACTTCATAGCAGTGATACTTGTTCGCACATAGTTGCACTTATTCTTTGTTACGATAGTTTACTGCTCCAATGAAACAACAAGATCTCATTTTAATGTACATTTTTTTGCCATCCTGCCATCTCATTTGCCATGTTCTCTTAATATCTTAGAGCTGTTTCCAGGGGCAAGAATGTTGATGTTAGATTCTGTTTTAAATCAGCTGGTGATCTTAAAGTCACTCTCATAGCACTGATTTTAGAGTAATGTGCAACAGTTGTAATCTCATTTAAATGTCCAAATTGCCCTTTTCTCCAGTCAGGGTTATGGTGAAATTTAACTTGTTCTTTTGTGTAATTGCACATGGCCAATCACAGGACCCCTTAGTAAGCTGTATAGCAGAAGTTGCAATTCACTTTCATCTATGCATCAGTCACCTGGTAGTGAGACTGTTAGTCACACAAATGGTGGACAAAAAGTAATTTTCCTATTTAGAATAAATCAAATGACTCAATTAACATTTATGGTTTTATTTATTATTATTATTATTACTACACATTTTTTCAGTCGTCTTACATCTATGGCAAAGTGTGCATGGACTGTATGGGCGGGGACTGTACCTTAAGTGTCAAGCTCACATTTTTAACACAATCTTTGTGTGCATTCCCTACATAATACCAGCATGGCAACGAGTTTATGACTTATCTGTTTTTCTTTTCTCAGAAAACTTCACAATATGTGAAGTTACAGCACAGTTTCTCCAAACGTGTGCTTCTCTCTTTCAGTCAGGGGGCTTTTCAGAGCATCTACATTAGCTCAGGTAATAGAAGTACAATCAGTAAGTGTACTTTAACATTTGAGGTTCCGATCGAGTCTTGCTTAGATGATGTGAACTATCTCATGGACCTGTTTTTTTCTTCTTCTTTTTTTTTAAATTATGCATCAAACTTATGCAAATCAGTTGTAATTTATTTGAACAAATGAAGGGACAAGCAACTCCTTTTTAGCTTCTGTGATGCATTTACTTCTTACACATTAAACTAGATGTTAGTGTTCTCAGAGGTAACATGTCTCACGCTACCATCTTGTATTTCTAAAACCCAGCCTCAGTTTTAGCCCTGTAGAGTCTCGGATGGAATCACCATTGAGCTAGATATTCACAAATTTCATCATGACATCTTTAACGTGTTACGTTTTTCTTATTTTTATGTTTTACAAAAAAACCTTCAAATTTCTATATTTTCAAATAAAAGCACAGTGACATGGAAAGGTATCTTTCTTTAATGATGTTGCTGCAGCGATCTCAAATACTATTTTTTTTTATGGTCAAACTATGTGATTTTCCAAATGTGTGTGTGTGTGTGTGTGTGTGTGTGTGTGTGTGTGTGTGTGTGTGTGTGTGTGTGTGGAGTAAAGTGACCTTCTTATGATGTTTGTCACCATGAATCATTCAGGATTAACAACGCAAATTGTTTCGATAGCAGAAACAGTCTTATAACTTATAATTCTCAGACGTTAATGCTAGTTTTACAAACAGTCTTCTTCAGGTCTGTTTCTGTAGCTTTTATGAAACTGCTTTTCCATAGTACAAGTAGCATTCAATTTTTCTTTGCTCTCCAGTGTAAATGCAATAATTTTCAGGCTTTATTGAAACTGTCACAAATGTAACACTCAATGCCAAAAATAGGGTTGATTAATGTTTCTATGAACACTGCTGCGTATATCAACAGCTCTGAAACCCCCCTTTATTTTTTTAAAGTAATGCAGGACAGGCTCTCTGTTACTCTCTGTGTCTCTAAAAATCCCAACAAAACTGGCAATCACCTTGTAGAGGAATTCCTTTCATTTATGTAATGATCACATTGTTTAATGCTTTTAGGTCACAGTTTTAGCATGTCTGCCTCATACTCCATTCAAACAGTTAGACAGATGGTGGGGGTCTGGTAAGGAAATTGGGGGGAAGCAGACAACTCCACAGGGAGAGTCTTTTTGTCTTTTCTCCACTGTAAGAGATAGCAAGAGAGTGTGAAACTTTCTTTGGGGGAAAGTGTGAACACAGCTGTGTACTGCCTTTTGTTCCTGAGAGCCATGCTAGGCTCAGTGAGAGACTCACTGTCTGCCCCAGCGATGGCAGTCCCTCACCAAGCTTGGTTTCTGTTCTTTGTCTTGATTAAAGAATGTTAGCTACCACTCATTGCTTGTCTGCAGGCTTTATTAAATGGAAAACTTCCACAACAACCTCTAAACAGTGGTTTATGGCTTTTTGTCACCTGCAACACCATGTAACACTTGGATGTTAGATTCTTTTACCAGTCAGTGTTGTTAGCCCCAACCCCCAGGCTCCAGGTGTCTGAGCTCTAACCCTGGCTGCCAAATGTCCCCCTGAGGCCTTTGTGCCTTTTACCACCACTAAATTTGTAGTCCTATCTACTAATATTATTTTATTATAGCACAAGGTTCGGTTAGGTTACTACTTTGACTTCCTCAATTTGACCACATTTCTGAGCCGATACTTTATCAAACCTTTACTCGAGTGTTTTTGACACTAGCAGCTGTACTTCTACTAATTGCCTGCACTTTTGCCACCTCAGTTGCCACTTTTTCTGAAGTTTGTACAGTTTTTATATTGAAACGTTCAACGTTTTACGTGTTATCCTTGATCACAGTTCTAAACAAGTTAACTTGCTTGACATCAAAGTAACCCAAAAAAGCAACTATATGTCCAGTTCTCTGAAGAGAACTGGACATATAGTCATATAGCCAAACCTGGTTTAAGGCTATGCTGTTGTTGTGTATGGCCATACAAATAATATTAAGTTGAATTAATCTTAAGAAAATATGATTGCTTCATGGCTGTTCAAAGAATTTGCAGGCTTTTATGGAAACTGTTACAATGTAACACTCACAGTGGTGTGTCCAGCGGGGTGGCCTGGGGGGGCACGGGCCACCCCCCCAACCAGACTGGCCACCCCATGTGCCACCCCAAAGGCAAAACAATAAAATTCAATCAAACATCAAATGTCCGATTATGTTTTCACGGTGAAGCTCAGATATCCGAGTGTAAGTGAATGCAGCATCGGCTTCTGCACTATGTGCATCACGTTAGCAAAGGTAGGAGAGCCAAGCACGAAAGACGGCACTGCAGGAAACAATTTTTCGGTGAAAGAAAATGAGGACAGAATAAATGTCCCGGTAAGTAATATTAAGTTTGTTGAGTTCAGTAAACTTCGGTGAAATTAGAATACCAAAGAAAAAATAACACTTGAAGAATTATTGCAGCCGTCGAATATTTCAGACAGTATGCTACTGAGGGCAGCTAACATAAGAGTTATGAGTTATAAGATGTAATCTAAGTCGTAACATTGCTGTATGGAGCTGCAGATTTGGTTGCAGGTTAACATAGCTGGACTGGCCATCGGGCATACCGGGCATATGCCCGGTGACTTATTTTTTATTTATTTTTGTAATGGCATGAACAATGAGAGGTGGTGGATTGGCCAGATGCAGGTCGATGTGTAAAAATAACTCAGTTGTTTTCAGGTTTTATTCAAATCCATGAATTCATGGATACTTTATCAGACTTTTTACTTAAGTGTTTCTGACACTAACAGCTACTTAAGTAATACATTGTCTACACTTTTGCCACCTCAGTTGGCCCTTTTCCTGGAGTTTCTACAATTTTTACATTCACATTTTCAAGGGTTTATGTGTTATCCTTGATCACAGTTCTAAAAAAGTTAACTTGACATAAAAGTAGCCCAAAAAAGACAAATATATGTCCATTTTATTTACTCCAAACCTACTGATGGGAAAACATTATGTGATGCTGGAAGTTTTTATCCTATCCACCTCCAAAACAAGTTTACCTGTAAGCCAACACATTAGACTTAAAGAATTTTGTGAAATTCCTGAACAATATGCTTTGTGCAGTAGCAGTAGTACTAGAACTAGTGCTAGTAGTCCGAGTATTGTGCAGCAACCAGGCTTCAAGAGCAATCACTCTTCTGGCTTGCAAAATGTTGAAAACATGTCACAGTCTTAGCTGCAAATCGGAAATGTTGGTAAATTTAAAAAAGGAGTTTAAACTTCAGGTTTGGCCTAGACACAGACTTTATTAATGCCACACTTGGGAAATTCACATGTTACACGAGCACAATGGTCAGTAAGGAAAAGTGAATCAGAGATAGATAACAAAATACAAAAAAAATTAATAAATAAATAGTGCACAAATTTAAAACAAGCAAAACACCTATGCAAGAGTAACTACTAATGATTTACAAATACTGGTCATGTACAGCCAATACACTCAGAGAATTTTAGCACATCAGTATAAAGCTGTCTGTAATTCCTGGACAGTTCATGAAATAATTTGAAATTCAATCTGCACTTCATTTAACTTTTTTCTAACAACAGGTTTATGTCTTAGATCTACGGATACAGCTAAAACACTCTGCTTGTATAATGCTGTATTCTCTCCTAGCTTACCCCTTTCTCTCAACAGGGTGATTCCCAAAGTACGAGTCAATAAAACAGTGACTGTAAAACCAGAACAGAAAGATAAAGTTGCAAGATCAAAGATTAAGGATTGTGTTTTTATAGCACGTAGTAAACTATCCCCCTTTTCTTCTTGGCCTTGTTGTGTGTAGCTCACAAGTCAAATTATACATTGTGATGGAGCAGTCACAATACACACTCACAAGACAGTTTGATGTTTCTAACACAGAGTTTGTATGAAGTTCACCTTATCAGCTGAAAATATTTAAACCAGAACTTACAACATCAAAAACCTTTTACTTCATGTACAGGGATTCCAAAAAAGTTTTATTTCAGGTATATAAACCATTACATTTGATTCAAGTAAAACAATTACATTCATTCTTGTAAAGTTTCTCCAAAAACGTTTTATTTTACGTAACGGGTTTCCAAAAGTTTTATTTCAAGTAAACAATCCTATACATTTGATGAACTTCATACAAACTTTGTGCTAGAAAAATCAAACTGTGTCTTGTGAGTGTGTATTGTGACTGCTCCATCACAATGTAAAATTTGCATATAATTTCCATATAACAGTTTACTATACGGGATCGCTGCAAAAAGTGCAGCCTTACCTAATGTCCACCCTACTGTTACTCATTTTATATTAAGATTTAAACATCTAGTTGGTACTGGTATGGAGAGTAACCTTCAGTGATAGTAATAAATCACACAGCAACAGGACATTCATGTAGTTGTAAAAGCATGATAATATAATAGGTAATCCAAAGTATTCAGAATACGTTACTGTCATTGAGTAACGTAACGGAATACGTTACAAAATACATTTTGGGGCATGTAATCTGTAATCTGTAGTGGAATACATTTTAAAAGTAACCTTCCCAACACTGGCAGCAAGGCACCAATCTCTGCTCAAGGCAAAAGCTGACGGGAATAAAAACTCTCCCTTTGATAACAAGACTGTGTTGTGACTCTCTTCCCCCTCCTTCAAGGCCACCTGCGTCAACCGAAGATTGTTGACTTTTGCTTAACCGGGTGAAGGGGACAATTTTTTTTCGGCTGAACACGGAACACACACACACACGCATGTACACATTTTCCATTGTTATACCTCTCTGACCTGTCAACCCCATGTGATGTTTGTGTAATGTATGTATGGTCAGAAGGGTAAGATGGTGCTGGCAAAGGTCGGCAGCCTTAACCCAATTCCCTTTGGGGTCAACCTTCAGGATCAATAAAGTTTTACTGAATTGAATCGAATCTAGGTCAGATTTGGACCAACATCACTGACTAGAACCTACACTGAGAGTGAGAATATTAAAGTGCTTTATTCCTTTATTCACTCACATCAGCCAAGCTTTATTCAACATTTAAAATTCAGCACATTTGTATTCTTGTTTGATAACAAGAGCAGACCCTACCTGGCAGGTAATGTGCAGTACAGCTGACTCTTATGATTTTTAAAAAAAAAGGCATCCCTTGTATTTTAAAATGAATCAATATGCGAAACTATGACACACTCCTTATTAACTCTTTATTAACAGGTTAAACACATGATATTTTGCTACCTTTACTGTGTTTTAAATCATGCAGACAAAGAAAAAGTGTTTGAAAAGCAGAGGTAAGCAACATCCCCCCCGAAGTCTTGCTAATTAGCAACCAAAATCAACCTGTCAAATCTCTTTGTGTGTATCACACAGAAAGAGGTAGAACATGAGTGAAGCAAAGCTAAGCGTTATAGCAGCAACCTCTTGCCAATGAGCAAACATTCTTCTTCACTATGTAGTGGCTGCTACTACCCACACAGCACATATATATGTCAACAACACATCACTCTCAGTTTAGTATCTATCTATCCATGCTTCTTCATTAAGTTCATGTTCTAGTCATTCCACATCTAGAACAGGGGTTCCAACCCTAGGCAAGCGCGCCACAGTTGGCACGCGAAGGGTTAACTGATGGCACGACCATAGCTGGACTGGCCATCGGGCATTTGCTCGGTGGCCCGGTGACTTTTTTTCCTTTGTAACGGTATAAACAATGAAAGGTGGTGGATTGGCCAGATTCTGGTCGGTGTGTAAAAATAACTCAGTTGTTTGGTGGTGGCTATGGCGGAGCTTCCTCAGATTCAGCAAAATTAGCAAGTGGTGGAGGCCAGCAGGTGGATGAGAGAAAGGGGAGGCAGGAGGAGAGCCCCGAGGCGGCCGCCGGTCCGAGTGTCAGGTGAACTGAACTTCAGGTAAGAAGTTATGACCTGCAGTCTATCTGGGTCAGATATAAACCAAGTTCAGGTGGAGTTTATTTTCGTTGTGCTGACTTTTTACCGTCAGTTACAATAACTCGTACTGCGTACTAGCTAGCATGATGGAGTTTCTATACAGCTGGGTGCGTGCTTTGATGTTACTGATACCATAGTGAACTGTATTTTATTCATAAGGTTAATTAGTAGAGTTGCCTGTAAAAAGACGGAATCGTCCCTCATTCAGAGAAAATATCACGCGTTTCGTATTAAGGTGAAAAGGAACAGTTTGTCCCGTACTTCAACTAGAAAAGACGCAAGGATGGAGTTATTCTGTCTTTATGCTGCACAGCTGCCTCTTCTCCTCTCATTCTCCCCCCTCCCTCTCCTGTTTCTACTTCAATCATGAAACTGATCAATGATCAGCTGATCAGCTTTTCTCTCGTTTGTTTATCGCCCACTTTGCACCAGAAAGAGGAAACCAGCAGATGTCGCGGTAAACAACAGCAGCACATTTAAGCTTGATCAGCTGTTGTTAGAATTTATTTAATATTAATTTCTAGTATCAGCTGATGTTTGCTGGAGCCACAGCTGTAAAGCTGCTGGCCATGATGTCGGTTTGGATATGTGGTGAGAGGGAAACATGAAGATGAAACCAGGAGACGTCCTTACTGAACCATCAGAGCTGAACAGGTGATGGAGAAACAGGTTTACCTTTTAGGTGACATGAATGAGTTGAAGTTATGAACTGTTTCTGAGAGACAAATAACACCAGGATCCTTTTTTAGGTAGCTGACAGCTGGTAACTGTGCAGGGGCGGGTCTAGCAAAGTTTTTCCAGGGGGGCCAGGTAGGGCATTAACAGGGAGAGGGGGGCACAAAGAAATACTTCCTATTCTCATTTAAAATGTCTGGCTGTTATTAAGCCTTTAAAACCGGTCAGAGCAGCATAATCCGTTTTGCGTAACTATTTTTAAATCCCGGTAGCACTGCAACCTCGTGAGCTAGTGCAATAATCTTTTTTGCATATGAAACCGCAGGAGTTGTACTTACATCTTATGCCATTAGCTTGTCCTCGGTCACAGTTTCCTTCCACATAAAGCTTTGCAAAAACTGCATAAAAAGCACTTGCAGCAACAAAAACATAATATTCCAGAAACACGCTTTGCTGTTCAGCTGTTTGTAACACTTCCTACGTCCATCAGCGCGAACTATCACATGTCCACCATGACCTGCCCGAAACCGGAAGTGACGTCATTTTGCGGAAATATAGTTTTTTACCATCAGGGCCTCATGAGCCTATACTGGTGTTTTTAAAAGTTATGTTTGACTTTATGACTTTCTGTGTCGTTTCCGGGATGCTGAGGACTCATATTGCACTGCTGGAAATAGTTTATTTTGATGCACATGCTGCTTTTTTGCAAATTTGCATCATAGGATTGTTTTTTCGTTTTTCCTGGAGTATATGAAAATTGGTGTATTTCAAAAATAAAACTATGAAGACACTTAAAATAAATTTCCTGTGGTGGGAAACTAGTTTGTGCAACTTTTTTGTATTTACAGTTTTGAGGGATAAGCCTCTTAAATTCCTTTAACTAGAAATATATGTCAAAAAACCCAAAAATGATTTTCAATTTTTTTGTAGTTTATTGCACTTCTTTGCAATTTATGTAGTTACTATGCACTTAATTCAGACATATTATTAAAATTTGGGCTATAATGGTTGTATTGTATTGTATTGTAACTTGAAATGCTCCCAGAAATGGCTCCACAGCATGTAAAAATATAATATAAGCTCTATTGGACTTGGTTCTATGGTAGGTCTTAAAGGGTTAAATAATTATCTAAAGCTTACAACCAGTTTTTATCTGACATAAAATGTATAGAAATCATACATACAACATCGAAGCAGCTGGAATCCATAGATGCGTGTGTTCATGGAGCTTGCATTGTCACCTGCTGGACATCACTACCTGACAAGTTTAACTGTCTTCAGAACATTGCAGAGGCCTTATTGACAGTATTTGGCTCTACATGTCTGTGTGAGCAGATTTTCTCTCACATGAGTCCTCAGCTAGCCGTCTGAATGCTGGACACTGGGAGACCTGTGTCTCTGAGTGGGAGACCAGAGATCACATTAACATGTGTGTCTCTGTATTAACAAACATGCCATATTGGCCCAGTTTATTTTTCTTATCATTGTTGTGAGGAGACCATAAATAGCATTTGCATTTTCTGTATTTGCTGTTATGAAGTTCTTGTTATAGATAAAAAGTGTCTATTTTTTTGTTTCAAAATAGCTGATAACTATTCGCTGATAGCTGCCAACATCTGCGAGCAAATATAATTCTATAAATTTGTTCTATATAGTGTGTAACTGTTAATATAGAGCGTTATTAAATTTATTGCTAATACAATCATATGGCACACTGACTTCTGAGGAAATTTTAAATGGCACTCGCCATCAGAAAGGTTGCCGACCCCTGATCTAGAATGAGCATCCTCACTGTTCATGTCAGCCTCGTGGTTCTTCAAGAACGTCACCCAAAGCAAGGCTCACGAGGACAAATGAGAAATATGATTTTCCCGTAAAAGGGGGAATCTTTATCTGTGTGAAAGAGCAAACGTCAAACCTTTCATTAGTGTCTTCATTTTGGGACTGGTGACAACAGTGGCATGACCTTTGCTAACTAAACATTGAGCACTTAAACTGGGGGGCAGCTCGTGGTGTCAGCAGGGCCTTGAATGACTCCTGGTTGGTTCTCTTGCTCTTATAAATAGCTTTGCAGTCTTAATAATAGCCATCTTTGGTGCAATTAAATCATCCATTTCCCCCCTTATGGCCTTCACCTCCTGTCACATACATGATTTTTATATCCACCACAGATTGGAAAGGGTCGGGAGAAAGGAAGGAGAAATAGGAGGATTCAGCGAAGGATAATGGAAGAAGGAGGGGGATGATGATAGAGAGGGTGAGGTCAGGAGACACGGGGGTGTAGGTGGGGGGTGGGGGTGGCTGGCTGGAACGACAGGCCTTTTGTGTGTGTGCAGATTAATTAGAATCCTTCTGGACTGCCATTAGAGCTCATTAAAAGAAGCCACAGCCACACAGGCGTCAAACAAAGAGCTGGGACTGAGCCCCAGTACAACCCCCCACCACTGTCTGCCAGATTCACAATAACTGTGTGTGAATGTGTGTCTACATATACTTATTGCCAAGGGTGTTTGAAGAGTGTATATTTATTTTTATTGAGAATCATTCATATGCAGTAAATGCATCCATGTTTGTGTGTGTTCTGTTTGGATGGATCTTTTAGTAGGCGGGTTTGCAGAATGTGCATGTGTGTATATTATAAGACTAAATGTTGTGTATCATAAAAACCACAGCATGTGTGTGTATGTGCATTTGTGCATGTGTGCATACTTGTTATACACACATATTTGTGTGTCTTTGTGTCACTGCTAGGACTGATATTTAAATGAAGCATTATGTTAATTATATTTTTTCTTCCTTTTTGCCTGAGTCTCCACAGGCCCTGTTAGCATAAATGATGTTCCCCAAGCTAGCCTATTGAGGCTTGCCCATTTCTACTAAAGGGGTGAATTAGGCCCAGATCAGATCCCTGTTCATTTTCAGTGAGGACGGGATGGATGTTCCACATGTATTACAATGAGAGTGTTTATGGCTGCTTATTAGCGGGTGCCCAAGGTGGCTCCAAATGATAATCTACTGGAGTTACTACAGCAACATACAGAACAGGCCTGTGGCTGTGACAATTACAGTAATGATCTGAAAAGCTTTAGTTTCAGAAAAAAAGAAAAGAAAAAAGGTAGAAAGCAACTGCTGAAATGCTGCATGTCTACTGCACAAAAGGTCTGCTGTGTCGACGTGACGTCTCAAGAATTAAAATCTCTCACCACAAAAAACATTTTTTAGCTTTAAAAAAAGAAAGTTCCCTTCTAAAACAGCAATAATAATATAGAAATTGCAATAAATACAAGCTATATATTGTCAAATCATACTCTAATGATTGTAGCACATGTATGTATATATGTGTATCAGTAAATTCTTCCTAATGGATGAGCCAATCTGAACAAAGCTTTATACAAACATTGTCACACATACAGCAATTATTAACATCTACATGTTTAAAAAAATATTTATTATAAATCCAAATTCTTTCGATTTTTACATTTAGGCTGTCAAGGTTAACGTGTTAACACGCGTCAATTCATCATCATGATTAGTGCAATTAAAATTTTCAATGCAATGAACCCATCTGGAGCGCAGACTGGACGAATTTTGTACAAACTTCCCAAAATGTGTTGACAGTGACATTTCAGGGATTTTGAGTCATTCTGCGCTCCAGATGGATCTCGCACTGACTGGATTGAACATGATGTTGGAAATGTTACCAATCAATGATTCTATTGCATGCTACCAGAGAAGCGTAAACATTTAAATGCTTCAAAATGATATTGCATACTGCGTTGATCTGATGCGCGGCCACATTTCTTGGGAGGTGCATGTCAGGAAGTTATGGTTTAGAGTAAACCACTAAATCCTGCTTTGGTCTCTGTTCAAAGCCTAAAAGTTTGAGTGTTGGTATCAAACCAACCCGGTGCATGACAAAAAAGTTATAGTTTGCACCTTTTCTGCGCTTGTGTTAGGACAAGTACATTCATGGTGGAACATTTTGTATCCTGAGGGGATACATTTACTTCTTGAGGCATTCAGAGGTGGGTAGTAACGAGTTACATTTACTCCGTTACATTTACTTGAGTAAGTTTTTGAAAAAAAATGTACTTTTAAAGTACCTTTTTTGCACTTTTTACTTTTACTTGAGTACATTTGTGAAGAAGAAATGGTACTTTTACTACGCTACATTTACAAAATTCGACTCGTTACTTCTTAAAAAATAATTAGTTTAACACATTAGATAACATGCCGCAAGTGGAGTTTCCGGTAACTTTTTTACCAATGAGATGTGGCCATGCAGTCACATGACCAGTTTGAAACTGTGGCGGGCAGAGCGGCCCAAGCGTTTCAAAGTAGCGGACACACGGAAAGAAGAAACATTAAAAACATGGCAGAGCCAGTCGTCTACGCTAGAGCTGAAGAGGATGAACACCCTTGGCCTTACATACAAAGGATGTTTTGCTTAAAAGCAGCACAAAAGAACAGCTATGTCTTCAGTGTCGGTGTCTTCAGTGAGAGCCAAAACAACAACTTTTCAGTGTGAAAAAACTCAGCTCGCGTAACCTGAGGAAACGTTAAGTTTTCTCTAAATATCTTTTAGCTGTGGTTAGCTGGATGTCAGTCTGATGTTACAGACGCTGTGTCGAGCTCGAGCTGCGAGTCATATTTTCGGCGCTACGTTGTAGAGAGACAAGTTTGTGGGTGTTTTGTGCAGCTTCAGCTGTCCTGTTAACTGCTGGCTGGTTAGCTAGCGTGAGCTATAAGCTAACAGCTAGCCTGGTTAATGGCGCTGGAGTTAAACGCACATGCAAACAGCTCGTCTCTACTGCTTTAACTGTTAAACAGAAGGCAATACTGCGGCTGACAGGGTTTATTATGTGAAGCAGCAGCTTGTTTAGTTTAAACAGTCTGCATTAAGCTGGGCAAACACTGTGCGATTGTTTTCAGTCGCGTTATTCAGCTCCTGCTCAAACTGTACAATTTAATCTCAGGGGTTAGAAGTTCATAGGTCACGATGCAGGTCTCACACTATACGGCCTGATGCTCTGATGCGACCTGAGTGCTCAAACTGTGCGTTTATAACATGAAGCTTATCATACAAAATCTGTCCCTCGCTCTCCCTCTCTGTCTTTCACTCACACAGACACACACACTATCAACTTTGCTAAATTACTAATGGAAAACATTGACCAGGCAGTGGTGATTGAGCAGCAATGTCCATCCAACTCTTTTCATGGTTGTTGTAGTCGTGATAATTTTGTGAGGTCACATTGAAAAGCCTTGGATACGGAAGCGTAGAGCTGCCACCCAGGCAAAAGAAAAATAGAAAAGTATATTGTTCTAACACTATACCTTTCACGTTTGAACAATATAATATCAGGTTATTACAATATACAGAATTATCACGTTCGTACAATATAAATATTATATAGGCTACATCGCAGCTCCAGTCGCGCTTCCATCACCGTCTTTCTCGTCTTTTCCCAGAGTAACAGCCAAACAGGAGGATCCATTGGCGAGCACTGCTTAGCCTTGGACGCATTCTTATTTTAAACTTAATCTGGAATTCATTGCAAACTGTTTGTGCGGGACATGAATGACAAGATTTTGTTTTTCTACAAGAGTTAGTAAAAACCGTCTCCAGTGTGATCAAATCTTCTTGCCAAACATCCACAGCTTGGCAGCACTATAATGACCAGACCTAATACTTTTGAAAACCTACATCTTTCCACAGGTCTCAACTTCATCAGACATCACCTAGACTCAGAGCTGGATGAGGCCAGCACAAACAGCAGCCTAACCGACGAAGATGATGGATCCATGGGGTCAGGAAAGCCAGAAGCAGGGGAGCTGGAGAGGTACCTTTCATGTCCATTCACTGGAGGTGTGGATCTATTGCATGGCTTTCCTTAGATCAAGATGCTGTTGATCAAAATCAATACAGCTCTTCCGTCATCTGGAGCCTGTGAAAGACTTCTTAGTCATGCAGGACTCCTGCCTACCCCTAACTCCTCCCTAACCCCCCTCCTGTTCACTGCCAAACGGTTACAGCTTCATAGCAAGAACCTTGAGAGTAGGGCTGGGCCATATTATACCGTTCACGGTAATACCGGTATAATGTTAGACAATGATAGGAAAATGAAATATCGCGATAGAATATAAGTAAAACGCGCATGCGCAGTGCCTTTGTTTTCATATGCACATGGCCGATTGTTGAGTGAAACAGATGAACCAGAATTGGTTTGTAAAAATGGTACAACTTCAGTGATGTGGAACTGGTTTGGTGTTTGTCCGTCAGATACACGACAAAGCACTTTTTTTTTTGCAGAACATGCAAGCGGCCGTCGTTATTGTCGTATTTGTCGGACTAAGATGCTCTTAAATCTGGGAGTAATCTGGGTCCTAAACCCCCCTCTTCAGGTCAAACGAACGCTGCACTGAGAGTTAAAAACTGTCTAAATTCTTTCATCTTTAATAAAACGATCAGCATTGCTGCTTTACCAGGTGTAACTATGAAGTTTAACTTCCAGGCATCCATGAAAACAAAATGTATTACATTTAACGGAGTTAGAAGTTAGCAGCAAGCTAGCGGAAGTTAGCTCGCTAGTTTCGCTAGTTACCTAAGCATGATATAGCATGTTCTGACTGAGAGATTTCTGAAAAAAATCAAACGTACAGCTCTGCTATCACTTCCAACATAAATGAAGACAGGAAACTAAACAGCAGTGACGTTTGTAGGGTTACTGAAGTTGGGCTAGCTGGTATATAAGGATGTGCTACGTGATCGCTAGCGACACAGCTATGTTAGCATAACATAAACAGTGAAGCTGGAGGACGAACACTAACACTTTTCCACTTATAAAAGTTAACGTGAAGGTTCCTCATGGTTAGAGACAAATGCAATCGCATGGCAGGATGCTGTAAACGGACCAAACTTCAGTCAGGAGAACAACTGAGATAATCCATCCACAATACGAGGTTAGTCATTAATATACTGCAACAACATGGGAACAGAGCAGCTGCCAGAGAATTCAACATTAATGAATCAATGGTACAGAAGTGGAGGAAGCAAGAAGAATGAGTTTAATAAAGTTTGATTTATCTGACTGCTTTGTTTCGCTTAATGTGCCTTATAATCAATCCCGTGCACCTCATGGTCCGAAAAATGCGTACTGCACACTGCAGTTTAATGTTGCAAAGCACCTTTTTTTAACTTCAGTGGATATTATACATGGTTATGCTCAGGATATGTCAGCCCATTTCTACTGGAAATGCCTTTTGGTTAAACTTTCAGCAAGGAATTTGCATTTGCACTGTTAAATTTTTATAAAGCTTTAATGTACATAAAAACCAGCTTCTTGTTTAAGTGAAAATAAATGTAAGGTTGTCTTTTTGCGCTAGTAATGTTGTGGAGTTGTATTTTGTCTCGCAAATTTTCAAATATATATCGTGATAAATATTTTTGGCCATATCGCCCTGCTCTACTTGAGAGCCAACTGCTGCTGAAGCTGAACCACCATTTCACTAACTGAAGAAACAATTTATGGTAAAGTGAGCCATACACATATGTACATCCACATAGTGGAAATTTGTATTTGTCTTTTATAATTAGTTTTACTCTGATTTCAGTGTTTATTTGTGAGTGTAGTTTTTATTTGAAATATTTTCATTCTGATGTTTGTATCGCACGTTTTTAGTGTTTTCATATTACATTGTGTTAATGTCTATGCTTCAGGGTATTTTAGTATACAAAGAACATTTTATAGTTTTGTTAGAATGTCTGTTCCTGTGGGATTTTAGCACAGATGTGTGCGTATGTTTTGATTTTTGTTTTTTTTTTAATTCCTGCTGTCCGCCTTGGGAATAAACTTTTCCTGGTTATACCTGTTGCATCTCTGTGTCATTTGTTTCTGATTTACTTAATCCCTCATTGTATTTAGAAGAACCACCCCTAGTATGACATTCTGGCTCATCAGCTGCAGTCGTTTATGTTGAAGTTGCCTCGTTCTAATGTTTTCTCTGAGTCTGCTGTAAATGCGAATATATTTACTGTGGGTTTTGCTTGAAAAAGCTTTACGTTGTGAAAAACTGAAATCTTGAAATTAGAATTGTTGTGACTTATTTTGTGGATCTTTTTACATATATTCCTTTTGAAAATACTAAAATTTGTATATTTATTTATTTTTATTTGTCTGATAGCATTTATTTATAAAATAAATCGGACATGTCAAATAGTTACTCGCTACTTACTCAGTACTTGAGTAGCCTTTTCACCAAGTACCTTTTTACTCTTACTCGAGTAACTTTTTTGACGACTACTTTTCACTTTTACTTGAGTAATAATATTTTAAAGTAATGATACTCTTACTTGAGTACAATTTTTGGATACTCGACCCACCTCTGGAGGCATTCAACAGCAGTTGTTTCAGTTTGAGAGTAAAATCTGTCCTGAAGGTTTGTTAAAGTGATGAATAATGTCATGCTATGTTGAAAATTTTAATTTAATCCTCATTTTATAGTTTTGTGCAACGTGCAGAGCAAATTAACATAACTTTATCTGGCTTAGCAGCTGAGCTGACTTCAACTAGCATGTTTGTTGCAACATGGCTATGTGAAGTGTGGGTAAATGTAACTCTTAAATGTTTACTTGTAACCTTCGTGGGACGTCAGTTAAGACACTGAGGGGTTTCAAATCAAATCAAATTCAAATTTTTATTTGTCACGTACACAGTCATACACAGTACGATATGCAGTGAAATGCTTGGACAACTGCTCGTGACCTAAAGAAAACAAAAAAGGAAAAGGCTATGAATAAGATAGGAAATAAATATGAAAAATTAAAAAGGGTAAATTTAACTAAGAAGGAATAAAATATAAATTAAGGTTAAAAATGAAATAACTGTACAACACAAATTAGAATGAAGGGTAAATTTAACTGGGAAGGAATAAGATAAAATATATAAATTAAAGTTGAAAATAAAATAACTGTACAACAAAATACACAATATAGAACTATATAAGAATGTATGAAGAAATATAAATAAATATATACACAATAACAGCAGCATATACACAATAACAGCAGCGTGATTTAAGTAATGAAGTGAAACAATGTCCAGAAAGTCCAGTGTGTGTGTAAGAACCATATGTGTGGGTCAGTACTGTGTGGTGGTGTGATTGAGAGACCGTATCGCCTGCGGGAAGAAGCTCCTCCTCAGTCTCTCTGTGTTGGTCTTCAGGGAGCGGAATCGCTTTCCTGACCTCAGCAGAGAGAACAGTCTGTTGTTGGGATGGCTGAGGTCCTTCACGATCTTCCTGGCCTTGGTCCAGCACCGCCTGCTGTAGATTGAGTGCAGGTCAGGGAGCTCGGAGCGGATGGTGCGCTCAGCTGACCGCACAACCCTCTGTAGAGCTCGTCTGTCCTGCATGGTGCTGTTCCCGAACCAGGTTAAGATGTTTCCCGCCAGGATGCTCTCTATGGTGCACGAGTAAAAGTTCCTGAGCACCTTGGAGGGCAGTTGGAAGTCTCTCAAGCGTCTGAGGTGGTAGAGACGCTGTCGGGCCTTTTTCACCACGGTGTTGATGTGACAGGACCATGACAGGTCCTGCGTGATGTGAACTCCGAGGTATTTGAAGCTGTCCACTCTCTCCACTGGGCACTCGTTGATGACGGGGGTCTGGTAGTTCCTCTCCTGCTTAGTGCTGAAGTCCACTATCAGCTCCTTTGTCTTACTGACGTTTAGAAGGAGGTTGTTCCTCTGGCACCAGTTCTCCAGATTCCTAATCTCCTTCAGGTAGGCCGTCTCGTTGTTATCAGAGATCAGGCCCAGGGTTGTGTTCTGCATTACAAACTCCATCAGAGAGAACCACATTGTTGATGCTGTTTGTGAGCAAGCATTTTGCTGATATGAAGCATTTCAAGATCATTTAAAAAAGCCTGCATATGGTTCTTTTAATATCACTGTCAGGATGCCTGGTAACACTGCAAAATGTGCAGTTCTTATGTGAATGCCAGTGTTGAGATGGCAAGGCTCTAATAGATCACTTAAAGGCGCATATTGTGGAAGGACGTCCTATGAGTTGTACAGTGACAGGATGCAAACATGTTTGAAAGTTTAAATTGTCATTTACACAGATGCACATACTTTTCAGACTGCAATCAAATAACCCAACTGAATCTGTTAACTATGGCCCTAAAGTGTGTAAATTTGTTGAAGTTAACATTTCCTGAATATCCACATTGAGGTCCTTCAGAGGTCAGCATTTTCATTTTTTGAGTGAATCACTGTTTACAGTGGTTGATTATGACTTCTTGTGTTCACAATGGTGTGAAGGGCACACAAATTGAACCAAAGAAAAAGAAGACATAACGCAAACCAGAGTGAGCCCAAGAGTCCTCAGCCCTCTCGTACAGTGTCTGTCATACACATACTTGATCACAGACCCAGTACCGTGACACCACTGAAGTGCAGTACCTTTAGTGCCTACAGAATGCTCTAATCGCTGTAATCAAAATGTTTTGGGCAGCCTTGTAGGAATGGAGTCTAAAAGACACAAACAGAAGTCTATGTGCGAGTGGCCTGAGTGATGGGGATTACTCAGACCATGGCCTAGTTTGGTGGGTGGTGGGCAGGGTGGTATGTAGAGGGATAGTGTTTATTTAATGTCCAAATAGCCCTGGGGAAGAAGCTGTTTGTGAATCTGGAGGTGTGGGACCTGATTGATCAGAGGGCAGTGGGTCGAAGAGGTAGTGGGCAGGGTTCAAGGGGTCACGTGTAATGACCCTGGCTTTCCTGTGACAGGAGAACCTGGGGATGGCCTCCAGGGGTGGTAATTCAATTTTAATTCAATTCAATTTTATTTATACTGCACAACGACAGTCACCTTAAGGTGGTTTACATTGTAAGGTAGATACTGCAATAATACATACAGAGAAAAAACCAACAATCATATGACCCCCAATGTGTGACCGGATGGGGTGAGAGAAGGAAGACAGGACAAAAGACATATATGTGGGAGAGAGCCAGAGATTAATAACAAGTATGATTCAATGCAGATAGGTCTATTAGCATATAGTGAGTGAAAAGCTGAATGAGAAATACTCAACAAAATAAATGAGCCAGAGAATCATAGATTTATTAAACTGACCGACAATAATAATTCCAATATTTTATTTTTGTCCATAAATAATTTTTCTCATCCATATTTTAAAAAATACTTGAAGTAACCAAAAAAGGTGAAATTCTTTCCACAACAGTGGGGGAAACAATTAAAGTTGAGAGACAGAATATTAAACAAAATGTGTACACACACACACACACACACACACACACACACACACACACACACACACACACACGGACGCTGGAGAGATTATATCTCTCGACTGGCCTGGGAACACCTTGGTGTTCCCCTAGACAGGCTGGAGAAGGTGGCTGGGGAGAGGTAGATCTGGGCCTGGCCCCAGATAAGCGAAAGAAGATGGATGGATGGAGATTGATATACAGTCAGTTTATAAGTATTTGATCCGTTGTAGCCTCGCTGACACCATGGACCTGCCAAACACCAATGACTTGTCAAAGGATTGCAGGGACAACATTGCAGACCTGCACAAAGCTGTAATGGGCTACAAGACCATCAACAAGAAGCTTGATAAGAAGACAACTGCTGGGGTTAGTATGCAGAAATGGAAGAAATACAGAATGCCAATCTATTGCCCTTGGCCCAGAGCTCCAAACTGAGCTCTTTGGCATCAACTTGACCCACTGTGTTTGGAGGAATGGATGCAGCCAGAACACAAATGGGTCTTTCAGCACAACAGTGACCCAAAAAGTACTGCCAATGCAATAAAGGAGTGGCTAAAGAAGAAGCACATTAAGGTCATGGACTAACATTGTCAGTCTCTAGACCTCAGTCCTATAGAAAATCTGTGGAAGAAGCTAAAGCTGTTGCCAAGTGGCAGCAAGAAACTTAAAGGGTTTAGAGAGTTTCTGTAAAGAGTGGGCGAAGATCCCTCATGAGATGTGTATAAAGCTGCTGACCAACTACAAGAAATATCTTACTGCCGAGCTTGCCACCAAGTACTAAGTACAATGATAGGAGTAACTTTTAAGTTTAAACTGCAGATGTCTATTATTAAAACATACCTCCGTTATAAAGCTTTCAAATGTATTAAAATGTTCATATATTTTTGTATCACATGCCATTACATCCTGTCACGTACACACACACACACACACAGAACACACACACATGCTGATAAGTAAGCTTGAAAAACAGGAAATGCTATGCAACTGTCTCTTGGTATAAATAAATCTGACTGCAATGCCTCGGTTGTGAGTATCACCCGATCACTCACCCGTGCACGTAGCTCTATGAAACTCCTTTTGACTGTCTTGTATTCCTTCATCGTATTTAAAAATGTCACACACCACTGACATACATCAAAATGAATCTGCCATAAAATGATAGACTTTTCATTTATTTGTAAGTGTACTAAGAATATTTGCAGGTGATTCAAGTGAAAGTATTCTTTAATTAAGCATGTGTGGAGTAAAACATGAAATATGTTGCTATATATTTCTATTAGAAGTGGTAAGAGAGGTGGTGGGACTGCATCTTTAGCCAACAACACACTCACCACCAAACAAATTTTATTTGATCATTTTACCACTTTTGAATTCCATGCTATTGTTTTCAGCAGCCCTCCAGTTTTATCTGTCACAGTTTATAGACCACCTAAAGACAGCGCTGCTTTCATCAAGGAATTCTCAGAATTTTTAACAAACATACATTCAAAATATAATATGATAATTTTAACCGGTGATTTTAACCTGCACATAGATAATCCTTCTGACCCTGCAGCAAAAGAATTCTTAAACATTCTTCACTGTTTGGATTTTATCCAGCACGTCACGCAGCCGACTCACAACAGAGGACACACTCTGGACCTGGTCATCACCCATGGGCTGTCCACCAGCGTGTCCTCTGTTGTTGACTTGGCTGTCTCTGACCACTACTGTGTGTTTTTTAACATCACCGGTTTTATTCAGCGGAAGACCTCAGTGCGAACTGTGAGGAGGCGCTATCTAACCTCTGAAGTGGCTGAAAATTTTACCAGGGTTTTAGTCAAATGCCCCCCTGTGATTTTACCTGCACCCTGCGATTTGATTTTTAGTTATTTTAACAGCAAACTGAAGAAAAGCCTTGACTCCGTTGCTCCACTCACCACCAAAAAGATTAACGTAAAACATGCATCACCCTGGAGAAACGAAGAAGTCAAAAAACTCAAAAGAAATTGCAGGGCAGCAGAAAGGAGATGGAGGAAAAATAAAAATAATATCAACCATCAAATATTTTCCGAGCAACTTAAAATGTACAATAATACATTAAGGAAGTCAAGAAATTCATACTTCGCCAAAATAATCAGTATTAACAAAAATAATCCCAAGGTCCTCTTTTCCACCATAGATCATTTATTTAACCCTGATTTTAAAAGCTCCAAAAGAAGCTCACAGACTCACTCTGTGAGCAGTTTGCAGACCACTTCGGGGGAAACGTCAGCGCCATCAGATCTGATATTTTATCTAATCGCGATATGATTGTAAACACATCTGAGGGCTCGATTGTACCTGAGGAGACACTGGACAGCTTTGTCCTGGTTAATGCTGAGAACTTTCAGAAGGTTTTCTCCACAGTGAGACCCACCACATGTCTTTTAGATCCAATCCCTTCTTCACTCTTTAAAACACTTTATGGATTTTTTGAGGCTGAGCTTTTATACATGATGAATTGCTCTCTTCAGTTGGGTGTCTTCCCTGCTGCCTTTAAAACGGCGGTGGTGAGGCCCCTTCTGAAGAAGAGCAATTTGGATTGTAATGATTTTAATAACTACAGACCTGTATCCAACTTACCATTTTTAAGTAAAGTCTTAGAAAAACTTGTTTTTACTCAGATTACTGATTTTCTCAATGATAGACAGATCCTGGAGATATTCCAGTCTGGATTTAGGGTGAACCACAGCACAGAGACGGCTCTCCTAAAGGTTTTAAATGATCTTAGATGTAACTGGGACGCCCAAAAGCTCTCAGTCCTGGTGCTACTGGATCTAAGCGCAGCCTTTGATACAGTAGACCACGCTATTCTTTTAAACAGACTAAAACACATGGTGGGCCTCTCTGGTGCTGTACACAACTGGTTCACTTCCTGTCTCTCAGACAGAACTTTTATGGTGAGTATGGATACATGCTCCTCTAAGATCCATAGAATGACATGTGGTGTGCCTCAAGGGTCGGTTCTAGGCCCTGTACTTTTTAATTTGTATATGTTGCCTCTCGGCAGTGTCATCAGGAGGCATGGAGTGAACTTCCACAGTTACGCTGATGACACGCAGCTGTACATCTCCGTGTCTCCTGATGACACCAGACCAATGGATGCCCTTTTTAACTGTATCTTGGATATAAGATCTTGGATGGCAGAAAACTTTTTACAGCTTAACCAGGACAAAACTGAAGTTTTAATCATCGGTCCCGAGGCTCAGAGAGAGAAACTCTTGTCTAAATTAGAGGCATTTTCACTATGTCCTTCGCTACAAGTGAAAAACCTGGGTGTTATTTTTGACTCTGAGCTTGGTTTTATCCCACATATTAAACATGTGACCAAAATTGGATTTTATCATCTAAAAAATATAGCCAGAGTCCGCCCTATTCTCTCTCGGGCCAACACGGAGATGTTGATGCATGCTTTTATTACCAGTCGCATTGATTACTGCCCTGCTCTCTGGTCTTCCTAAGAAGAATATTTCAACTTTACAACTTTTGCAAAACTCGGCAGCTCGTGTGCTGACGAAGACCAGAGGGCGGGCCCACATTACACCGGTTTTAGAATCGCTGCACTGGCTCCCCGTGTGTTTCAGGATCAATTTTAAAGTTCTTTTACTGGTTTTTAAATGTCTTAATGGTCTTGGGCCTTCTTATCTCTCAGATCTGCTTTTACCATACGAACCCTCGCGGACCCTGAGGTCCTCTGGTACTGGCCTTTTGACTGTCCCTAAAGTCAGGACACATACTCACGGAGAGGCAGCTTTTCAGTGGTATGGTCCTCGTCTGTGGAACAGCCTGCCGGAGGAGCTCAGGGCCGCAGAGAACGTACATGTTTTTAAGAACAGGCTCAAGACCCACCTTTTTAATTTAGCTTTTACTTAGCGTTTATTTATTTTATGCTTATTTATTCTATCCTGTTATTCTATTATTAATTTAGGCTTTACCTAATATTTATTGATTTTATTCTTATTCATTTTTTAATCTTCTTACTCTATTTATATTTATATTTATATTGTATCCTGTTCTTATTTATTTTATCATTTTACCCTGTATATATCGTATTGCGTCATATCTCCAGTGTTTCCTCGGAGGGCGCTCTCTGCACCGGGGCTGTTATTGACCGTGGCTGCTGGGTCTCTGGGGGTCCTCTCAGCCTGGTTGGGGGGCTCCTTGGCCTCCCTCCTGCTGTGTGCCCAGCCCGGAGGCTGCGGTCTGTGACCGGCTCCCGGTGCAGACGGCTCTCTGTTATAATGTTTCCTCACTTGGCTCATGCGAGCCCAGCCCAATTTTTACTCTTTAAGTGTGCGCGTGTGTGTATGTGTGTGTGGGTGGGGGTGGGGGGATATATGTGTATTGAGAGTGTGGGGAGTGAGTTGGAGGGTGGGGTGGGCTGCTTTTAACTATGTAAAGCACTTTGTGCTACATTTTTTTCTGTATGAAAAGTGCTTTATAAATAAAGATTGATTGATTGATTGATTGATATAAAAGCTTCAAATTAATTCAGCTGCACAAATGAAGCTACAGAAAACACCAATGACCAATGACCTGCAGGGTTAGAGCACCCCAGTGATTTCAATCCAGTCCTCCATATACAGTACATCTTTAGACACACCGCATGTTTAGCAAGTTTCTAACCAAAATAAACTGTTTTGTTACAGTGTCTTTCTCATACACTTGACTCCAGATTTTACAAATATGACCAAACAACAGCTAATAGGTTATTAGCAGCATGATGGCAGTGCAGCAGTTATGTGGCTAAACTGGAATTATAGGTCCTGATTTCCTCTGAAAAACCAGTAATGTTTAACACAGATCAAGATAAAGGTATCCACTGTGCCGCTGGGTTGCATGAATACATACCTGATTTAGGGCCCATTATGCCATAACAGGTTTCGTAGCTTCCCACTGATCTTCTATTATATGGGTTTTTTAAGTGTGTGAGTGTGCAAGTATATGTGTGAGACATCTCGTTACTGCTCCATCTAAGACAACATTATGTCTTTCACCCCAAGGAATCGAGCACAGTAGATGCGCAGCAACCTGGCTGTTCAAAATCTGAAAATCTTATGGACGTTGCGGGAAAAGCTTTGTTGTTACAGGCTTTGTGGTAATGCTCTTATGCATGAGAGCTGCATTCCTGTATAATATGAAAATGCTGCTTTACAGATTTGGGTCATGGAGAGGACAGGAGATGCCAACTCCTGGTAACTATTCTATATGCCAGTAAATGTTTTGCCTTCTCAATGGGGTTGGGACCATCAGTTGTGTTGTGCAGAGGTCAAGTTGGTACACAGCTGACAGCCCTATTTGACAACTGTTAGAATTCATATTTTGGCAAGAACCAAGTAGCTAAGTAAAGAGGACAGTCCACCATTAGTTTAAGAACTGAAATTCAGTCCATCCAGAATATCGCTAAAACTTGTGCTTGAATGTGTCCCCAAGTGCAGTCGCAAAAACCATCATGCGCTACGATGAAACTGGCTCACAAGACGACTGCCCCAGAAAAGGAAGACCAACAGTCACCTCTGCTGCTGAGGATAAATTCATCTGAGTCACCAGCCTCAGAAATCGCAAGCTAACAGCTCCTCAGATTAGAGCACAGATAAATGCCACACAGGGTTCCAGTAGCAGACACATCTCTAGATCAACTGTTCAGAGGACACTTTATGGTCAAATAGCTGCTAAGAAACCACTACTAAGTAAAAGCAAAGAACAGAAAAGATTAGTTTGGGCCAAGAAATAGAAGGAATGGATATTAGACCAGTGGAAATGTGTGCTTTGGTCTGATGAGTCCAAATTTGAGATCTTTGGTTCAAGTCTTTCTGTTACGCAGAAAAGGTGAACAATGGTCTCTACATGCATGGTTCCCACTGTAAAGCATGAGGCCAGAGGTGTGATGGTGTGTGAGAGCTGATGGAGAGAATGTGAAGAGAAACAAAGGGTGGCTATTTTTGAAGAATCTAAAATATAAAACACGTTTTGAGTTATTTCACACTTTTTTGTTTACTACATAATTTTATGTGTTTATTCATAGTTTTGATGCCTTCAGTGGGAATCTACAGTAATAAAAAAAAAATAATGAAAAATAATTAAATAAGAAGGTGTGGTTTGACTGGTAGTGTATATACATACATATACACACACACACACATATATATACACACACACATACACACACATACATATATACATACATATATACATATACATATATACATATACATATATACATATATACAGTGGGGCAAAAAAGTATTTAGTCAGCCACCGATTGTGCAAGTTCCCCCACTTAAAATGATGACAGAGGTCAGTAATTTGCACCAGAGGTACACTTCAACTGTGAGAGACAGAATGTGAAAAAAAAATCCATGAATCCACATGGTAGGATTTGTAAAGAATTTATTCGTAAATCAGGGTGGAAAATAAGTATTTGGTCAATAACAAAAATACAACTCAATACTTTGTAACATAACCTTTGTTGGCAATAACAGAGGTCAAACGTTTACTATAGGTCTTTACCAGGTTTGCACACACAGTAGCTGGTATTTTGGCCCATTCCTCCATGCAGATCTTCTCGAGAGCAGTGATGTTTTGGGGCTGTCGCCGAGCAACACGGACTTTCAACTCCCGCCACAGATTTTCTATGGGGTTGAGGTCTGGAGACTGGCTAGGCCACTCCAGGACTTTCAAATGCTTCTTACGGAGCCACTCCTTTGTTGCCCGGGCGGTGTGTTTTGGATCATTGTCATGTTGGAAGACCCAGCCTCGTTTCATCTTCAAAGTTCTCACTGATGGAAGGAGGTTTTGGCTCAAAATCTCACGATACATGGCCCCATTCATTCTGTCCTTAACACGGATCAGTCGTCCTGTCCCCTTGGCAGAAAAACAGCCCCATAGCATGATGTTTCCACCCCCATGCTTCACAGTAGGTATGGTGTTCTTGGGATGCAACTCAGTATTCTTCCTCCTCCAAACACGACGAGTTGAGTTGATACCAAAAAGTTCTACTTTGGTTTCATCTGACCACATGACATTCTCCCAATCCTCTGCTGTATCATCCATGTGCTCTCTGGCAAACTTCAGACGGGCCTGGACATGCACTGGCTTCAGCAGGAACACGTCTGGCACTGCGGGATTTGATTCCCTGCCGTTGTAGTGTGTTACTGATGGTGACCTTTGTTACTTTGGTCCCAGCTCTCTGCAGGTCATTCACCAGGTCCCCCCGTGTGGTTCTGGGATCTTTGCTCACCGTTCTCATGATCATTTTGACCCCACGGGATGAGATCTTGCGTGGAGCCCCAGATCGAGGGAGATTATCAGTGGTCTTGTATGTCTTCCATTTTCTGATGATTGCTCCCACAGTTGATTTTTTCACACCAAGCTGCTTGCCTATTGTAGATTCACCCTTCCCAGTCTGGTGCAGGTCTACAATACTTTTCCTGGTGTCCTTCGAAAGCTCTTTGGTCTTGGCCATGGCGGAGTTTGGAGTCTGACTGTTTGAGGCTGTGGACAGGTGTCTTTTATACAGATGATGAGTTCAAACAGGTGCCATTCATACAGGTAATGAGTGGGGGACAGAAAAGCTTCTTACAGAAGACGTTACAGGTCTGTGAGAGCCAGAGATTTTCCTTGTTTGAGGTGACCAAATACTTATTTTCCACCCTGATTTACGAATAAATTCTTTACAAATCCTACCATGTGGATCCATGGATTTTTTTTTTCACATTCTGTCTCTCACAGTTGAAGTGTACCTCTGGTGCAAATTACTGACCTCTGTCATCATTTTAAGTGGGGGAACTTGCACAATCGGTGGCTGACTAAATACTTTTTTGCCCCACTGTGTGTATATATATATATATATATATATATATATATATATACATATATGTGAATATACACACACACACACACACACACACACACACACACACACACACACACACAAACGCTAAACCATTAGACAAATGCATCAACATTTTGTGTGCACATATTTATATATTCACACAAGATGTTGATGCATTTCTCTAATTATTTAATGCAGCAGGGGGGTTTGAGACTATCCCAGCTGTGATAAGATGACAGACGGCATACACTCTGAAAGGTCCCCAGTTTATTGCAGGGCTAATGGCAATAAAATGCTGACACTCATTTGATTTATTATGTAAATACTTAGCTTATATAAATTAGTAGACTGTATATAAACAAATTGAGTTTTTGAAATCAAAGTCAAGGAAAGTGCTTTAAGTATTTTTTTCCCCAATGCTCATCACAGGGTCACTCCTTTGGTTACATACCCTTGGCAAAAAAACAACAAACTTTATTTCTATAGCACCACCTTCCTATTCCAAAGTTACGAGGTGCTTCACAGTATTTAAAACAAACAAAACAAAAGAGTGGTATTAAAACACAACCAAAATACATAAACTGCAAGCGCAGTATTAAAGAAAAAAAGAGCTAAAATTTAATGAGACAATACATTATGCACACATCATAAGACGAACTGTGCAGGTAGGTTTTAAAAAGGTTTTTTAAATGTAGATGAGGAATTGATTGCACTGGTGGGCACACAGTATTGCAGTGTATAATAACAAGGACTTCAGTTTGATCCAAGTTCAGCTGCGAGAAATTAGCCATGCATTCTTTAATGACAGTAAAGAAGGAATGCAGGGAATCCAGACTTTTGTATTTTCTGGATCAAATGACACAAACAACTGGCAGTCATCAGCATAAAAATGGTTTGTATCCTCCTTGACTATGAAATCCTCACACTTTGAATATTTAATAACTAGGATGAGAATCATTTCAATGCCATTCACCAATGCCAACTGCAGGAGAACCAGAGTTATACGCAGGACTCACTGAGTAAAAGGTAAACAGTATTTAAAGCAAAAGATGTCCAGAGGCAAGAATCTTCTTTAGATGCAAGTTCAGGTCCACAAACAATAATCCACACAATTCGATTCACACCAGCCTCTCTCTTGCAACGTGTCATCGGCACAGATGAGAAATAAGATATGTTCAGGTTATGATCATAAATAGTTAAAAAAATGTGAAACTGAGTGCACTAACGCTGTTAGTTCAACAATCAGGTGCTGAATGGTCTTCCCTCAGCTTAAGAAGAGGCAACAAAAATCACTTCCAGGTGCGTTGGAGTGATGGGCAGGAATCCCTAGAGACCATGCAAACAGAGGCATGGTTAATTCAAACACAAGCAAACACACACAGTTAGAGCGAGACAGCGCTATGGAAAAAAGAGGCAGACAGAAAGGTAAGTCAAACTAGGAGGACCGGAGGATGTATGGTAAATTGTGTCAAATGCTTTAGTCAGCATTAATAAAATAAGAGCAGTTAAATTACCTGAGGCTTTATCACATAATTTGTTGCCACTCGCTGCCTACCGATGACTTTCAAAAGAATTTTTTAATATCCAAGAAGTCCAGAGATAGGGATGTAGCTATTGAATTGTTTTAAAATAAAATAGCTTTACATAAACAAGGCTGGGACACCGCCAGACTTAAAAGACTCATTTATAATTTTAAGGATCTCTGGGCATATGACCTCATAAACCTTTATAAAGAACTTAGACTAATGACTTATGCATTATTATATTTATGTGGGAAACAATGTAGTCCAGATCTAGTACAGTTATGGGAGTAAGTGCATCTCAGAAAATCCTAAGGTAGAAATGAACAGGTATTATGTTTCATAGATGTAACCACCTTTGTGAAGTAAGTGAGTCTCTCAGTCTTTACCAAATTATTTACTGAAAACAACAACTCTGTCATAAAAATCCAGTGCAGCTGAAGCCTTGACATTATTAGTGTTCATAGAACCTTTATATTCTGCGTTTAGACTTTAGCATGTTTTTTTTTTCATTCCAGGCCCTTGGGTTCAAAGAATGAGCTGGCCAAGCTGTTATTTTGTCAAGAGCTTTCAAGCACATCATACTGAAATGACTGACCATATCGTGGAGATTGTTATGCTGAGCAGAGCAACTGAATTTTTCAGATATCTCAAAAGTGCTAAAGGTAGCAGGATAATCTGCAGACAAGTTTCTATTAACGCTTCGCAGGGATATTGTTTGCTTAAAATCAGGAGAAAGAGAGGTGCACTTTATATGAAATGAAATCATCTCATCAGCAGAAAGAGTCTGTCAAGGAGACGAAATTAATGTCTAATGAAGCTAGAGACACCAGCAACCATAGTCAACTGTCTTCCAGAGGCCAGAGCAGGCGACACTGAGGAAAAGTTAAAACTGCTGGCTAAGGGTAAATGTAAATTCTGTAGACTGCACTTAAATATAGAAGGAAGTGGGTGTGAATGGGTGAATAAGGCATGTTGTAAACAGCGCTTTGAGTACTCTGGGAGAGTAGAAAAGTGCTATATAATTGTCAGTCCATTCACTGTGTGGACAGGGTTTCCTCAAGTTACTTTTGCACTGTCATGTTCCGGCGCATGTTGTTATTACATGGCTTGATTAAGATTCACATTAGGCTGACATCTGGGGCCAGAGCTGAAACTGTTCTGGGCCAGCACAGGGCCAGCAGCATGTCTGTAACTGACTATGTGCTGGCCCATGTGTGGGCCACATCTGGCAAACCAGATCTGGGCCACCAAAGCGCCGTCATTCTTTGCGGTATGTGGGCCATGTGTAAGCACAATGTGTGGGCCAGATCCGGGCCATACCAATTTTGCTATGTGGGTTAAATTGCTGGCTATCTGAGAGGTGTCCAAGAAATGATGTGGGCTTCATAGATAATCCCACTTTGGATGGAGCAGCTCTCATTTCTAGAAATCTGACCAAATTTATTAAACCCCCAAAATGTGACTATCCAGAGTTGGGACCAGGAAGCAGAGTTGCAGTCTTACACGCCTCTCTGCAGCTTCTCTCCTCCTGTTACCCCCCAAAACCCCATCTCCATAGAGACTGTGTCAGCTCCCAAACAGACAAAAAATAAACTAAAAACCAGCAACCAGTTTTTAGTTGGTTGCTGGTTTAATGTTTAACATTATTGTTCTATAATTTCTTTGCTGTAAGTGACTTGTGTTCTGATTTGATGTTTGGTTTTTATCATTGTTATCACTATAAGTGTATAAGCTTCTTTCTCTGTATTTCTAGTGCTCTAGTTCTTTATGTGATTTCTAGTTCTTAGGTTTTCCATGTGTCCCTTTTAGTTCAGTGTCAAGTCTGCAACTTTGTGAATTGTCTCTTGTTTCCAGTTTTATTTTGATAGTCCCAGTCCTACGTTAGTGTTCCTAGCTTCGCTTCCCCTTGTCTCGTTATGTCCAGTTAATCCCAGCCGTGTCTCCCTTCTGTTTCCCATTCCCTGACTGCCCTGTGTGTATTCAAGCCCTGTGTTTTCTTGTGTGTGCTGCTGGTTCATCTGTGTTTTCCCCCTGCATCTTTCAGGTTTCAGTTCTGTGTTTTGTTAGTTTTTCCAGTTTATGTTTGTAGGTTTCCGTCCACACCTTCGCCATTTCTGTTTGTATCACCACCTTATGAATAAACACACTTGTATCTAAGGTGCCTGCACCTTGGGTCCTAATTCTCCACCTCCACACTGCCACAGCGGACGTGACAAAAACTTCCTTTTGGCTGGAAGAAACCTCTAGCATAACCAGGCTCAGTGAGGGCCGGCCATCTCCCATTACTGTTTTAGGGTGTGGATGTATGATTTTTGATCTGGATGCATTTGAGTGAGATGAATGCCATCTCAGTACCCAGCAGTTCATTATATTTTCATCAAGGACGATTTGAGACAAGCAGAAACAACCTATTTTTCAGCTTGTTTGACCATGTTTTTCACACTTAGGAACACAAAAACCACACTCTCATACTTTAAAGCATTTGAAGGTTACACAGTGGAATAAGTCATTACGTAAAAGTTTGTAATTAACTGCGCCACACAGATTACCCTGCAGAAAAACACCACTCTGCAGAGCAACAATAAGCGATACAAAAGCAAGGCAAAACCAGAAGGGCAAAAACCAAGTCAGGCTCTTTTCCTTTCCTTCTGCCTGGCAGCTTTATCTTCCATATTCTTTGTCCAACGTATCTCTCCTCTACAGATGACCAAACCATCTCGGCCTTGCCTCTCTAACTTTGTCTGCCTCTTGTACTCATTTCTAGTCCTGTCCATGATGCTTACATCCCATGAAGATATGAGCATCTTCAGCTCGCCTCCTGTCTTTCTGTCAGAGCCACTGTCTCCAAACCAATCTATCATACCAGCTCACTACCATCAGACCTTTATTTCACTGTTGGTCAGTCTTGTATTCAGATGTGTTATTGCAGCTGGATAACAACTGTGTTTGAGTCTATTAGTCCTTGCGCTGATTGCCCTGTACAGTCTGCCTGAGGGCAGCAGTTCAAACAGGGAGTGGCCAGGATGTGAGGTGTCTTTTATGATGTTTTGGGCCTTTTTAAAACAGTGGGCATTGTGTAGAACTTCCAGTGTGGGGAGAGGGCAGCCAGTGATCTTTTGGGCGGTGTTAATGATCCCTTGGAGTGCTTTCCTCTGAGCCCCTGTGCAGCTAGTGTACCAAATACATATGCAGTAAGTTAGAACACTCAGTGGTGGCTCTGTAGAAGGACACCAGCAGTCTGTGTGATGTTATTCCTCCTGAGAATTCTCAGGAGGTACAGTCTCTGTTGGGCCTTTTTCAGCAGCTCGGAGGTGTTCACACTCCAGGAAAGGTTTTCCTCTATATTGACTCCCAGGAAGCGGAAGCTTGCCACCCTTTCTACACAGTCCCCATTAATGAATAGTGGTTGGATCTCTGCCTTTTTCCTTCTGAAGTCTATTATGAGTTCTTTGGTTTCTGAAGTGTTGAGGAGGAGGTTATTGGCCTTACACCATGACGTCAGCTGCTCCACCTCGTCTCCAAGCACTATGCTTTTTCTACAGAAGTGCTTTCCATTCAGACACATTCATACTCCACTAATCCTCCGAACTTCTTGATTCACTAACTGTCCTCCATCCACCCAAAATGGAGTAGTGGTAATAATAACTACTAGTGAATGAATCAGAGGACTCATAAATGATCTCCGATAGCTACCCTTTTTCAAAATTTCAGGTCAGTAAACGCTGGTGTTAAAAACTCCTACCTTAAAGCTTTCTAAACAAAATATTGATGCAGAGTGCAGCTCTGTTTGTGGCGTGTCTCTAGCTCACCACTCACAGCTCCCCTTTTGTCAAATCTGGGGACTATGATCATGCTTCCCAGTCATCTGTCCTCCCCACCTTCACTGAGTATACTGCCACACAAGACACAATAAAACCTTGAACTTACTGTAAGCAAGCATTAAGGATGCATACTCTACCTCTTCACACCACCTGAGACTGTTCCACACTCCCCACCTCTCCCTGTCACCAATGGCGCTGCCCCACCCTGATCACTTAAACTGAAAGAAGTATTATGCTGAAGTTCTAGTGTTACTTGAATAGTTCTACCCACAAATCAAAACAAATGTGATTTTTCCTCACTTTTTCTGAAACACAGCTTTAGCCCTTTATCACTCCTCTCCTTGACTGCTGACCAGATGAGAAAGGAGCAAAAGAAGCTCAAGAAAAGAAAAAAAATCAAGAAGCTGAAGACCAGAAAAGCAAAGCAACAGGTCCTTAGTCTGGAGAAGGTCCCTATCTTATGGATGAATTCTTTAATGGATCAAGTACCAAGGAGCCTAACCATTTCAAACCTGTCAGTATTAATGTTTCCTGTTTTATTGTGATAGTCTCTTGTCTAGTGTGTGTTATGTTGTCTCTTTAATCCTAATTTCCTCCTGTGTTCCCATGTGTCTCCACTTCCTCTAATCACCCTCCTGTGTATATATTCTCTCAGAAGCCCTTAGTCCTTTTGTAAGGGAGACCAGGGGTTCCATTACCTGGTTGGTATTGTTAATAATAAATTGTTGGATTGGGAATTTAAAATAGGGTAATAAAGAAAACACATTAGTTCTTATGGAGTCTTTTATTAGGTTATTTGACATACGATTAAATTGACAGCTTGTAACAGAAAAGAGACAGTGGGACTGGCCATCCTACCCGTGTCGGAGAAGAGCCAAAGTTAGAGCTGCTTGCAGTTAATCATTTATCAATAACCTAAACATGTGTGAAATGAGAACTTGCAAAGGTACTCACCTGTCCTGGTTGCTTCTTGCAGGATGTGGAGCAAAAGAGTGAAAGCGGCTCAATCACCTGTTTAAGAGCTCTTGGAGCAGACCAGTGTGCCGGGTTAGGGAGTGTGGTTAAAGAGGGTTTTAATTTAGATAGAAATGGGTGAAGCTTATGTTATTGGTTTGTTTATAGTATGTGTTGGAAATATGTATATGTTTGTGATGTGCTTTAATGTTATTGTATGTTTGTTTGTGTGGAGGGTTATGTGTTCATTTTGATTAGTTAACCCCCATACTTGGGCTATTCCAGATGCTCACCTGAAAAGGTAAAGTATAAAAGGAAGCCATTTTGTTTAGTTGTAGTTAGTGTTTTGTGCTGTTATCATGCTCCTTCTTTAGTAAAGTGCCAATCCATGGATGTCTTTTACTCCAGTCTCGCGTCATATTATTGGACAGAACCTATGACCGCCGGCCAAAACTGACACCTTTGTTCAGCGCCCTGGTGTTAGTGTGGTTCCTGCTTTGTTGGATTTCAGTTCCCAAGTGAGTTTAGTTATACTAACTCACTTTAGTTACATTCTTTACTTATCACCTCAACAAAGGGCTAACCTTTAGTTAAAAACCTCCCTCTTCCACTGCATCTGCAACGTTAGCTCCTCACTACTCATATTATGACAGATGTGACTGTTGCTTTGACTGAAGAAATATAACTTTTTTTTCCACAAAAAAAGTGGAGTATAACACATGATACATCAAAAACAAAATATCCAGAAATGGCCCACTTTGAACTTTTTATATTTTGAGAACGAAACAATCAGAAAACAGACAAACAAACACACAGGAAACAAACAAACAAACAAAAGAAAAAAAATGCAGGGGGAGAGAAGGCAACAATGTCATACATAAAACTCAGCAAGAAATAAAACACAGCACTTAAGTCTCTAAACAGATGAAATTTCAACAAAGTCCGGTTGAAGATGCTTAATAAAATTGACCCACTCGCACCATCGCTTGGCAAAAACATTCTTCTTAAGACGAATTGAGAATGTGATTGATTCCATTACATAAATCTCATTCACAGTGTCCATCCAATCTGATGTTGTGGGGGGCGCGGGAAGGAGCCAGCATCTTGTAACTGCTTTTTTGGCAGCTGCCACAAGGATCATAAAATATATTTATTTATCATACCCTTCAGATTATCGAGATTAGTTAGAAATGTAGTAGAGAATTGTAAAGGTATATTATTTGCCTTAAATATGGTAATTAAGGCTTTGTGGACCTTGTGCCAAAAGGGCTTGATCTTTGAGCAATCCCAGAATATGTGCCAGTGCCCCATCTCCTGTGCCCCACACCTTCTCCAACAGCCGAGGGCACCCGTGTGCCAATGTGTCATCTGGTTTGGTGTTATAAAAAAAATGCATCAGACTTTTCCAACTGTAATCCCGCCACATATTAGAGTTCATACATTTCCATATCGATTTACATGCCAATCAGCCATTCATTTTCTATTGCAATGTCACCTTCTTTTTCCCACCTTTCTTTAATATAAACAGTAGATTGGGGTTTCCTGGGTAAAAGCCCTTTGTATAATTTACCAATCATACCCTTAAGTAAGGTGTTTTTGTAAGTTTCCAAAAAATTATTAAAACGGGATCATCTAGATCTGTTTTGCTTAGGATGTTTAGCTGGAGATAGTTCCTCAACTGGGTATATCTAAAATAGTCTAAATTATTAGGCTGAAAATCTGTCTTCCGATTTTCAAAATCCTTAACCTGTTTATTATGTATGAGCGAGTAGAAAGTTGTCAACCCCTTTGAAACCCAATTTTTAAAAGTCCCATCAAAGAGGTTAGAAATATATATCAAAACATCGTCCGCATATAATGCAACTTTACAGGTATCCACATAAATGGAGAGGACCATAATGTTATCTGTCTGTCTTAGCCATTGTGCAAGCCGTTCTATATACAAAACGAAGAGGAGTGGTGAAAGGGGGCATCCCTGCCTCGAGCCACGGTGTGTAGTAATAGACTGAGATAGAAAATGGTTTCTCATGCAAAGTTCGAATAACGTGAATAAAATCATGATGAAACTCCATTCGTTCCAGAACTTTGTATAATAAAGCCCAGTTTACTGAGTCAAAGGCCTTCTCCGCGTCAAGGCTCACCATTAAGTTTATTCTGTGAGATATGCTGTAGAATATGTAGTGAGCGCCTAATATTATCGTGGTCTGTATGTATAAGATGCGGAAGCCTTTTCTCCAACCTTTTGGCCAAAATGGACAAAGTTCCTATAGTACTTCTCTAGCAAATCCTCTTGTTTAGAAAGCATGGCTCCGGATCCTGGGTCCTTAATTTCAGATACTGTAATATCTGCTCTTTCTTTTTGCAGCCTTCTAGCAAGAATTTTTTACACTTTAGGACCAGCTTTGTAATATTTTTGCTTAACAAAGACAAACTTTTTTTCAATCTCCTGTAAGTATAACAAATTTATTTCATAATATTGTTTAATTTTGGGGCATTGTCTCTCTTTATGGCGTAATTCCAACTCATTCAGTTTCAGTGCCTGCCTGCACACAGCCTTGACACATAGTAATGAGCCCTGCAGGACCCTACGCTATTCAGGTCCCTGTAAGGAGTATGTCCCCTCTCATTGCTGAGGGAGGGCCCTGATGTGTGTCCATGCCCTAACAAAACCCCCTCTGTCATCTCCATTTCTGCCCGACCTTCTAACTAGAGATGTCCAAAAAAGCAAAAGTTATTTTCAGAACCAAGAAATAAGCAATATCAGCAAACCAACAAAATAAGACAATGTTAATACAGAGAGGGAGGAGGTAAGTTAGCTACTCTGCTAGGGAGTATCTTCATAGTCCTATTAATCTAAGAAAGGAAACTAGTCGAGCTTACCCAATTATCCAGTTCAAATAGGATCTATTTATAGGGTCTCTTTGCATAATTTTTAGAACCTCTAATGTTTCTAATTTTTTTCTCAATTCTCAAAATGTCTTATTTGTTCCAGTATTGCATGAGGCTATGACAGGGTTTTGTTATGGTATCACATTTTGGATCCCAAAGTTATAGAGCATAGAGCATATTTCTCCTGTTTTGGCTTCCTGTTAAATCCAGAATTCAAAATCCTGCTCCTCACATACAAGGTCTTAAATAATCAGGCCCCATCTTATCTTAATGACCTTGTAGTACCATATCACCCTATTACAGCACTTCTGTCACGGTTCTGGGTCAGTGTTGACCCAGCATTTTGAGTTTCTTATATTTTGGTTTATTTTTGCATTATGGATTATTTTCTGATGTTCTGGTGCTTTGTTTATTATTATTATCATTATAGATCTGTTTCAGTTATTCTTGGTGAGGTATCAGTTCTTAGGTTTTGGGTTCTCATGTGTATTGCAGTTTCTGTTCAGTGTCTAGTCTGTCTCTGTGTGGTGTCTGCATCTTTGTTTAGTGGGTTCTTGTTTCCTGTCTTATTGTGAAAGTCTTTGTCTTATGTTAGTGTGTGCAGCTTAGCTTCCCCGTCTCGTTAGCCCTGATCTCTCCCAGCTGTGTCTTCCTCCTGTTGCCCATTCCCTGATTACCACCCTGTGTATATAAGCCCTGTGTTTTCCGTGCTCAGTGTCGTGTTGTCCCCTCAGATTATGCTTGTGTGGCAGCATTCTAGTGTTCAGTACCTTTGCGCTGTTTATGTTTTGTTTTCATGCCAGCAATAAAGCTGATGTTTTGATTTACAATTCTGTGTTGGAGTCCTGCGCTTGGATCCTCCCCTCCGCCTGCCCGCACACAGAGCCCTGACAACTTCGCTCTCGCTCTGCAGGCCTACTTGTTGTTCCTAGAGTATTTAAAAGTAGAATGGGAGGCAGAGCCTCCAGTTTTCAGGCCCCTCTTCTGTGGAACCAGCTTCCAGTTTGGATTCAGGAGACAGACACTATCTCTACTTTCAAGATTAGGCTTCAAACTTTCCTTTTTGCTAAAGCATATAGTTAGGGCTGGACCAGGTGACCCTGAATCCTCCCTTAGTTATGCTGCAATAGACGTAGGCTGCCGGGGGATTCCCATGATGCACTGGGTGTTTCTTCTTCATTCACTATGTGTTAACAGACCTCTCTGCATTGAATCATATCTGTTATTAATCTCTGTCTCTCTTCCACAGCATGTCTTTTATCCTGTCTTCGTTCTCTCACCCCAACCGGTCGCAGCAGATGGCCCCGCCCCTCCTGAGCCTGGTTCTGCTGGAGGTTTCTTCCTGTTAAAAGGGAGTTTTTCCTTCCCACTGTCGCCAAAGTGCTTGCTCATAGGGGTCATATGATTGTTGGGTTTTTCTCTGTATGTATTATCGTAGGGTCTACCTTACAGTATAAAGCACCTTGAGACGACTGTTGTTGTGATTTGGCGCTGTATAAATAAAATTCAACTGAACTAGCTGGCAATCAAACTGTAAGTGCTAAAGTAAGCTCGGGCTTATCTTCTCTCCTTCTTGTTAATGACAGTCCTAGTGTCTTTAACATTTCATCCAGTTGTGTATAATCAAACAGTGGTGTATTTAATGGCCTATATTGGTCAACATATGCATTTCAGAACCTAGATTAATCTCACCCAAGGCCTATGAGATTTTCTCTGCCTACCTACACTGTGATTTCTGCTTAAGTACCTAGGAGTCAAGTAATGTGACGCCTACCTGAGAAGCATAAGGCCATCACAGGCTATTTTCTTATCTCTGAAAGAGAAATTACCTTCTCCAAAGCCTTTTTGTATTTCTTCATTGACATAATAAAGCACCTGGGAGTCTATTCCTGACCTTTGAATGTTTGGCTTTGTCTTTAATCCTGTGTTGGCCTGATGCATTCGTGGTCTGCTGCTGTAGCCACAGTGGATAATCTTGCTCTGACTAATCTGGCTAGCCTTGCTGATTTAGTCTGTTTGTTAATTAATCATGTGCTATTTATGTTCCCCAGCTGACTGCACCCTTTCTCAGTTTTCAGGTGTTATTACAACACGGTGTATAATTTTCATAGTATTACTATCTGTTCCCGATTTAGTCTCTATATTATCATTGCTGTTTATTGTAGTTTAGATGGTCCTACAGTGTATAATTAATCAATTATAATTCATTGTATAATTTTAGTATAATTATACAATTAAAATAGGAAGTCACCCATCAATAGCCAGGCCATTCCATGGTGCTATTTTATCTACAAAGCTTTTCTTCTATTTTCCCCAGTAAATGACCTCCATACATTTGAATTCCTCTTCCCAGGGACAGCACTATTAACACTATTATTGTTAAAGTTGGGATGTCATACTGTGACACTGGACTAAACTTTATTACCTGTGAAATGAAAGAATTAATATGGTGATCATGATAGATGTGGGGAAAAACAGTGCACGGACATTTTGTCAAGCAGTGGATGAGATTTTGTCACAGCACCATGCCACCATGAAGAAATCATCTTTTTACTAACTCACCCACTGTGAACAGATTAGAATAAGAGGCTTTATGCTTTCACTCACAGCCTGTGGGATACTAATTGAGGCAGGCTACTGGTGTTACCAGTAAAAGAAAAGAAAAACAGCTCACAGTGACTCCAAAGGGGACTGGAACACAGTGCTGCTAAAGCAAGTTTGGTTTTACACATTTTTTCTGTTTAGACCAATGCTCCAGAGAAGTCATTTTTCCTGTTTTTATCAGTAGTCCAAACAGGATAATTGCATAAAGAAGGCAAAGCACCATGCAAACATGGCACTTTCAAACTTAGCCTTAGCAACTATCTTTTTACTCCTGCCTTGAAAATACCATAGCGTCTCAGATTCCACATAAAAATAGCTGAATTTTCACAAACAAAACATCATACTCAACAATGAGCAACACCACTAATTATAAATGAAAAAGATCATTCTTTCTACAGTTAGCTCCTGTTATTTTCATCTTCTCCATATTGTTTTATCATTTTATTCTTATAGCACATTTTAAATTGAAAAATATTTGTGCAAACCTTAAGATTATCATGGAGAGAATTCCACATTCTTATACTTATGACTGTTGGACACATTTGTCTTTGTGTGGTCCGAGCAAACCGATGCTTAAAATAAAACTTCCTTCTACTCTCCCCATTTTCTGAACACAGTACAAATAATCTTTGTAACTTAAGAGGCAATATTTTATGTTGTGCCCTAAACATAATAATTCATGTCTGTAATTTCACTATATCTTCTAGTTTTTATAATTTTGATTTTATAAACAAACTATTTGCCTGTTCTCTATATTTAACATTATGCATAATTCGTACTGCTCACTTCTGTAATAAGTATAATGGTTTTAAATTAGTCGCATATGTATTTTTCCGGCTCTTCAAACCCCACAAGGATTGGAACGATGGGGGAGGCTGCTGTGAATACTCAGAATACATGGATACTGGATACATCTCGGAAGGGCTAGCTCGGAATAACATCTCTGGGCGCAAATTGGATGACATCTCGGGGAGGCACACTGCTGTGAGTTCTCTGAAATCGGCTCCTTGAGCACAAGAAATGACAACATCACAGAACGTAAGTATGGATTGAGAGACCAGTGTTGGACTGTAGAACAGCTTTGAAATTCATATGAGCTGTTCGCACTAAAGTAAAAACCACCATCACTTCATGTGGATATCCTCTCGGCGCCAGCTGCGGTCGCAAGGCTGGAGCTGAACAACAACACCCTGATAACGACTGTGTTTAGTCTGTTCTTTCCATTCCATGCAAGGCCACCTGGGTTGGCTGGAAGACTGTTTACTTAGCCTGGCAGGGCGAAGGACACTGTCTCAGCTGAACTCTGGACACACACACACACATACATATACACTGATATGCACACACTCATCCCCCCTCCCTTTCCAAACGCCTTCGACGCTTATTCCCTTCCGATGCTGACGGTGGATCAAGGAGACCAGCGCACAGGCTGCAGTACTGTCTAAATCGGCTGTCTCTCACCCTTTACTCACCCCTGTTACTTGTCATGTGTTTCTTTGGTGTATTAAGAGTTTTTTCATGTGCAGAGATGTTTTTTTCTGTTCTCAAACTGATCTCCCTGTTGGAGCTCAGTCTGGGAGGAGTTATTTTTTTCTCCTTATCTTTCCTCATGTGGTGCATTTTCCATTGTTATACCTCTCTGACCTGTATTCCCCATGTGATGTTTTGTGTAATGTATGTATGGTCGGAGGGAGGGTAAGATGGCGCTGCCATTGCGTGCAATAGGTTGGCAGCCTTATGAAATTTCCCCTTGTGGGACTAATAAAGGTATATCAATTCAAATGACCTCAGCCGCCTCAACAGGTAGAGTTTGCTCTGACCCTTCCTGTAAAGAGCATCAGTGTTGTGGCTCAGGTCTAGTTTATTATTCAGGTGAACACCCAGGTACCTATACGAGTCCACTATCTCAATGTCCACTCCCTGGATGTTAACTGGTGTCATAATAATACTACCTCTTCCCCCCTCTACACGATTTCCAAATATCATAAACTTTGTTTTTGCCAAATTCAGCGATAACTTGTTTACATTAAACCATTTTTTTAGTTTTTTCATTTCAATAACCATAATTTTAACCAATTCTTTCAAATTTATTCCAGAACAAAACAAAATTTGTGTCGTCTGCAAACAAAACAAAATTTAACATTTCTGACACGTCACAAATGTTGTTTATATATGAATTTAAATGTTTTGTTCCTAAAACAGAACCTTGAGGGACCCCACATTCTATTTTAATTCTTTCAGATGAATTACTTAAATACAGCACATACTGAAACCTATTATCTTATTAAGTAACTTCTTAACCAGTTCAATACAATTCCTCTCACACCATAACTACTTAACCCTTTAAAGCCGGTCGGAGCGGGCACGCTCTGTTTTGCGCAACTACTTTTAAATCCAGGTAGCACTGCAACCACGTAAGCTAGCGCAATAATCTTTTTTGCATATGAAGCCGCAGGAGTTGTACTTACATCTTATGCCATCAGCTTGTCCTAGGTCACAGTTTCCTTCCACATATGGCTTTGCAAAAACTGCATAAAAAGCGCTTGCAGTAACAAAAACATAATATTCCAGAAACATGTTTTGCCGATCCGATCAGCTGTTCGTAACACTTCCTACGTTGGAATAGATGTCAGCACGAACTATCGCATGTCCGCCGTGACCTGCCCGAAACCGGAAGTGACGTCATTTTCGCGGAAATGTTTTTTTGTTTGTTTTTTAACCATCAGGGCCTCATGGGCCTATACTGCTCTTTTTAAAAGTTATCTTTGACTTTATGACTTTCTGTGTCGTTTCTGGGATGCCTAGGACTCATATTGCACTGCTGGAAATAGTTTATTTTGATGCATATGCTGCTTTTTTGCAAATTTGCATTATAATATTTATTTTCGTTTTTCCTGCAGTGTATAAAAATTGGTGTATTTCAAAAATCAAACTATGAAGACACTCAAAATAAATTTCCTATGGTGGGAAACTATTTTGTGCAACTTTTTTGTATTTACAGTTTTGAGGGATAAGCCTCTTAAATTTCTCTAACTAGAAATATATGTTAAAAAACCAAAAATGATTTTCAATTTTTTTGTAGTTTATTGCACTTTTTTGCAATTTATGTAGTTACTATGCACTTAATGCATACATATTGTTAAAATCTAGGCTGTAATGGTTGTATTGATGTATGGCAACTTGAAATGCTCCCAAAAATGGCACTACAACATGTAAAAATATACTATAGGCTCTGGCAGACTTGGTTCTATGGTAGGTCTTAAAGGGTTAACTTGGAAATCAAGATGGAGTGTTGCAGAGTGTCAAAAGCTTTGAAAAAAAAATTATAATGTGTTGCTGATGAAATGTCTTCAGTAGTATTCAGTTGCTGTTGATCTGTTTTGTGGAAATCCATACTTACTGTCACTTAAAAGCTGATGTTTTTCAATGAAACTATCAAATCTTTGTTCAAATAGTTTTTCAAGCACTTTAGAAAACTGTGACAGCAATGATACTAGTTTATAATTACTGAAACTATGTCTGTCTCCTGATTTATAAAGGGGGATAACGTTTGTTATATTTTTAGTCTTTCGAATGAAAATGGCAGAGAGTTTTGATTATACAATCCAAAGTCTTTTTTACTATGACCATGTCTAACCCATCACAGTCAGTGGAAGTCTTATTTTTAAACTTTGCTACAATAGCTATAATTTATTTTTCAGTGATATCCCCTAAAAACATAAACTTTAGCACTCTGCTATCTCCTTTCCATTCGTCATTCCATTCTGAATCATCCTGTTTTCTAATTAAGTTTGCCAGGTTAGGTCCGATATTTAAAAAAAAAAAGAATTAAATTCATTTACCACTTCATTCATATCACTTACAACCTTATATATCCTTAAATTTGCCTACTTACTTTAATAAGAAAAATATTTATTACCCCACTACTTTAAAAAAAGAATATTCCACGTACCCTTAATATTATTTTTATTGTCGTAAAATAATTTATTAAAATATTCTTTTTTGGCCTGTGTTCCTTCTTTTTCCCTTCAGGCTTAGAAAGACTGAAGGGAAAAAGAACACATGTAAAGGGAGCTCTTAAAACATGCGGTTATCCTAACTGAGCTTCCATCAAGTCAGCAAAGAGGCACAGAAAAGAAGATCAGACACCAACGAGGGAGGATCAGAAAGACAAACGCAACAACATTGTCATCCCCTATGTAGCTGGTGTATCAGAGAAACTGAGGAGAGTTTTCTCCAAGTACGACATCCCGGTGCATTTCAGACCCAGCAACACACTCAGACACTGGTTCATCCCAAAGACAAAACTCCAAAACACAAACTTAACAATGTGGTGCATGCTGTACAGTGCAGGAAGGAATGCCCAGACCTCTACATTAGAGAGACCAAATAGCCACTTTTTATGAAGTGGCTATTTGGTCACTTCATAAAAAGTATATGCGCATGGCACAACATAGAAGAGCCACCTCCACGAGACAAGACCCGGCTGTCCATCTGCATCTAAAGGTCAAAGGTCACTGTGAGGATGCCAACGTTCACATTATGGGCAGATTAGACAGATGGTTTGAAAGAGAAGTGAAAGCCATCTATGTCCACTGTGAACGACCATCTTTGAACAGAGGCGGTGGCTTACGAAGCTCCAAGATGGCGCGGCCACGTCCAGACGCCTTCCTGACCGCTCCGCTCCGACTATCTACTTTTCTTGTTTTTTACTTATTTTTTGCTCTGGTTTACATCCCAAAATCCTCTAGTCTTATAGTTTACGACAGCGGATCACTTGTAAACATCGGTGCCAAGGTTCCACAACTAATCTTGGACACTTTTAAACCCGACCCTTCCTGTCCGAATTACATGATGTGCTGAGCTCGCTTCAAAACAAGGACCCGGGCGCAGCCCTCATTGTAGCAGGAGACTTTAACAAAGCGAACCTCAGACAAGTCATGGCAAACTTTTACCAGCATGTCTCGTGTCCAATGAGAGGGGATCGAATTTTGGATCACTGCTACACGCCATACAAGCAGGGCTACAAAGCTGTCTCACACCTGGCTTTTGGGAAGTCTGACCACAGCGCCATCTTCCTCATTCCCCAGTATAAAACAAAGCATACGGAGGGAAGAAGTAACCACGAGGGAGGTAAAACGGTGGACTGCCCAATCAGAAGCTATGCTACAGGACGCACTCAATGACGTTGACTGGGACATGTTCAGAGCATGCGCAGTCGACATCAACGACTTTACGGAAGTAGCAGTATGCTTCGTCAATATGCTAGCGGAGGAGATTATCCCCACTGCGAGAGTCACCACATTCCCAAACCAGAAACCGTGGATGGACAGATCGATCCGCACTGCAGTAAACGCCAGGACCGCCTCCTACAACGCGGGTCTCGCCACTGCCGATATGAGCGCCTACAAAGCGGCCTCATACGGCGTGCGGAGCGCGGTGAGAGATGCCAAACGCCGGTACCGGGAATGTGTGGAGTCCCGCTTCCACCAGGGCGACACACGGAGTATGTGGCACGGACTACGCACCATTACGGACTACAAAGCCAGGGACACTGCGCCGATCAATGCCGACTCTGCATTCACCAACGAGCTGAATCAGTTCTACGCCTGTTTCGAGGTTAGCCAGGCGGCTAATGCTATCTACCACCTGACTATCTACCGCCTGACTACCGAGGACAGTGATGTCATCAGCGAGAGACCAGTGACCAGCATCGCGGAGCATGACGTCCGAGCGGCATTGAGGAGAGTGAACACAAGGAAAGCGGCGGGGCCAGACGGCATCACCGGCCGTCTGCTGCGCTGCTGTGCTGACCAGCTAGCAGGTGTGTTCACTTACATCTTCAACGAGTCCCTGGCGAAGTCTGTGGTCCCCACATGCTTCAAAAGATCCACCATCATCCCTGTGCCCAAGAACAGCAAACCCTCATCCCTGAACGATTACCGGCCAGTTGCACTGACCTCGGTAGTAATGAAGGTGTTTGAGAGGCTGCTGAAGAACATCATCTCCTCCTCCATCCCAGACACCACAGATCCGCTGCAGTTCGCCTACAGATCCAACAGATCCACAGAGGATGCCATCGCCCACATCCTACACACCACTCTCAGCCACGTGGACAAGAAACAGGGTAACTATGTGCGAATGCTGTTTGTTGATTACAGTTCAGTGTTTAACACAATAGTGCCCTGCAGACTGTTCACAAAGCTCAGGGATCTGGGACTCCACAGCCGTCTGTGTGCATCACCATCAACACAGGAGCACCTCAGGGATGTGTCCTCTCGCCACTGCTCTACTCCCTCTACACTTCAGACTGTGTGGCCACCCATGGCTCCAACACCATTGTGAAGTTTGCTGACGACACAGTGGTGTTGGGTGCCATCTCCAACAACGATCAGGCGGCCTACATGGATGAAGTGAAGAATCTGGCATCATGGTGCCAGGACAACCACCTCCAGCTGAACGTCGGCAAGACCAAGGAGCTGGTGGTGGACTTCAGAAGGGGTCAGCACAGAGACTACAAGCCCATTATCATCAATGGAGCTCCAGTGGAGAGGGTGCAGTCCTTCAAGTATCTTGGTGTTCACATCTCCTCAGACCTGACATGGGCTGCCCACATTCAGGTCCAGACCAAAAAGGCTAGGCAGCGCCTGTATCACCTACGACAACTGAGGAAGTTCAGGGTCTCTCCAAAGATCCTCAGGATTTTCTATACAGGCGCTGTGGAGAGCATCCTCACACAGAACATGACATCGTGGTTTGGGAACAGCTGTGTGAAGGACCAAAAAGCTCTCCAGAGAGTGATCTGTACAGCAGAACGCTGCTGCAGGATTGCTCTCCCCCCGCTTCAGGACACCTACACCAGGAGATGCCGGACTAGAGCAACGCAGATACTGAAGGACCCGTCCCATCCTGGCAACAAACTGTTCCAACTTCTGCAATCTGGTAGAAGGTTCCGCATCTTCCGGGCAAGGACAGAGAGACTCAAGAGGAGCTTCTATCGCTAAGCCATCCGGGCCCTAAACACACACATCCGCCCTCTCACAGTCCTGTCTGGAAGACAGGACTCTTCCAGACACTAAACCAAGGCACAATGTACATTTCAAATTCCTTTAATTTTAATTTTAAATATGTTTATATTGTCTATTCTGTAAAATAGTCAGATGTCTCTTCATATTAATGTACAGAATTCACCTGCTTGCTGCTACTACTGCACATTCACCCAATGTGTGTATATATATATATATATATATATATATATATATATATATGTTCTTCCTCTACACCCCCCCCAATTTTTTTGCACATGTCGAGGAGCGTGTCAGGCTACATTTCACTGTATGTCATACTTGTATAACTATGCATGTGACAAATAAAGAACCTTGAACCTTACGACACCTACTGTCTGCCATCTATAATCCAGTTTTGAGATCCTTCCCAGATGCCTTAACGCCCACTCACATCCTGGGCCATGTGACCTCAGGAAATCACATGGACTGAGGATAGAAGCTCCTCTTGAGCCTCTGTTTTAGCCCCGATGCTGCAGAACCTTCTGCCTGTTTGCAGAAGTTTGAACAGATCTTTGCCGGGATGGGGCAGGTCTTTCAATACCTGAGCTGCTCTAGTCCAGCATCTCCTGCTGTAAATGTCCAGGAGGTGTAAATGTCCTGTAGGGAGGGGAGAACAGCCCTGCAGCAGCGTTCTCCACAGTGCCTGCATAGAAACTGGAGAGACCCCGAACTTCCCCACCTGTTGTAGGTGGTATAGGCGCTGCCTAGCCTTTTTGAACTGGACCTGAATGTCTGCAGACCATGTCAGGTCTGAGGAGATGTGGACACCAAGATACTTGAAGGACTGCACCCTCTCCACTGGAGCTCCATCGATGATAATGGGCTTGTAGTCTCTGTGCTGACTCCTTTTGAAGTCCACCACCAGCTCCTTGGACTTGCCGACGTTCAGCTGGAGGTGGTTGTCCTGGCACCACAATGCCAGATTCTTCACTTCATTCATGTAGGCTGCCTCATCATTGTTTGAAATGGCGCCCAACACCACTGTGTCGTCAGCAAACTTCAGAATAGTTTTGAAGTGGCGAGAGTACACATCCCTGTGGCGCTCCCGTGTTGATGGTGATGCTGTCGGAGACGCATCTGGAAGCTTTCTTAACTCATGTGACATCCTACCTTCTATGTTGTATTTATTGTGGTTGAAAAGCTGAACGTCAATGGGCAGTTTTAATGCGACCAAAACATCACTCCATGGTTGTATTAAGTCAAGTGTAAAAAGGGAAAAGAGATGTTGTGCAGATAGAGATCACCTCTTTTCCACTAATTTAATGGAGTAGAACAATTTATGCCTGTTTATCAGTGTAGTGTTGTTGTTGTTGTCGTTGATGATTTTAGGTCACCCAAAATGTTTTCTTGGTGGCTGCACTGCCTTACTCCCTTCACGTCATTTCTCTTCTTCTGCACTCAGCATTATGTATGCTCTGCCTACAATACTGCAGTTCATCACATGAACATACATACAGAACAGTCATATACACACCAATACACAGGGCAGATACATACACAGACACTCAGATTCATCCTATCATTGTCAGTGATCATATCCATCTCCCTGACACAGAAAAGAGTCACACCACCAGTTAGGAGCTGGAGATTTAATGCATCATCACTGAAAGAACAACTTCTTCAAAAGGTAAATGGACTGGTTCTTGTATAGGTCTTTTCCACTCACTGTGCTTTACACATCTTGCCTGATTCACACAAACACTTTTTTGATGCTTTTTCTGTCCACCATTCACACTCAGATGGATGCATCAGAGAGCAAATTAGGGGTTAGTATCTTGCCCAAGGATATTTGGCATGTAGGCTGGAGCAGCCAGGGTTCAACCCACCAACCTTCTGATTAGCAGGTAACCTGCTTACCTCCTGAGCTACAGCCAGGACACAGCGCATGGGCAGTGTATTTAGATAATAATGACCTACCTGGAATATCACCATGTGTTCTATGGGAAACAGGAAAGGTAGTAATGTATGGAACAAAAAATCCTATCACTAGAATCTGCATTTGCTGCCTTGCCACAAGAACTTATAATTAGCAACCTGAAAAAAACCAAAAACAGAATTAAATAAAACAATTAATGAGAGAAGAAAATTTTTGATGATACCATGTTCAAAGTTGGAGAACTTTGAACATGGTAATGAAGCTGGGGAATTTCTTACTAAGGCAAGGCAAGGCAAATTTATTTGTATAGCACAATTCAACAACAAGGTGATTCAAAGTGCTTTACAGAGACATTAGAAACAAAAACAAATAAAAAGCATGATTTAAAATTGATTAAAACAAGCAAACAAACAAACTAACTAAACACATACATTTCACACCTGTTCGCGCGATCTGAACCCTTATCGTAAGGGGAGCTACCAGTCCTTCTGTGGACGAGCTACTTTCTATTTTAAATTCCCTGAATTTAAAATACTCTCTAGACCCAGTTGGGGAGCTACCCAGAGGTTTAACTAATCAGTTAAACCTAAATAAAGAAAGAAAACAACTATTTAATCTATAAAGCATTCTAATGGGAACATTACTCATAGTCCACAACATATAAATAAACAATTTAACGGCTTTTATGATGCTTTATACTTATCACAGTGTAAAAATCTCTAATCTGCCTTTCATCTGCTCCACTATTAAACATCACAACTGCTTTAAAAACCTCAAACACTTCTCTGACAGTTAACACTACGACAGACACCAACCACCTTGCAGCTGCAGCTCAATGTAGCAGCTTCAGAAAATTGTGGAGTGCCCACTGCAGGTCAGGGATGAGTTCCTGCCCCAAGTGGACAGGAGGGTGGTTGTAGCTCAGGAGGCAGAGCAGGCCCTCTTCTGATTGGAAGGTTGGTGGTTCGATCCCTGGCTCCCCCAGTCTGCAAGTGATGTGGAAGCTGTACCGGTCCGTCATGATGATCTGCTGGTTACAATAAAATTACATACTCAAGGCAAAAATAACAGGTGACTAGACAAATCTGAACAGTCTCTTTATAAAGACAATTAATATGTCAAATTTTTACTATGTTGGATGTTTCTCCCTTGTAAGGAGGAGATTTAGTCAGTACAGGTGGTTTATAGCTGATCACAGGAGGACAACACCATAGGAAAGATAGAAGGGAAGCAGAATACTATTGTAAACACTGCCTGACATACCAGAACTGTCACAGGTCACAAGGCCAGTGTGTGGACAGGACCCAAAATCAGACTCAATGAACCAACAGGTTTACTCAGTAAACAAAGCTTTGTTTCAGAAGGAGAACTGGGGTAGGGGACTTAGGTGAGTTTCTCAGGTGTCACAGCCACTGAAAGCAGAATAAGAGGGAGATAAGAGGAGGAACAGGAAATAACAGCCAGGGGACGGATGATAACTGAGAAAGTGCTTACTTGTCAGGCTGGTAGAACGAAGGCCTGGGGAGGGTAGCCAAGCGAGTGTCCAAGAAAGAGAGAAGAAGGCATGTTGAGTGATCCCGAGGTGAGTGGTGGGCAGAAGGTTAGGCAGATGTGGCTTCCATGAGTGTTTCCAGGAGACAGAGCAGAGCCAGCAGACTCTTTTTAGATGAGCAATCTGGAAAGTCTAGTGTCCGTGAGGCTACTGCAGGTGAGGTGAGTAATTGTCCCGAGTTCCCAAGTTCCCAAGCTACCACCATGGGGTAGCAGACAGTCTGGCAAAGAGTGGAAGTCAGCGCTGGTTTTAAATACTGGTCAGCTTATTGCGGTTTGATGGCTTGCAAGTGGCCACAGCAGGTGAGAACTGGAAACCCCGCCCTGAAGGCCCCCGAAGGACCTGGATGGCAGGGCCACACTGAGAAAAACCCAGACACTCGCACAGATCATGACAAGAACAAAGGGAATGTGTGTCTGAGTGTAAAAGCCAGTGTAAAAAATGTCTGAGTGTAAAAGCCAGTAAAAGTAAAGGAAACTGAACAAAAAAAATAGATCTAGGAGTGCATATATACAGTTTTTATAATGTTTTTAGAGTCTATATAATATTTATTATGAAAGCCCAGATATAAAATCAAAGCAAAGCCAGAAGGTTTCCCCTGTTGCCTGTGTTTCAAAGAGCTAAGTAGATATATATATAATGAAAAATCTCAGAAAGATTTATGTTTGCCATGAACAGTATCTCACATTAAACTGTGCATGCAATTTGGCCTAAACTCATCTAATCAATCAGATATTGTTCCTTACCCAACCAAGGATTTGTTTAACTGCAGATACTGCATGTGGGAAGTGCACTGAACGGAATTTAGAAAGTGTTTGTCAACTCCTCTGTGACGGCTAGCCTGTGTTTACTCAGAAACAACAGAACAATAAGCCCTGTGTAGTCTTTGACAGTTCCCAGAAGATGTTCAGTTTTGTCTGTTGTGACTTTGGCTGCTGATATATGAAGGATGAAAATGTGTCCAAATCACTAACTAATGTGTATTCCAAAAAATGTGCTTTCAGGAAAACAGCTAAACAGGGGGGGGGTTAATATTATTCTTTATCAGTTGCATTCATAGTGTGTTCTTGTAGATATGAACTAAACATTTCAAGCTGAATGTGCAGCCTTGACTAGTTTCTACTCAGCTTAAAGATACAGTGCAGAAATACTGACTTACTTAACTAAAACTCAATAGCCAGATAAGAATACAGGAGCAGTATGAGCAAGAAATGTGATCCACATGGGTCAAAACTGACCCTTGTCTGCTGGCTGAAGAACTGAGAACATTATGCTGCTCGTAACATCATAGAATCCATTCAGCAGTCATTGACTAGTCCAGTGGTTAACCTGTTATCTAATGTAACGCAAAGCCAACAGCACAAAGCAAAGATGAAAACCAGCACAAAGGGACTTTAAAGCGATTGTTAAGGTGACTGCAAGAACAAGTGGAAACGGAGGCTGCAGCCTGACCGTTCATCATTTTGTTACCTGATGAAGTTCAGGATCTGCCTGCTGGCAGTCACTGTGGGTGCTTAGCTGCCAGGTTTGGTCATCAATTTAGAATGTAAAACTAAGGAAAACAATAAACTCAAATTGAACATATAAATAATTATTAGCTTTGACATATTGGATTAGCTGAAATGATTAAGTGAAACGCTACAATCATTATCTCCAAAAGTTGATTCTGTTCATCTGGACGTAGCGTTTTGTGGGAGAAACGTTTCGAACTGAAGTGGGCTGGTTTCATTCATTGTGTAAATGTACTGTTTATAAGATCGGGGAAACCTGCAGTCAGCTGAGACTGAAGAAGTCACTTGGATGAGTGATGAAATGTTTCTCCCACAAAATGCTACGTCCAGATGAACAGAATCAACTTTTGGAGATTTACTTTCCTGGATGATCGAGCATGCATCAAGACGCTACAATCATTAGTTGAATTGTTCAAGGAGCCTTTTGCCATGCCCAACACCTAAGCCAAATAGGCCATTGCTATGATATTATTGGTCAGGGTGTGACCTTAAGTGTAAAATATTTACAAATTTACACTGTGATCAGTGTGGATTTATTTGTGTTTAAGATGCTGAATTACTTACACCAAACTCCATGAAAAGGTTTTCTTCCTTCTCTCCAAGGTATGTGATAGGGCAGCGGATGGCTACTTCTCTATTTTGATTGTATTGTGCTATTCATGAAAATAAATAGATGAAGTATGAGTATAAACTACAGTGGGGCAAAAAAGTATTTAGTCAGCCACCGATTGTGCAAGTTCCCCCACTTAAAATGATGACAGAGGTCAGTAATTTGCACCAGAGGTACACTTCAACTGTGAGAGACAGAATGTGAAAAAAAAATCCATGAATTCACATGGTAGGATTTGTAAAGAATTTATTCGTAAATCAGGGTGGAAAATAAGTATTTGGTCACCTCAAACATGGAAGATCTCTGGCTCTCACAGACCTGAAACGTCTTCTGTAAGAAGCTTTTCTGTCCCCCACTCGTTACCTGTATGAATGGCACCTGTTTGAACTCATCATCTGTATAAAAGACACCTGTCCACAGCCTCAAACAGTCAGACTCCAAACTCCGCCATGGCCAAGACCAAAGAGCTTTCGAAGGACACCAGGAAAAGTATTGTAGACCTGCACCAGATTGGGAAGAGTGAATCTACAATAGGCAAGCAGCTTGGTGTGAAAAAATCAACTGTGGGAGCAATCATCAGAAAATGGAAGACATACAAGACCACTGATAATCTCCCTCCATCTGGGGATCCACGCAAGATCTCATCCCGTGGGGTCAAAATGATCATGAGAACGGTGAGCAAAGATCCCAGAACCACACGGGGGGACCTGGTGAATGACCTGCAGAGAGCTGGGACCAAAGTAACAAAGGTCACCATCAGTAACACACTACAACGGCAGGGAATCAAATCCCGCAGTGCCAGACGTGTTCCGCTGCTGAAGCCAGTGCATGTCCAGGCCCGTCTGAAGTTTGCCAGAGAGCACATGGATGATACAGCAGAGGATTGGGAGAATGTCATGTGGTCAGATGAAACCAAAGTAGAACTTTTTGGTATAAACTCAACTTGTCGTGTTTGGAGGAAGAAGAATACTGAGTTGCATCCCAAGAACACCATACCTACTGTGAAGCATGGGGGTGGAAACATCATGCTATGGGGCTGTTTTTCTGCCAAGGGGACAGGACGACTGATCCGTGTTAAGGACAGAATGAATGGGGCCATGTATCGTGAGATTTTGAGCCAAAACCTCCTTCCATCAGTGAGAACTTTGAAGATGAAACGAGGCTGGGTCTTCCAACATGACAATGATCCAAAACACACCGCCCGGGCAACAAAGGAGTGGCTCCGTAAGAAGCATTTGAAAGTCCTGGAGTGGCCTAGCCAGTCTCCAGACCTCAACCCCATAGAAAATCTGTGGCGGGAGTTGAAAGTCCGTGTTGCTCGGCGACAGCCCCAAAACATCACTGCTCTCGAGAAGATCTGCATGGAGGAATGGGCCAAAATACCAGCTACTATGTGTGCAAACCTGGTAAAGACCTATAGTAAACGTTTGACCTCTGTTATTGCCAACAAAGGTTATGTTACAAAGTATTGAGTTGTATTTTTGTTATTGACCAAATACTTATTTTCCACCCTGATTTACGAATAAATTCTTTACAAATCCTACCATGTTGATTCATGGATTTTTTTTTCACATTCTGTCTCTCACAGTTGAAGTGTACCTCTGGTGCAAATTACTGACCTCTGTCATCATTTTAGGTGGGGGAACTTGCACAATCGGTGGCTGACTAAATACTTTTTTGCCCCACTGTACATGGGTGACTGCCAACAAAGTGCACTTCAAAGCCAACACAAAGTGCAACACAAAGTCTAAATAGTTATCATACCTCAAGAAGCATGTCCTTGATCTGCCTGATTCTCACTCCTTTAGCTCCTCCCCTTGATGAAACGGCATCCATCAGTTTTGGGGTGCAATGGTCCAGTTTAGCCATAAACGTTGATTCCAGGCTTACAGTGGTTATTCTCTTGAACTCTTCCTTTATCTGTAGATGACACAAACAGAAGCATTAAATCTTGCAGACAATTAGCTATATTGCATTAATGAATGCTCTAATACATTAGTTAAAGAGGAACAACTAAATCTGTATGAACCACAATAGTAAAATGGACAACATCAAAATGGCCCACTATTACTGATTGTTTTTTCCCCCATACTCTTTAAATGAGTCACTTGTGAAAAGCTGGACCAGTTAAATACTCTGCTATAGGAAACTGCAACCATTATTCCAAGCAAATGTCAGACTTCAAGATTATCTTTAAAAGAAACCTGTTGTTTTTGAAGCATTAGAGATAAACTTGCTTTAAACTGATAATTGTCAGGGTTCCTGGGTCGGTGACCCAGTGTTTTCAGTTTTGTCACATTAGGTTATGTTGCCACATCAATGTTCTCACTTCCTGTTTTTTTTTTCCCCGTGTCAGCTTGTCTCTTGTGTCATTAGTCAGATTATGTTCAGCCCTGTACTCACCCGTTTCCAATCATTGCCATCATTCAACCTGTTTATTTAAGTTCCTCGGGTTCACCAGTTCTTTGTCGTGTCATTGATGTTGATGTTGGTGTGATGTTGTCCTTCCCGTGTGTTCTCTCAGTTCAGTCAGCCATTCAGTGACCCAGCCAGTCAGTGTCCATTCACCCTCTGTTCATCCACTCCTTATAATAAACCTTCACCAGTCTTCACCTACCTGCGAGTCCTGCGTTTGGGTTCCTTCTTCCTCGCCTCCAAACAACACGACCCGTGCCACGAAGACATGATTGGAACCCAGCGGACTCGGACCTCTACGAGCGGCAGGAGGCAGCGCTTTCCCGTTGGGCAGAGGAGCTCAGGGGAAAACAGCGGCTCTTTGTGGAGGGAGAGCACGTCTTTGAGGGGACTCGCCTGGCTCTGGGCGGGCCTCGGAGACGCCGCGTTCCCCCACCTGCTGCCTCACCTGCACCGGAGCATTTGCCGCGGAGAGTGGATGTTTCACGTTGCGCTTCGGCCGCTCCCTCTCTCGCCGCTCCGCTCCTTGCTCACACACCCGCCGCCTCATTCGCCGGACCTCAACCTTCGCCACGGCACAGCGGCTACGCCTCCCACCTCGGCTCAACAGAGGCAACCGCGCCAGAGGCTCCGCTGTTTACCCCGGCCCCTTCCTCTTCCCTGAGATAGTGGCGCACACGCCGCCATAATATGGACCATTTTCAGCAACTCCCGGTGGTGAGTGCCAGTGACTGTTTTCCACACCCTTCATCTGATTACTCCCTTAACACGCACAGTACACTCACTTCTGATTCATGGGGAGTTTCCCTCCTAGAGGATGATGTGAACTGGGAAGACTTTTTCTGCTCTGCTCCCTCTGAGCTGGGATTCATTAAGGACAATCCCCGCACTTCAACACCTCCGGAGACAGTTCAACTCAAGACTGTAAATGGTGATGGCAGAAAGGCCAGAGCAATCTCCGATAAATCTGTTACAGTCCGTGTGTATGCAAACCCTAGGCCTGCTCACTCTAGGGCCGTTTTATCTGAGCCTGCTCCTTCGTCCACCTGTCAGCCTGTTCCGGTTTCATCAGCTCTGGCCACTGTTGAAAATACTCATGCGCCCAAACCTGTCAGTATCACTCACCCAGTCATTATCTCCACTCCCGTCAGTCAGCCTATACCCACACTAGTGCCAGCTCCCAGGAGGAGGGCAGATGCGACCCAGTCTACCTCCATACCCGTTCCTGTTTCTCGGGTGGGGGTGACTGGTGTCCAGCCACCTCACGCGCCTGTCCCAGCGCCCAGGCTGAGGGCAGCCAGGATCCGACCTGACTCCCCTAGAGGCTCGGCTGAGGCTCTCCAGCCAGCGCCCTCACGTCCCGGAGGCACGGAAGAGCTAACTTGTCCACCTGCTAATTCGCCAGCCCGTCCATCTCCTCACTCAGCTTTCCATCCCCTAGCACTATCTCTAGTAAGGCTAGCTGACCTGTCCCCTGCTCAGGCACCAGCCTTACTAGCCCAAGCTGCAGCTTTATCCCCCTCACTAGCTCAGTCTTTAGCTCAGCCATTAGCCGTACCAACCTCAGCTCAGCCATTAGCCTCACCGACCTCTGTTTATCCATTAGTCTCCTCAGTCCAGTCAGTTCACTCACCTGCTGTTCAGCCTTCACTCCAGTCCCCTGTAGTCCAGTCTCCTCCTGTCCTCCAGTCTACTCTAGTTCAGTTTCCTGTCCTCCAGTCCCCTCCAGTTCAGTCTTCTGTCCTCCAGTCCCCTGTCTAGTCAGTCCAGTCTGCCCCCGTCCAGTCAGTCCAGTCGCCTCCCGTCCAGTCAGTCCAGTCGCCTCCCGTCCGGCCGCCTGTAGCTCAGTCGCCCATTCTCCCGCCGTCTGTAGTCCAGTCTTCTGTAGTCCAGTCTTCTGTAGTCCAGTCACCACCCTGTTCAGTTCCCTGACCTGCAGCCACAGCATCCAGAGCCAGCTGTGAGCTCTCCCGCTCCTGAGCCAGGGGTTTCCACGCCCGCTGGCCCGGCCGCTCCTCAGTCAGGGGTTTCCGCGCCCGCTGGCCTGGCTGCTCCCCAGCCAGGGGCTTCCGCGCCTGCTGGCTCTACAGCTGTTGCTCCATCACCCCCGGCTCCCATGCCGTCGCCTGGTCAAGCCTCAGCCTCAGCTTCTGCTTCGCCTGTTCCAGCCTCAGCTTCTGCTTCGCCTGGTCCAGCCTCAGCTTCTGCTTCGCCTGGTCCAGCCTCAGCTTCTGCTTCGCCTGGTCCAGCCTCAGCTTCAGCTTCTGCTTTGCCTGGTCCAGCCTCAGCTTCAGCTTCTGCTTTGCCTGGTCCAGCCTCAGCTTCAGCTTCTGCTTTGCCTGGTCCAGCCTCAGCTTCAGCTTCTGCTTTGCCTGGTCCTGCAGCTGCCACGCCGTCGCCCAAGCCACGTTCTGGACGTCATTGCCGGCGTGGCCGCCCGCCGGACCTCCTCAGGGGCCGCCGCCGTCTTCCTCGCAGCCGCCCACCAGAACTGCTCACTGGCCGCCGCCGCCTTCCTCGCCGCCGCCCACCTGAACTGTCTCGTTGTGGATAAAACATATTTATATCTGTTTTACTCTAAGTGCCTTTTGTTTAGATGAACTGCTGGACTTCCACACCAGCAGGTTTAGGGAAGTCGTTTATGGGGTCACACTCTGATCCCCCCCCCCCCCCCACACACACACACACACACACACACTTACACAACGCTCAGGTAAGGTACTCTTTGTTTGTATGTATATGTTATATGTTAATGAACCTATGTATATTCATGTAACCTCAATAAAAGAGCAGTGTTACGAGGGAGCGGACGAGAGCAACTGGGGTCAAGTGAAACAAGGGCGTTTGTCCAGTTCTCTCCCGTGCACGAGAAACATAAAGAACTTTGCCTGCTTGGTGCTTTTTGCTGTGTAACTGAATCGTCTTGAACATTCCAGCGAATAGGTTTATGCTACAAACCTTTCATTAATTGGTCATTCCAAGCTGGATCCCTGGAGTCGACATTAACCCGGGGGAGAAGAGACACGCTGGAAGACTGACGTCAGCGTCCTGCAGTAAAGTCCTGAGACGTGAGAATTCGTCATCGGGCCGGTGGATTAGCTGTCTGTCTTTTCTCCTCGATGAATGACGATCAACGGGATTCGAGGCTAATGCTACACGCAATAAGAAACACCAAGTAAGTTTCAAAGAGTCCGACTCTATAACCGTGTGAGTGTGTAGTTCCTTAGCCACATTGTGGGGCTAAGTATGATGCTATTCGCTGCTTTGTGGAGCGATAAGTGAGTTTTTCGCTCTTCTCTTGTAGGCAGAAGAAAGTGGACCACCACTACACAAGGTGGAGGTCAAGGGGTTGGCCTAACAAAGCTCTGTCACCATATCTGACACAACAGATTCATCTATCTCACAATCGTTCTTCCTCAGACAGGACTAAAATTTATTTTGAGGGTGATGCTGTTTCGGTGATAAAGTGTAATTCCTCAATAATCTCATCAATACACTTGTTAGATACGTTAAATTTGCTCTCCAGTTTTAGAAACAATAATGCCATGTTTTTTTCAACGATATTTGGTAGACCTCTCACATCATCATCGTTACCTTGACCATCATTAGTAATCGATAATTCCCCATCCTGAACATCCATATTACTAAAATCTTCTGTGTTTGAAGAACACGCATACCTTTTTAACAGGTTTTCCTTGAAGTCTTGCAGTGAATGAGGAGTATGCTTTCAGCTTCTGTGGGAGGCAAATGTTCCATAAACATTAGTGCTGAAATTGCAGTTTTTAAATACACAAATGACAGTTTCGTGTTTTTTCAAATGTCGACCAAGGTGCTCAAAAAAATATTTTTCTGTGGAGATTGCACTGGTGCTACAACACCGGCAAGTGAAAGACAGAGTTTCTGCAGATCTGACTCGTTCCTGAGTTTCCTGAGACTGATTTCTTGATAAATGTGATCTAAGGCTACCCCAAGTTTTGAAGGAACAAAAACAATCTTGGTGAAGACATGGGAGACATCCCCCTCCATAACCATGGCATAATCTATAATGTTTTAGCAGCCCTGTTTTTGTAGTGGTTTCAAATGTACACATTTCGCACACCCAGCCCATTTTGTAAAAATGTGTACTAATTTAACAAACTACTAATGACCCTAGATAATCATACTATGTACAAACTGCTTACGTAAAGTCTTAATGTCAAGTAGGTAGGTTCGCATAGCCTATGCCAGAATGATGCTGTCGGAATCACATTAACAATATTTCACACAACCTGATGTGTTAGAAAAAGTAAGATAGATACAACTTTTAAGATCAAGAACAATACTTACTTTAAGCTGTACCACAATAGTAACCACAATAAAATGTAATATTATTTATGGCGTCTTGTTATGCAAGTTTTATAAAGACATAAAATAAGTGAGCCAGACAGAAAAAAAAGTTTCTATGGTTATCCCTCTGACAAAGCTATTCACAGCTTAAAGGCTTCTAATTTTGGCTAAAAAGAAATTAAAAAAAAAAAAGTCAGCCTAAAAAAGGTCATAATTTCTGATCGAAATTAGATTGCATTGTGTAGCAAAACTTCAACCATGCTTTTCCTAGCCACAGCAGCACTCTCTATCTAAAGACTTTTGTCAAATGAAACTATAAGTCTTATCCACTCCTGTGCTAAAGTTTAGAATGGCTAGCATTAGCTACATGTGGTAGCGCATATTTCCTCAACTGCATCAGCATAACATCGTACACAAATCCACCAATGTGACTAACACAAATGCTTTGTTTTAGTAGAACTGTTAATTGTAAATTAAATGTTACTTACCTTGAAATTTCTTTTACATAAGCTTGCAAGCCATGCAAGCACAATATTAATATGTGAAATTGACCGGGTACGTTAAGTGGGTAGGGGAGGGAACTTGAATGGAGAAAAAAAAAAAAAAAAAAAAAGGGAGAAAAAATAACTTATATTTTCTCCATTGTTGTTAGGTGTGGCTGTGTGCAGGCAGGAATAGGACCCAAGGTGCAGACTCCGGAGACAGATGTGAACTCAAAACAACTTTAATGTTAAACTCAAATATAACATAACTGGAAAAAATCAAAATAAACTTACACCAGGAGGAATGACAGAACACACAGCTAGGAAAACGGTAGATCACGACACAGACACAGAGAAACACAGGGCTTAAATACACAGAGGGAGCAATCAGGGAATGGGTAACAGGAGGGAAACACAGCTGGGGCAAATCAGAACTGACGAGACCAAAGAAGAATAAACTGAACACACTGAGAGAAGACAGAGACCTTCAAAGTAAAACAGGAAACACATAACACAGACTGAACAAAGACACAGACTCACATGCAGGCACTACAAAGGGAACAGAGACGTGGGAACAGGGCAGACACAAACACTGACTGAACACGGGGATATAGGAACTTAAGATACACATAGACGCGAACTAGACAAGGGGATGCAGGTGATAGGGGAGACAGAGCAACTAAAGACGACAGAGACATATGCCATAAGATGGAACTCAAAGAAACCAAAAACTAGGAAGTATAAATAATATCAAAAACTCAAAAACCCTGGGTCGACGACCCAGGCATCCTAACAGTACCCCCCCTTAAGGGCTGGCTTCCAGACAGCCCAAACCAAAACATCAAAACCAAAAACAACCCAACCAGGGTGGGCGGCGGGGGAAACAGGATGGAGGGCTCGAAACAAATGAAACACATTGAGCCAGAAAAAAAAAAAAAAAAAAAAAAAAAAAAAAAGTGCAAACACTGGAGCCCGGAAAGCAACAGAACAAAAAACAGGCTCATGACAGGCGCAGGCAGCCAGGAAAAACAGTTCACAAAAAGTTCAGGGGGCCGGCCCGGAGGCTGACAGTACAATAGTCCAAACCCGGGCAGTTCAGGGGGGCGGCCCGGAGGCTGACGGCCCAAGAGCCCAGAAAACAGTTCAGGAGGCCGGCCAGGCAGAAGGCGCCGGTGGCGACAGAGCAGATCAGGAGGCCGGCTGGCCGGGCGGGAGGCAGCGACGGCGACCGAGCAGGTCAGGAGCCTGGCCGGGCGGGAGGCACTGGTGGCGGAGTAGTTCAGGGGGCCGTCCATGACGGCGGCGTAGTTCAGAGGGCTGTCCAAGACGGCAACGACGTCCAGTCATCGGCCGGACAGAACATGCAGGATGAGCAGGCCAGACGGGACGTGCAGGAACAAACAGCATGAAGACCTCAGGAGCAGACGAAGCTGAACACTCGGAGACTGGACCAGGCGGAGCTGCAGAGGCCAAAGCCGGACCAGGCTGAGGCGAAGCAGGAACAGAGGCTGCTGCAGAGGCTGAGGCCGGACCAGGCGAAGCTGCAGACTCGGAGGCCGGACCAGGCGGAGCTGCAGACTCGGAGGCCGGACCAGGCGGAGCTGCAGACTCGGAGGCCGGACCAGGCGGAGCTGCAGACTCGGAGGCCGGACCAGGCGGAGCTGCAGACTCGGAGGCCGGACCAGGCGGAGCAGAGGCAGAAGCTGGACCAGGCGTTGCAGAGGCAGAAGCTGGACCAGGCGTAGCAGAGGCAGAAGCTGGACCAGGCGTAGCAGAGGCAGAGGCTGGACCAGGCGTAGCAGAGGCAGAAGGCTGAACAGGCTCCTCGGGCCCTCCAGCTGACGTGGCAGAAGGCTGAACAGGCTCCTCGGGCCCTCCAGCTGACGTGGCAGAAGGCTGAACAGGCTCCTCGGGCCCTCCAGCTGACGTGGCAGGAGGCTGAACAGGCTCCTCGGGCCCTCCAGCTGACGTGGCAGGAGGCTGAACAGGCTCCTCGGGCCCTCCAGCTGACGTGGCAGAAGGCTGAACAGGCTCCTCGGGCCCTCCAGCTGACGTGGCAGAAGGCTGAACGGGCTCCTCGGGCCCTCCAGCTGACGAGACAGGTGGCTGAACGGGCTCCTCGGGCCCTCCAGCGGAGACAGGTGGCTGAACGGGCTCCTCGGGCCCTCCAGCTGACGTGGCAGAAGGCTGAACGGGCTCCTCGGGCCCTCCAGCTGACGAGACAGGTGGCTGAACGGGCTCCTCGGGCCCTCCAGCGGAGACAGGTGGCTGAACGGGCTCCTCGGGCCCTCCAGGAATAGGACCCAAGGTGCAGACTCCGGAGACAGATGTGAACTCAAAACAACTTTAATGTTAAACTCAAATATAACATAACTGGAAAAAATCTAAATAAACTTACACCAGGAGGAATGACAGAACACACAGCTAGGAAAACGGTAGATCGCGACACGGACACAGAGAAACACAGGGCTTAAATACACAGAGGGAGCAATCAGGGAATGGGTAACAGGAGGGAAACACAGCTGGGGCAAATCAGAACTGACGAGACCAAAGAAGCATAAACTGAACACACTGAGAGAAGACAGAGACCTTCAAAGTAAAACAGGAAACACATAACACAGACTGAACAAAGACACAGACTCACATGCAGGCACTACAAAGGGAACAGAGACGTGGGAACAGGGCAGACACAAACACTGACTGAACACGGGGATATAGGAACTTAAGATACACATAGACGCGAACTAGACAAGGGGATGCAGGTGATAGGGGAGACAGAGCAACTAAAGACGACAGAGACATAAGCCATAAGACGGAACTCAAAGAAACCAAAAACTAGGAAGTATAAATAATATCAAAAACTCAAAAACCCTGGGTCGACGACCCAGGCATCCTAACAATTGTAACCTCTGATTTCAAGTTGCAATTACTCAATTTCTTTGAGTAATTGCAACTTGGATTTTGTTTTGAACACATTAATATTGGGATTTAATTTAATATTACATACAAAATTAATTTGATGTAATTACCAAAATTATTAATTCAACACAACCCAAAAAATAAAATTTGCAACTTAGAACGTCTATCTTAATCAGTAAATTTGATTTTTTTTTTTAACTTGCAACCATGGATTTTATCAAGTGGTGGTAAAAGGCCTGATGAATTACTTTTTAGAGTGTGTTTATAAGATTGGGGAAGCCTGCAGTCAGCTCAGACTGAAGAAGTCACCTGGATGAGTGACGAAATGTTTCTCCCACAAAACGCTACGTCCAGATGAACAGAATCAACTTTTGGAGATTATGTTGTAATGTCCTGAAATATATTTCTGTAGTGCATTAAAACTTTTTTTTGTTTGTTTACATGAACACAATCTTCAAAATGTCAAGAGGTGCATGAGAAGATAACCTGTAACGGGAGATTAACCAGTTGAGTTTCATGGCTTTCAGACTCATTTCCATGATGAAAAGCTTATGGCTAGCATATTAACTGACAAAACCCATTTTTCTGTCATGTCTCTCCTCTCTTTGCCTTCAGCCTCTAGCTGACTGGGGCAGATAGCTACTCCTCCCTGACCCTATTTCTGCCAGACTTTGTGTTGTGGCAACTGTCTTAGTCTACTGGTACTATGTACATAACGCAATATAAAACTTAACACTTTTTCCAGTTTTCCTGAACATGAGGCTTTGGAGTAATAAAAAGGCACTGTGCGGACTGTCTATCGTGCACTGACTTCAACCCTGTGATGTGAAGTCAACTCGCTGTGACATAATTTAACATCCAGCTGCAGCCCTAACCCTTTTCAAACCCAATACTCTAACATTTCAATCTAATATTGCCCCTGGCCCACACAAATAATCTGAGGGGAGAAAAGCAATATTAGGTAAATTGTTTCTGAAAGATACCCACATCCTTCTGAGGTATTCAATAAAGCCATGTCTGCTGGAAGCTGTGTGTATGACAGAATAATTATCAATTTCCATATTATTATGATATTGGGGTTGGAAACAGCATAACAGTAAACATTTGTTAATGCCCAATGATTAGATCAAGTGTGCACAATGCAGCATTAGGCAAATTAAATTTCAAATCCACAGACTTGTGGGTTGGCTGAAAATCTGATGATGTCCATGAGAGTAGGTAGGCATTCCCAATTATTATGTAAGATGGGAAAGTTAATGTTGCTGAAAAACTGTGCACATAAGCAAATTGAGAGAAACACTGCAGAATGAAACATTGTAACCAATGGCAGCAAAAGCACTGAAATGAAATAATATCAGTATTCAATGGGGTCTCTTCGTCTTCTTTTAACAAATAGATTGTAGATGCCTTCTATACTATATTTTGATGCTATAATGTAAGTGTAAAAATTGTATTAATGCATGTGACCTTTGCTCATCCTTTACTGAAACACTTTCCAGGATTATCAGTGTGCATAATTTATATTCATGGTGTCTACTTAATCAATACTCTGCCCAAGTTCTGTTTTAATATGACTACAGTGATACTGTGGTTTTTAATATTCTTTACAGATAGCCTCAGTTGTTTGTTTTTTCTGAATAGTGGCAGAGCATCAAGAGTTATATGTCCAAATAACAAAGAGTGTGTCACTCTGCAGGACCAGCACCCCAGTACAGGGAGTTAGATCAACTCTCTGTTTTAAGTCCTAATCTTTGATCCTATGAGTGTTACCTAGCAGGCAATGCAGAGTTCAGATGGAACCAATGTACATGAGAGGGGTCCCCCAGTTCTAACCACCTCACAGTCTAGGTGTCTCCCTGCCACCTCTGATAAGAACAGCCTGAGTAGGCTTGCCGCACCAGTCCTACCAGCCACACCTGTTATTGCAGCGCCTTTCTTAGTCGGTGCACTTGGTAATTAACTGGGTTCATTTTTGGGACCTGAAAAATAGGCCTCAAGAGTCTGTTAGATTTAAAGGGCTGGAGTAACCTGTGAAAGCTATTTACACTAGAATGGATTAATTATTAATCCATTAGTTTATTAATAATTTTAAGATCATTAAATATCAAGAACTTGAAGTCTGGTCCTGCAACTGAAACACCACTGTGTGCAAATCATATGAGTCTTGAGAAAAAAGGCTGGTAGCTTTACCTAGGGAAAGGAAAAGGAGGACACAGGGACATTTGGAGTAATTTAGGAAAGACTGAAACAAACTGTAAGACATGGGTCGGCAACCTTTCTGATGACGAGTGCATCTAAAATTTCCTCAGAAGTCAGTGTGCTGTATGATTGCATTAGCAATAATTTGAATAACTCTGTATTAACAGTTTCACACTATATATACACTCAACAAAAATATAAACGCAACACCTTTGTTACTGCTCCCATTCCCCATGGGATGGACGTAGAGACCTAAAATTCATTCCAGATACACAATATAACCATCCCTCCCAAACAGTGGTCACAAATCAGTCCAAATGTGTGGTAGTGGGCACATCTGCCATATTGAGATAATCCATCCCACCTCACAGGTGTGCCACATCAGGATGCTGATCTGACATCATGAGTAGTGCACAGGTGTACCTCAGACTGCCCACAACAAAAGGCCACCCTGGAATGTGCAGTTTTGTCTCACAGCAAAATGCCACAGATGCCACAAGCAATGAGGGAGCGTGCAATTGGCATGCTGACAGCAGGAATGTCAACCAGATCTGTCGCCCGTGCATTGAATGTTCATTTCTCAACCATAAGCCGTCTCCACAGGCGTTTCAGAGAATATGGCAGCACATCCAACCGGCCTCACAACCGCAGACCTCGTGTAACCACACCAGCCCAGGACCTCCACATCCAGCAGGTTCACCTCCAAGATCGTCTGAGACCAGCCACCCAGACAGCTGCTGGAACAATTGGTTTGCACAACCAAACAATTTCTGCACAAACTGTCAGAAACCGTCTCAGGGACGCTCAACTGCATGCCCGTCGTCCTCATCGGGGTCTTGACCTGACTCCAGCTCGTCGCCGTAACAGACTTGTGTGGGCAAATGCTCACATTCGATGGCGTCTGGCACGTTGGAGAGGTGTGCGCTTCACGGATGAATCATGGTTCACATTGTTCAGGGCAGATGGCAGCTGAGAATGTCCCAGTTCTTGCATGGCCAGCATACTCACCGGACATGTCACCCATTGAGCATGTTCGGGATGTGCTTGACCGGCGTATACGACAGCGTGTACCAGTTCCCACGAATATCCAACAACCTCGCACAGCCATTGAAGTGGAGTGGACCAACATTCCACAGGCCACAATTGACAATCTGATAGACTCCATGCGACGATGTGTTGCACTGCATGAGGCAAATGGTGGTCACACCAGATACTGACCGGTTCTGGGTCCCCAGACCCCCAATAGCGCAAAAAACTGCACATTCCAGGGTGGCCTTTTGTTGTGGGCAGTCTGAGGTACACCTGTGCACTACTCATGATGTCAGATCAGCATCCTGATGTGGCACACCTGTGAGGTGGGATGGATTATCTCAATATAGCAGATGTGCCCACTACCACACATTTGGACTGATTTGTGACCACTGTTTGGGAGGGATGGTTATATTGTGTATCTGGAATGAATTTTAGGTCTCTACGTCCATCCCATGGGGAATGGGAGCAGTAACAAAGGTGTTGCGTTTATATTTTTGTTGAGTGTATATATATATTTTTTTTTACTTTGATTTTTATTAGGTTAACATTGTGGACATACAATAAAGAAAATAACAAACAAACATACATATAAACAAACATAGAGTCTGGAGTTTACATATCTTTTTCCATTTATCACGTTGCAGAAAAAAAAGAAAACCTATTATGTTATTTCATTTGTGTCACTTCTGAATGTTTTCCACTTCCTCCATAGTCTGTCGTATTTACCTCCCATCAGTCTAATGTTGAGTGTTATTTTTTCCATCTCTGAGATATCCTCTACAATACTGATCCAATCCCGCTGGGTGGGAGGATCTGGGTGTAACCACTTCTTTGTAATTGCTTTTTTTGTTGCGGCCAGAATTATTTTGACTAAATACACGTCCTCTTTTTGTATGTGTTCTTTTATGTTTCCTAGATACATCACTTGGCAAGTATTTGGGAATGTATAACTCAAAATATTATCCATATTCATTTTTAAGTCTTCCCAATACTTTTTAATTTTAATGCACTTCCAGAATACATGAGAATGATCCGCTTCTAAGGGCAGGGATAGCTCAGTAAGGGCAGGGATAGCTCAGTAGGTAGAGTGGTGGCCCCATGATCGGAAGGTCGGGGGTTCGACTCCACTGAACGGCTACCCTGAGGTACCCCTGAGCAAGGTACCGTCCCTACACACTGCTCCCCGGGCGCTGCACTGGCGGCTGCCCACTGCTTCACTGGGTGAATGGGTTAAATGCAGAGGAACTATTTCCCTATGGGGACTAACATGCACACTTTACATTTCTCCACACAATCTCCAACAATTTTGTAAACTTGAGGTCAGTTTGCTTTTTATTTTGGGTGTAATGAAAAAACGTGTCAAATTTTTCCAACAAAATTCCCTCCACAACGGCGAATTAGTTGTACTGTGTTGCAATTCACACATATTGAGCCATTCTTTCTCTGTTATTTTTATGGTCAGTTCAACTTCCCATTTCTTTTTAATATAGAGTGTTGAATCTTGTCTATTTTCTTCTAATGACCTATAGAAGGTGGAAATGGTTTTAAATTGTTTATGTTCATAGCAATCTTTTACTTTTCCGACAACCTCCAGTGGTTTCCCAAGCCAGTCAGATTTTATTTGTTTTGCGCAGTAGTCCCTAACTTGCAAATATCTAAAGAAATCTCTATTTTCCAATTTGTATTTGTTTTTTAGTTGTTGGAAACTCATTAGTCTTCCGTTTTTCATAAGGGTACAAACTGCTGTAATCCCTTTTAGTTCCCACTGTTTGAATGTTTGGTCCAATTGTCCTGGCTTGAAATTTTTATCATGTCTAAACCATCTGAGTATAAATAATTGTTCTTTTAACTGACATTTTTCTATTACTGTGTGCCATATGTCTAATGTAAATTTCACAATTTGATTCATTCCACTTTTATTCTTTGTCATTAAATGTTTGTCAGAGATAAAAATTTGAATGTTGTTTCCCTCGATTTCTTTCTCAATTTCCTTCCATCTTGCCTCATATTCTGGTCTACACCAACCAGCAAGTGGTCTGAATTGGGCTGCATAGAAGTATTCCCTTAGGTTCGGCAAGGCCATCCCTCCCTTGCGCTTCGGGAGTTGCAGTGTTGTTAGTCTTATTCTGGGCTTCTTCCCACCCCAAATAAACCTTGATATCATCTTGTCCCATATTTTGAATTTTTTTTGAGATATAGGAAGTGGGAGTGACTGAAACATGTATAACAGTCTTGGGAGAACATTCATCTTTATTATTTGGATTCTTGAGTAGAAGTTTGTAGGTGTTGCCGACCACCGTTCTAGATCTTTTCTAATGTTGCCCTCCACCTGATTATAGTTTATGTCCGCCATATCTGATAATGATTTTGTCAAGGTTACGCCCAAATATTTCATGTTGTTCGAGTGCCAATTTAATTTGTATTCGTCTCTGATCTTTTGGGAGGGTATATAATTGAATGATAGAATTTGTGTTTTGGATACATTAATTTTATAGCCTGATAAGTATTCAAAGGTATGGAATAGTTGCATCAAAATTGGGAAGCACTTGTCAGGGTTTCGTAGAAAAATAATAACGTCATCAGCAAACAATCCAATAAAGTGTTTTTGTCCAGCAAGGGATACCCCCTCCAACTTTGAATGTTGTCGCACTGCTTGTGCTAGTGGCTCAACATATAAAGCAAAAAGAATTGGTGACAAGACACAGCCCTGTTTTGTGCCTCTATATAGCCGAATTCTATCTGTCAGACTACCATTCACCTTGATTCTAGCTGTAGGGTGATTATAGATTGTCCTTATACATTGTATTGAGCTGTCCTTAAACCCGAATTTTTCCAATACTCCAAATAGGAAGAGCCAGCTCACGCTATCAAATGCCTTTTCTTGATCTAAGCTAATTAACACAGTACCGATATTAGTTTTTTCTGCATTGTCAATAATGTGAAGGACTCTCCTTATATTGTCCTGTGCCTGACGTCCCTTGATAAATCCAGTTTGATCCACTTCTATCAGATCTGGTACAAATTTTTGGAGTCTTTTGCTAATGATCGAAGCGTACAATTTATAGTCGTTATTTAGGAGGGAAATGGGTCTATAATTCTTGCAATATTCTTTGTTTTTTCCTTCTTTGGGTAAAATTGTTATAATAGCTTCTCCCCATGATGGTGGAGCTATTCCCTGATTCAGAGTCCAGTTGAAGCAAGATAGAAGAAGTGGCTTGAGTTCTTCTTTGAAAACTTTGTAAAATTCAGCCTGAAAGCCATCGCTTCCTGGGGCTTTATTTGTTTTCTGTTCGGCAATAACTGTATCTAGTTCCTTATCCGTAATCTGTGAAATCAGTAACTTGTTTTGGGTATCTCCTATGGAGGGCAGATCCAGCGGGTCAAGAAAATTTTTTATTGTCTCAAGGTCTGCGGCTGCCGGTTGTGAATACAGTCTCGTGTAATATTTTTTAAATTCATTTTCTATCTCATTGGGCATATAATGTAATTTGTTACTATCCAAGTTTCTTACTTTATCAATAATCCTTGATGCCTGCTTTTTACGCAGTCTACTGGCAAGTATTTTAGTTGCTTTGGGCCCTGATTCGTAATAGGTTTGTTGCATATACCTAGCCTTTTTTTCTACTTCTTCTTTTAGTAATTCATCAATTTGGTTTCTGATGTCTGATATTTCTTCTAGAATTTCTGGATTTTTAAGTAGTTTATGTTCCCTCTCCAGATGTTTAAGTTTTTCTGTCAAATTTTTATATAGGGCTAGTCGCTTTTTTGTGTGCTGCTGTTAGGGCTATGAGTTTTCCCCTTAAGACTGCCTTTAATGCATCCCAAAGTATAGTTGGGCTCACATCTCCGGTATCATTGTCTTCTATATACATTTTTATATCTTCTTTAATTTTCTTAACATGTTCATCCCTATTTAAAATACCCAAATTAAGTCTCCATGCTGTATATATTTTCCTATTATCGAGACTGATTTCTAGACTAATCAAACTATGGTCTGAGACATCTGCCACACCTATTTTACAATCTGTAACATTATGAAGTTCTTCAATATTAATTACAAAATAATCAATTCTTGAATATGTGGCATGAGGGGCAGAATAGTGGGTGTAGTCCCTGGTTTGAGGATTACGTGTTCTCCATACACCAATCAGTCCCACCTCTTGTAATATTGTATTCATAAAATTAGACAAACGATGTTTACATGTTGCAGCACTGGTAGTGTCAATATCCCGATTTAGCACAACATTGTAATCCCCTGCACATATCACCAGACCTTCAGATTCTTGTGTCACTAAATTGAATAAATCTTTGTAATCACTTTTCTTACTTCCTGGTGGGGCGTAGATATTAACCAGGGTAACTAGTTTATTTTCCAATTTCCCTTTAATTAGTAAGTATCTACCCTCTTTATCAGACACTTCTTTGTGGCATTCAAATTGTACAGAGTTTGCTATTAAAATAGCTACTCCTCTTTTCTGACTTTGTCTGTAGGAATTGTAATAGGTGTTTTTATAACCAAATCTTTTCAATTTTTCATGTTCCTGTTGGGGCAGGTGAGTCTCCTGCAAGAATATTACCTGTGCCTTTTCTTTTTTGAGTTTTGTTACCACTTTACTTCTTTTGATTGGGTTATTCAGACCATTCACATTCAGTGACACCAGTTTTATATTATTAAAAGGCATATAATCCACGCGATTGTAGATCGTAATTCTCCAGACAACAAAAAACTTGTGGCCTTGACATTTGGCCAACCACCATATACCATTACAACAGTGCAAAATAAGTAAAAGAAAAAACAAACAAACCCTATAACACCCGACTTCCACGTTGGGGTGAACGCTTCCCACCCCGAATCCCCGTTGGCAGGCTGAGGAGAAAGTCTCTTCACAGAGGGCCCCTCCTTGGCGGTGATACATAATGTTTCACACATCCAAAAGTCCAACGATCTCTGGCAGCGATATTTAGAGTCACAGCGAAGTCCATTTTGTATTAAACTATTCAGTAAGGTGCTCTTTTTTGATCGTTGTTCTCACACTTAGGAATAGATTGTCACTCTCGGAAGAGGAAGGAAAAAAAAAAAAGAAGAGAAAAAAAAAAAGGGGAAAAGGGTAGAGAATAATTGAGGACTCACAGTTCTAAAGTTAAATAACCCCGTGGGAAAAATAATCGATACCTTGAGTGACATAGATGAGATCTTCATGTCTTGAGAGCAGCTTGTATTATCCTCTTACTGTGTCGATTCACTGCCACAGTGTTGCTCGTGAAAGATGCTCCATCTCCGGTCCCAAATCCGTTGAATCTGCTCCTGGCAGCTGCACAGTGTATCCTCTCTTTCTCAGCTCAAGCGCAGCCTCCCTTGCGCTGCCGTAGGTTCGTACACCCGTATCCCAATGGATACGAATTTTGTCAAGCGGTGTTTGGAATCTGACGCCTTTTTCTTTCAATGCCCTTTTGATGTTCCCATATTCCCGACTTTTCTGGGCCACCTCTGTGGCATAATCATAGTCAAATAATATATGCTGACCTTCATACTCCACTTTGCCAGCCCAGGCTCTTTTCAAGATGTCCTCCTTACATATATATTCCTGAAAATTTATTATTATTGACCCGGTTTTCCCGTCAACACTCTATGGGCTCGTTGTATCCGTAGTCTCATATCCTGTGGCAATGAAAGAGCTTTTTTCAATAAATCTTCCACGAACTGTGGCATCGATTCACCTTCTACTCCTTCCGGGACTCCGTAAAGTCGAATATTATTCCTCCTGGATCGTCCTTCCAAATCCGTCATCTTTCTTTGTATAGATTTGTAGTTTTCCATAACTTTGATTAAAGCATCTTTCATGGCTGCATTTAATTTCTCCGCTTCCGCTATTCGTGTCTCTGCTTCTGTCAATTTACGCTCAAGTGTGTTGGCTTTTTCAGTATTTGCAGAGATGCTTTGATAGACTTCTGTTTTCAATAATGCCAACTCAACTCTCACGTCTTGTCTCAACTCTTCTCTCATTTTTAGCATATCTTGTTTACTTTCAGTGCGAAATGATTGCAGCTCCATCTTGATGTCTTTTAACATTTCGCTAACACTCTCGGAGTCCCGCCGTTGATCAGAGTTATCCATTTCTTTATATTCTTGGTATGCTGCTCGCTTTTTGTGACTTCTCGTCTTCGTACCCCCACTCATCCCAGTCAAGAATCACGAATAATTGTCTATCTTCTTGAATTTGGGGGGTTAATTAGAAAAGTTTGCTGCCAGGCTCCCAACTACACGTCCATCTTGGTTTCTCCTTCCGGAAGTCTCAGGAGTTCACACTATATAGAACCACTTTATAGAATTATATTTGTTGGCAGATGTTGGAAGCTATCAGTGAATAGTTATCAGCTATTTCGGAACAAAAAAAAGAAACTTTTTATCCATAACAGCAAATGGACTGTATGACAGAAAATACAAATGCTATCTATGGCCTCCTCACAACAATGATAAGTAAAATAAACTGAGCCAACATGGCATGTTTGTTAATACAGAGACACACATGTTAATGTGATCTCTGGTCTCCCAGTCAGAGACACAGGTCTCCCAGTGTCCAGCATTCAGAGGCTACCTGAGGACTCATGTGAGAGAAAATCTGCTCACACAGACATGTAGAGTCAAATACTGTCAATAAGGCCTCTGCAATGTTCTGAAGACAGTTAAACTTGTCAGGTAGTGATGTCCAGCAGGTGAACATGCAGCTCCATGAACACGCACAGCTGTCGATTCCAGCTCCTTAGATGTTGCATTAACTGGCATTAACTCAGCCAGTTAATGTGAGACAAACCCAGCTGCTCATTAAAGATTTCTGGTTTGATCAGAAAAAAAACATTGGTCCAAACACCTGAAAGTCCCAAAAACGCCTTGTGAATTCTGTCTCGAGTCTACGGATGTGTCCGTGTATTTCTGTGGTGCTGATGCTGCGCTGAGTGGACAGCTCCTGAAGCTATTTTAATATAGTTATTTTTAGCCAATTACAGGTTGAATCTGGTAGTTGGGGTTGTTAGCTAAGATACTGTCATTAAGAAGCAGCACAACTAATGTGTCTATGCGAGCTAATTTGCGATGTGCACCGCTGGCCCGGCCATTTATTTTTTTTAATGCACCTTCTCAGATTAACTCACTGCGTGTCATGCCCAGGGCTGGACTGGGACAAAAAATCGGCCCGGGCATTTTGACTAGAGACCGGCCCACCAGGTATTAAAGCCATAGAGCCTTTGAATGAAAACAAACACTGTTGTGACAGTGATGTACGCTGTCTTGTTGGTATATGTATGTCTACATATCTGTGTGAGCAGATTTTCTCTCACATGAGTGTTCTCAGGTAGCCGTCTGAATGCTGGACACTCGTGGGAGTGTGAGACCAGAGATCATATTAACATGTGTATTAACAAACATGCCATATTGGCCCAGTTTATTTTTCTTATCACTGTTGTGAGGAGACCATAAATAGCATTTGCATTTTCTGTTGTACAGTTCATTTGCTGTTATGGATAAAAAGTTTCTTTTTTTTTTTTGTTTCAAAGTAGCTGATAACTATTCGCTGACAGCTGCCAACATCTGCGAACAATTATAATTCTATAAAGTGGTTCTATATAGTGTGTAACTGTTAATATAGAGCGTTATTCAAATTATTGCTAATGCAATCATATGGCACTTTGACTTCTGAGGAAATTTTAGATGGTACTCGTCATCAGAAAGGTTGCCGACCCCTGCTCTAGCAGATCATTACATGAAGGAACCTTTTAAAAACAAGCACATCCATGCTCACAGGTGTACACACGGGTGCCCACACACACAAACTACACCCTTTTTGGCTCCTACCTCAAAGCACACTGTGCGCTGTTATAAATAGTAACGATGTTATAGATCATTGTGAGTTGTTTATTATCTTGCTCTTTTTTTTTCTTCTGCTTGCTTTTCCTTTTTTTAAATTTCTCAACAGGTGATCCAGGTGATTGATATATGTATTTTTTGTCTGCTTATTTTGTTGTTGTTGTTGTTGTTGTTGTTGTTGTTGTTGTTGTTGTTGTTGTTGTTGTTGTTGTTGTTGTTTTTTTGCCCTTCATCCCCGTCCCTCTTCCCCACTGTTTTTATTTCCCTCTTTCTTTCTCCCCTTTCTTTTCCCCAGTCAAGTCTGTCCCATATTTAGCAAGTGAAAATAAAATAAACAATAAAAGGTGATTAAATAGACCATTATGGCAAGACTGGGATGGTCTATTTGGTAAAGTAAATCCGTTGGGCATCTTTCTTCGCCTTTAGACAATAATTCTGACTGCAAATACCAATAAAATAAAAATGAACAAAATAAATGTTTATTAAGCAATTTTGATAGGAAATTGCTTAATTTTAGAAATGTTTTTGCTCTTTTTTTGCTCTATAAAATAATTGTTTTTTTTTAATCACTCATCTTAGCAGTGAGATTTACATGAAAAGAGAAACAAATTAAGTTTGAGTGAAAATGTACATTTTTTGCACTCTCTGGTCGACTGACTCAGTGAATCAAATGACTCAAAAAATCCGATTCACTTTGGTGAGTGACTCATTAAAACTCGATTCAGTAAAAGAATCAAATTTACCATCACTGGTTAGAAAGGGGTTTTTCCTTCCCACTGTTTCCTTCCCAAAGCGCTTGCTCACAGAGGGTCATATGATCATTGACATTTTCTGTGTTTTTTTGTATTACTGTTGGGTCTTTACAATATAAAGCACTTTGAGGCACTGTTGTTGTGATTTGGTTCTGAATAAATGAAACTGAGTTAAATTGAATATGTGAACTGAGAGCTTTCATAGAGATAAATAAAAAGCTCCTTTCATCGAGTCCTTTTTAAAGGTAACTAGATGAAAATAAATATAAAGGTTTAGTGCAAAGTACGGGGATGTATATTATGGATGAACTGGTTAGAGGTGATGGGAGAAAAACAGGACAAAGGCACGCTGCGGAAGAGATAATAATAACTAATGACAATCCAATTATTAATTTCTTCCACTTATCCGGGAGCGTTAGGGGTAATCATGCGGGCAAGAACCTAAGCAGAGGATCACAGATGTCCCTCGCCCTCACCCAGGAGGTGTCCTAGTCAGATGCTCAGACCACCTCAACAGACACCGCATACTCCCACAGCACCTCCTACAGGATACACACTGGTGTCTATCATCTAGTTCAGCGGTTATCATCATGACATGCAACAACTCCCTTGCATCCACACCTTTGTTGTGGACAGACTGTGACTCCCGTAACCAATAACAAACACTACTCAGGTTCAGATCAGGCAGGCTGCTCCTGCCATTCAGGCCCCTCCAGGTATCACTGTCATTGCCCACATAAGTCTCCCAGTAGGACCACTAAGTCACCAGATGGAGAACACTTGAGCGACTCCAAGGAGGCTGGGCAGTCTGAACTGTCACTTGGTGCATACGTGCAGATGACAGTCAGGACACATTTCCTGGACTGAAGGTGCAGGGAAACAACCCTTTCTTCCACTCGGAAAAGCCTCAACCTTTCTACGAAGCATCATAGGGACATGTGCAGTATGTGTTGGGCAGTGGTGGCCATGGTGGACTGATGCTAGTGGCTGGGACATATAATTTCACCTCTCTGGTGGGAGAAGGGCCAGCATTTGGCTGACAGGGCTGACAGGAACATATAGTCGGGATCACCTCGATGGCTTGAACTCTGGAATCAGTCTCCTGGAGTGGGGTTTAATTCTTTAATAAACTTTATTTATCAGCTGAGAAACGGAGGGAATCCCACTTCTTCCTAGTTCAATTACTCACCCTACTGTTTTTGGGAAAAAAAGGGTCTTCAGAAAAGGTTAAAATCCACATCTTTCCAAATAACTAAGCAGCATCTTTTCATCTGACTAGGCATAGTTTAGCGCATTACTTCCTCCCACTGGTAAAACAACTGTCTTCACTTAACAGTCAGTAAGCACTCATTAAAAATTTCACTGTATAATTAACACAAACTATTAAAAATCTTGTATTGTTCCTCGCCAAGTTAACTTATTTATGTAAGGTACTGGAATTTACAGTGTAAGGTGCAATTATTGGAATGATGATTCAGTGGACTGTTAGGAATTTGGATGAAATTAGAACTGTAGAAATGTATTAAGAAAAGTTTTGTGTTGATAATGTTATATAAAAAGAAATCACAATTCCAAATTAAAAACCATGAATTAATTGTTGTTAGGTGTAAATATAAGCATAAGCAGGAAAATAGAGAGTATAATAAGGGGGGGGGGATAGCGAGTGTTTGCCCTGAGGTAGCCGTTTGGTACCCTGAGTAAGGTACTGTCCCTACTGAGCGAATGGGTTAAATGGAGAGAGTGATTTCCCTACTGGGGATTAAAAAAAGTGTACAAAAAAATAATAATGAAAGATAACCTAAGACAGGGATGGCAGGAACTTGTCCACAAGGATGGGGCAGGGAAAGCAACTTATTTACAGGATCATTTGATCTTTGGATTGATTGCTTTTTATAGGAGACTGAAACACAGAATTCAGTGTGAGTTATATTTGGGAACAGCTTGACCCTGACTAAGTCAAATTTTTAGACAGATTAAAAGATAAAAAACCAGCTTGGCTGACTGGATTAAGTGGCATGGTCCTAATGTAAAGAAATGTAGAAAGAAATGTGAAGTCCCAATAAATGCTCCCATACCGAAAATATCAAAATACAGGCATTAAATCTGTTCATTGCACGTGATGTCAGTGGTATTGCACAATGTTCTCAGCTCAGTGCAAACTGGAGCCACTTCCATTTGCACAAATGGAAGTGGCTCCAGTTTGCTCTTTTTCATGTAATAGCTTGGTGATACTGTAATTGTTGGTTTGATCATAGATGAAGGAACAAAGTATGGTGCATGTGTGGATGTCTTTTTTACTTGGTGTAATGATTGTTTTCTTCAGCTAAACACCAAAAAACTGAAACTAAGAGTGATTTTTCTTTTAGGGTGGTGCAGGAGAACACATTAACAGGGAGCTGTTAGCGGTGACTACTGAGATAAATGAACAACAAGCGAATAGTAAGAGAGAAATTAAAAACTGTCAGAGGATTTAAACACAAACGTAATTTACAAGAAAGAATTATGATGATTATACACAGCAGCTGGGACAGTTAGATGTTAATAGAACTTGAAAAGAAGTTGTTGTTTTAAATTACAAGTAGGGGTGTTCACTTCCTCAAACTCACGAGTATGACAGCTCACTGAGGGAACATGGCGCCCCACTGATTTCACATGTATTCTTTGGGAAACAGGAAAGTTGATAATTTAGGACAAAATAATGTCTTACTGTTCACATAAGAAAAAAGCTAATGAAAAAATGCTTGTTTTAGAAGTAAAATAAAAAAATCCACCATTAGAAGTTGTGTGTGCTGCCTCACCAGACGAACATATAATTAACACACTGAGAAAACTGAAACTGGAGTTCAATTAAATCTTTAATAAGAATTTCTGCTATAAAGGCTGTTTTTGGAGAACTTCAAACGTGGCAAAAAGTTTTGTTTTCTATTAATTTTAAGGATTCAACTGGAAACATTAATCATGACCCACAACAAATAAAAAATTATTTTTAGAGAGTTTTATGATGAAGCTGTATACGCATCACAGATTAATTCATGTAAAGCAGCCACTGAAGAATTTAGCAATATAAATCTACCAAAACTAAATGAACAGCCTGAGGCTCTGAGTTCACCTCTTTCATTGTCTGAATGTCATGAACCTGCAGCATCTCCCAAACAGTGAAACCTCTGGTCCCGATGGTTTTCCAGCAGATTTTATAATGTGATCATGTGGCTTTGCTGGCTGTGCTGTGCGGCGACCTGCCCCTCCTTTTTAATTACACTAAACTAGTCATTACGGTTCACTACATGCAGTGACTCCACCTGGAATGGACAAGCAGTTATTGCCCAGATGTGAGGCCTTAGGTCACAGGTGCCAAACTCCAGGCCTCGAGGGCCGGTGTCCTGCAGGTTTTAGACGTGTCCAGCTGATTTAAATGGCTAAATTATCTCCTCAACATGTTTTGAAGTTCTCCAGAGGCCTGGTAATAAACTAATCATTTGATTCAGGTGTGTTGACCCAGGGTGAGATCTAAAACCTGCAGGACACGGCCCTCGAGGCCTGGAGTTCGACACCCCTGCCTTATGTCTTTGGTACTCTTTAGGGAACTCCTGGATATAGCTCTGTCTGCCTGTAGCTCCAGGGGGCGATATTGAAGCTTCACACCCTCATTTTCAAGAAGATTTCATGACAAAGACACATACACAGACTCTCACGTATCTGTACATTTTTTTATATTTCTGCGTTGCAGGTGCTGTATGGATTTTTCTTTTCTTCTTCCTTCCCCGTGTGAGCTTCCTTCCCTGTCACCTCAAAGCTCCAGGTTGTAGATGTGGGTCTCCTGGTTGGAAACTGTAAGTCTTCTGTCCCTTCTTTGAATTTGACATTGTGATTTGTGGTTGTTTGTCTGCATTTGCCTGGTGATGGACTACTGACCTGTACTTTTTCCCGTGTTAGTTGTTGCACACTTCTGGACAAGCGAAAAAGAGGACGGATTATTATTAACTTAACATGCCATTATGTTCATAAAGACCGTGGCCGTATATAACCTGGTAAACCCAGCCTCTCGTGTTTACATTTTGCTCGTCGACTTACTCCAACGTCACATTTAGGAGAACTTCACAAGCACCAGAAAAACACAAGCACACAGACAAGAGCGAAAAAAACCATCTAAATCAAAATGTCACAAAGCAACTTTTAATGAGTACAAATCCCAGTGAGAGGGATGGATTTCTAATGGCAGTTGGCAGCACTTTGTTAGGCTGCTATATCCCCAGCTCTTCAAACTCTCAAGTGTTCTCCTTAATTGCAGGTCAGTGTGAATCTGTTGCATCAGCTGCTATAAGCTTTAATTAATACTGCACTGAAAAATACTTGCAACACCAACCATCTGTTTGTCTTTAACCTGTGAGAAAGATGTTTACAAGCTACAAAAATAGATAAGGAAGAAAATAAGTCATTTTAGTTCCAGTTGGAATTTTGAACTTCGGCACAGCAGAAATTCAGAAATAGTTACACAATGACAAAAACAAGGCACAGTGAGCTTCCTAGAAGGTCTCAGACTAATGGACAGCAGAGGAGCCGCATATTTAATCTGGATTTTTTACAAGATTTTTCATCGTACAACCTTGACAGATTTGGTTTGTTTGGAGCCGTCGTATGTGAAAAATTAAAAGGTGTAATATAAAATTATTTAAAGGGAAAAATTCAGTACACCTACTTCCTGGTATGCTTCTGGTCATTCAAACGAAATACCGATTCAGAATTAGAAGCTGATGATTGTCCTCTCCTTGAGCTCCTCCTGTATCCTTGTATCAAGCTTTAGTGTGTTTATTAGGGGTGCAACGATACACAAAATTCACGGTTCGGTTCGATACTTTGGTGTCATGGTTCGATATTTTTTCGATACAAAAAAAAATGTTCATGCCTTTTTAATTTGTCATTTATTAAATTTTCACGGCACATTCTGCACCACATCTCTGTGCGTTCATCATTTGTTTGAAGCCAGCTCACCTCCTGCAACCACTTTTCCGAGAATACCTGCTTCTTTTGTGGTTCGGACTCCTTCTGACATTTGTTTGGAGGTGGAGGAACATCACAGTAATTGCTTAAAGGAGCTTCTTCGACATCTTTAAGAGTTCTAAACAAATGTCTGTCCTCCTCCTGAAAATCTTATGTACGCAAACACGCGTTGCAACTTCTTATCTTGTGCGCGTTTTTTATTTTGACAGCGAATGTGCACCTGCGGACCACGTATGTGCAGCCCTGGTTATTTAGCTCATCATATTGCAGCCACAGAAATTATTTTGTCCATGAAACCATAAAGCTGCACTTTCTTTTTGCCTTATAGTCTGATTTGTCATAACTTTTCCGTTTTGTGGTAAGCTTTTCTTTGGCTGTCACTTCTTCACCCTGACCTGTCTTATTTGGCTCAGCAGAACTGAAATATATATCCTGCTGCTTTTACACTCGCACTCACATAAAGCTCAGCGATTCTCTGCGCGATCAACCTCTCACATGTTTAAGCTGCGGGAGATTTCACTTGTCATGTTTGCATAGTAAGCTAACGATTGGTAAGACCATGTCAGAGGAATTGGTGCACAAATTATCATCACTCACAGATCAGTGCTGTCGCTCTCTATACACAGTTCACGCGATTGCAAAGTGAAAGCAAAAAAACAAGCGCAAATTCAAACGCGATTTCAATATGTCACATATTGACAGTGGCTCACCGATGCCAATGACATAATTACCCAGCTACATTTCTGAAAGAATGCAAAAGCATTGACATATATTTTTCCTTCCTACAATAGCCGGACGGGCAGGGCAGAGATAGATTTTGGTAGCCCGACTGAAAAAATCGCTAGCCCCGGGACGTCGGGCTAGCGATATTGCGAGCCCTGTATCTGATTGAGGAATCACTCATCTTTGGAAAAGAGAGTTTATTACAGAGAAATGGCTCTTTCCAAAATAAAAGCTATACTATCCGCTTCTTCTGGGCTATATTCTCAGCAGCATGAGGAGAATCATGTGCTAACAGCTGTCTAAATGACTCGGCTAAAGTTAGTAGCATGCTTGTTGTTTTTGTCTTTGCACTAGGATGCTGTCGGCGTAAATGTGCAGTCATATTCGTTGTGTTCCCACTAGTGCTTTCAGGTTAATCTCGTTGAAATGACCTTAACGCCACAACACGGCAAATCTCCGTTAACGAGCTACCGCGGATCGCCCCGTGCGTGGGGCTGGACGGCCAACACGTTAACGAGCTAACTGCGCTAACGCACTAGTTCCCACCCATGTAATTGAGCATTGCATGGCACATCCAACATACTGTTTTACTTTAGTCCATGACTCGCTTACCTTCAGGGTCATACGTCACATGAAAACCAAAATAGTTCCAAACGCCAGATCTGAATGAGGGTGGGGGAGGTTCAATTTGCCATGTTTCAAGGAGAGCTTAGCTTCTGTCTCGCTAGCTTGCCCTGCGCTCAGTGAATCTGCGTTCGACTACTCCGCCTAGGCTGCACTGTCGAGCGCAGATCCACTGAGCGCTCAACACAGACAGCATCGTCAGAAGGAAAGTTGATAAAATAAATTCTAATTTTGTATTGTTCATACATATGCGTACCGAACCGAAAGCACTGTATCGAACGGTTAAATATCGATACGAGTATCGTTGCACCCCTGTAGAACCGGAACCACATAAGCTAGCGCAATAATCTTTTTGCATATGAAAGGAGTTGTACTTACATCTTATACCATCAGCTTGTCCTAGGTCACAGTTTCCTTCCACATACACCAAAAAATCGCATAAAAAGCGCTTGCAGCAACAAAAACATAATATTCCACGCTTTGCCGATCCGATCAGCTGTTCATAACACTTCCTAAGTTGGAGTAGACATCAGCGCGAACTATCGCATGTCCGCCACGACCTGCCCGAAACCGGAAGTGACGTCATTTTCGCGGAAATGTAGTTTTTTACCTTATAAGCCTGTACTGGTATTTTTAAAAGTTATGTTTAACTTTATGCTTTTCTGAATACTTTCTGGGATGCTTAGGACTCAAATTGCACTGTTGGAAATAGTTTATTTTTGATACATATGCTGTTTTTTTGCAAATTTGCATTATAATATTCATTTTCGTTTTTCCTGCAGTGTATAAAAATTGGTGTATTTCAAAAATAAAACTATGAAGACACTCAAACTAAATTTCCTGTGGTGGGAAACTATTTTATGCAACTTTTTTGTATTTACAGTTTTGAGGGATAAGCCTCTTAAATTCCTTTAACTAGAAATATATGTTAAAAAAAACAAAAATGATTTTCACTCGAAAGAGTGTCCTTTATCCTTAAGATGCAGATGGACTGCGGAGTCTTGTCCTGTGGAGGTGGCTCTTCTATGTTGTGCCATGCGCTTGTGGTGCCCTTAAAGTGTAGCACCACTTGGTCAAGTGTGAAAGAAAATGTGATTTGGTCGTGTTATGTGTAAAAAGATTAAAGATTAATATAGTTTACTGTATTTGAAAGCTGTTGAAAATGCTAAGTGTTAGTAAAGCATGGGAGAATCTGATAGGTTGTAATCGATTATTCCATTAAATTAATGTGAAAATTTGCATAAGAAAGTTTTAGTTTTTCTTCTTTGAACTGCAGACCCAATGGTCTGAGAGTAAGTAAAGAATTAATTCAATTAATTACTACAATTAACAAAACAGAGTTGAAATGTAGACTTGGGCTACATGTGACTGGTTAAAAGTGCAACATTCACACTCTGATAAACACATAGCAACTCAGAGTGTAGCTTATTGCTCAGCCAGGGATCCAACCTTCTAATTACTAGGTGACCTGCTGTCTTAGCTCATTAAAAGCTCATCTCCAACCTTCCTTTTATCTCAAATGTTCTTGAAAGAGTAGCTGTAAAACAGCTAACTGATGATCTGCAGAGTGTAACAGAACCACAGCAGACCCGTCCACGTTTGTATGCTTTTCAGCATCTTTATTCACAGCTGTTGCAATGTACACACCGGCTGCAGCTTTTCAGTTCGCAGTTCACCGTTCTGACAGCAACTACCACAGCAGTCAGAGAGCACAGACTTTAAGCTGGTGATTGGTGATTGCCGTGCAGGTGTATCCACCTCCTCTGCAGCGGCACCACACAGAGGAGTAGTTTATTTGAAAAATTTCAGAGCTCATCAGTCTCTGCAGAGATTAGAGGATGCTGTAGGTATTACAATGAGTCAGAGTGTGATTAGCTAGCTTATTTCTCCTGTGTCTTGTTTTACCTTTGTATCTGATCTCAGAGCAAAAAAATCTGAGCTAGAGGCAGTTTGATCTGGGTCTCCCAAAAGTCTGCTGACAATGAGGACAGTCATACACAGTGTTCATGTATATACTGCAGAGAAATTCTGTGGAACTGGGAAACTGCTGATACTTCTCATGTTCATGGTATAAAGCATTAGACCACAGCTTCAATGTACTTGGGACTAATTCTCCAACTCTCAGAACTTTGTTGGTTTGAATGAGCTTTCCTCTAAGATATATGTTTGTCATTTTGATTATGAGTGCAGTGCATAAGTTGCAGTGCATAAATGTACTGCTCTGAGTACATTAGAGTAAAACATTTTTTTGTAAAAGTTAGAAGGTTTTAGCCATTCAAAAGGCCCATTATTTGAGGGTGAAGAGCTGATCTTAGGGTTATAATTAGATGTGAGTTAGGGTAAATGTTTGGCACCTAGATGTGATGGTTAAACCTTGGGAATGGAATCGCTGTCCTCACAAAGAGAGACAGTTAAATTAATTTAGATCAGTTCTTTTTTTTAATGTTACTGACTGATATTTTTTTTTCAGATTAAAAAAAATGTTTCAAATATTTGAGAGGAGCTTTTAGGAGCTACAGCCACCCTTAGAATACTGTGGAAACTCTGCCAGAGACGGGAGTTGAAGGTCTCACAGACAGGGGTGTCTTCCAGGCATTTCCGGTGCACCCTCACAATATGTTTAGGTGTGCCAGGTCTGTCCAATGTCCTCCCATGCCATCTCGTGCAACTCACCACCAGGTAATGATCAGTTGACTGCTCAGCTTCTCTCTTCACCAGAACCTAAAGCCGTAGATCCAATGATACAATTACAAAATCAGTCATTGACCTGTGACCTAGGATGTCCTGGTGCACTTATGTTTGCACATGGTGTTTGTCGCGGACAAACTGTTATTTGCACATAATTCCAATAACGGAAAATCATTAGGATTCAGATCAGGGTTCCTTTTGATAACGCCTCCCAGGGTCACACTGCCGTTATGGCCATTGCCCATAATGACAGTGTCCCATGCCCATGTGAACACTGAAGTCTCCCAGTAGGACATCAGAGTTGCCAGCTGGATCACAACTGAGCATCCCACGAAGGTTGGGTACTCTGAACTGTTGCAGTCAGGATCCATTCTCTGATCCAAAGCTACATGGAAACAATCATCTCTTCCACTGGCAAATAAATCCAAGATACAGGCAGCAAACCGAGGGGATACATGAATACCTGCCTGCTGCCAAGGTCAACTCCAGACTAGAACACAGTCCAACCCCTCTCCAGGTGGCCGGTTCCAGAGGCCAAGCGGTGCATTGAGGTGAACAAATTCTCATGACTCTCATCTCTTTCGCCATCTTACAATGCTGTGATTGCAGCCATTCCCAACTCTCTGTGAATGGGACTCATGGTTATTGATCAATGGTTGTTGATCAGTGGTCATGAGAATTTGCATAATTAAGATTAAGGAACTGACCTCCCAGCCCATTGTTCCTTCAGTGGGCTGGTTTCAGTCATTATGCAAATGCACTGTTTATAAGATTGAAACCTGCAGTCAGCTGAGACTGAAGAAGTCGCTTGAATGATGACGAAACGTTTCTCCCACAAAACGCTACGTCCAGATGAACAGAATCAACCTTTGGAGATTTACTTTCCTGGATGATTGAGAATGCATCAAGACGTTGTTTAATGTCTTGTTGCTCGTCGCAAATAGATTTCGAGAACATGTAACAAGCCCCTCCCCCACTGCTATGCCTCATTGTTTCTCCCTGTATCGTATCATGCATCTGATCTTCTCTGTTTGGGTTTTTTTCCCAGCTTTTCCTAGTGGGTTCTTCTCTTTATTACTTATTGGTTTCTGACATGGTGGTGGCTACCCAGAATGCATTGCAGTTCCAAAGCTCTATACCTATCAGCAAATTTATCTTCATAGCTCCTCTGCTAATACATCACAAATACATCACAGGTTACTGTGATATGACATGTAAAACCCGTAATCTTTAAATTTTACACAATCCATGACTTTCCTGTCCAATCTATGTTGATTCCTAAACCTATTCACATTTAGACTGCACTAAGATCGCAACACATAAAATAGAAGAAAAAAAAAACACTTGAAGAGAGGAAAATAATAAAACATCTTCTTGATGGTTCGTGTCCAGACTATACATGCTGCTTAATTTCCTCACAGGTGGATATTTTCAGTTCCTTTGGTATCACTGTTCGAAAGATCCCACCTCTTTGCACATGGCTGGTCCATGAGGTGGCTGCTCTGTGTCGGTTGTCCACCTCGGCAGAAATGTCTCTTATAAATGTCAGATAGCTCACTTTTGAAGCTCCTGCTCTTTGGCGGTTTCTGCTCAGGACTGATTAATCTTGACTTGCTGTACCAGAAGCAATTTCTCCTTGCAAAAGAGTCCCTGGGGTCATAAAGGCACACAAATGCAATCGACATGTCAAGGTGGGGATTCAGAAGTGTAGAGGTGGGGCCATATTCAGTAGTCAAGGGGTATTTAAGTCCATGTGTGGTATTTTGGACACAGGAATCAGCAAGAAGTGCATAATGTTCATGAAATCACTAAGTAAAGAAATCCAATGTGCGTGCATTGTTGTGTTCATGTGTCCAACACAAAGAAAGAAGAGGAAAGGACATACACTTAGAGCTCAAGCTTGACTGTCCAGTGGCAGTGATTAAAGTTCACCACGCGACTGTTCTTGAGTGGAATCAGGCAAGTTGATTCTTTTGCTTTGATGTAGTTACTTATCTAAGGTGGATAGTTTTGTTTGTTTGTTTGTTTGTTTGTTTGTTTTGTTTTTGCTTTGTTTTATTCTTTGCTTCGAGCCCTGTGTACAGGAGCTGCATGCAAAAAGATCTTTTGTTAAAAAGGTTGGCGTAATAAGCAAATGCTTCAGCCAATACCTTTTGATTAGCCTTGTCTCATGCTTTCTTGCTTTGTGGGAATCTTTATTCTGTCTTCACTGAGATATTTGAATGCTAATCAATAAAAATCAAATCAAAAGTTGATTAACAATAACCTTCTGAAATTTGAATCCACAGGTTTCATTACATAGACATAAATTGCAACCAGGCATAAGTGTAGTGCAGTTTAAAAGAACAAACTCCGCTCTGCGTGATTTTGACAAAAAAAAGGATTTTCAGACACGATATTGGGGTTTGACTCACACATAGGAGTCACTAACCTTTGTTGTTGTTCACTGTTCTCTTATGTTTAGGAAAAGATGATGGTGTGGGTCAGATTCTCTTATAAGTATAATCACAGGTTAGAAACCTGAGACCTCCTGTGTGAGGACAGTCTGTTTACGAAATACTTTTGACAGAAATCATTACTTTGAAAGCTGTGCTTGGAGGAAAAACAAGAATTTCTTTATCTGCACACCATAAAAACTTCAGATTTTTCTCGTGAGCTGCAACAGATGGTCTGTGAGTATAGGGTCGACTGTATATGAATGAGCATGTGTTTATCACTGAGAGGGTGTTTGTGCTCTGCTTCATACTGTAATAAACAGGTTCGCTGATGCCAACAGACCTGTCTGGGTTTATGTAAATGCTACAGAGCACGTAGACATGTCTGTGGTCAGATTGCTAAACTACACACTCAAGGACTGACTGCCTCACAGCTTTTAGTGAAACCGCTTAGACAAAAGTATATACACAAGTCCAGCACAATGTGTTGTGTATGTCTATAGCTGTTCAGTGACTGTATTCAAAATACTAAGCAAATACTTCCCTGACTCTGGAACCGGACAGTGTCCTGTATAACTTTGCCAGCGGCATCTATGATGTGAGAACAGACAAAAAAGAAAAAAGAAATCTCCTGTTTAGAGTCTTCATATTCTCGTGCACATTCACACATGTACAGTATGTTTTCAGAGTGGAAATCCCACTGTGACCACATGTGCTGCCATCACAGATCAAACATCAGCTTCTGCTTTATCCCAGGCTCATCACTGACGATCAGAGTTTCAGGTACGGTTTTAATAGTTTCCAAAACTGTGGGGAGGCTGTCAAAAGAGACTGACATTTACATGTGGAAAGAAAATGACAGTCCTCTGAGAGTGAGATTGTTTTACACAGCACAGTCGTGAGGCATGAGAGGGAAGAGATTCTGCAGAAATCACTGGAAAATTTGATTCTGAAGGGGGGAGACGTGAGATATTTCTTAGATCACTGATGTTCTCTCTGTACAGACCATTTTGAGTTACTTTGCTTTAAACATTAAATCTGTACTTTCCCCAGTATCATCAGTTTTTCAAAAAGTATAATTTGTTGATGGACACATTTCCAGAGTCATAATATCACATATCAAAGATCCTTCATCCATTCTTTTTGATCAAGTTTCCAGGATTTGGATTCGGAACTAGAAGACTGAAGATTCAGATTCTGGGTCCCACCCAGTATCTCGGTGAAATATTTAATAGGCATGCTGGTCCACTGTGTCAATTTAACGCTTTGGAGAAGCAAATCATGAAAAGGATGCACAAGTTGCAGTAAGCTGCACTACCAGCAAAGGGAGAAATTTTATTTAAGGTACCATGGAAATAATCACGGGAAAGTATTTAAACAGACGTCACTGTTTAAAGACGTTACTTCATCATTTCTGCTATAGAAGGACGCTAGAATGTACTTCATGCCTTCCTTGCTCACTAGTGACTTCTTGGCTTTAAATATGTCATCTCTCCGTGCTGCAACTTCTGACGCGTGGAGAGAGAAAGCATGAAATGGGCATGATGGACCCATGTCTCATTCCAGTAGGACGTCCTGGGATTATGTCCTCAGGAAGGTTTTTGGAGCCGTTGTTGATCTACTCTAACTACTGCTCTTTCCTCAGCTGGAAGATGGGGCAGGTTACAGATCTAAGTACTGTCAGAAACAGAGAATCAGCTCATGCACTGCATACATTGTTGAAAGATGCATTATTCTAAACATTAACCACATACACAGACTTCCCTAATTTATTTGAAGAAGAAAAAAAAATCTTAAAACAGTTATTTTTTCTACTTGTAAATTTGACATTATTTGTCAGCTATTAGTTACTACATTACAAAAAGATAGTTGCTCTTGTGCCCATCGTGTCTTTCAGTGAACTTTTGAACTCTGTTTAAAATGAATTTGTTTGTTCAGTGCATATGCAGACTTCCAGCTTTAATTCAAATCTTCCTTCTATGTATGTACCTTACCTTTATAAACCCTGCATTCATCAGCAAACAGAAGTGTTTTCGAGTCCATGCAGTGCAGTCTGGGTGTCAAATATGACCTTTAACTGCTTTAGTGGTTTTATTTTGGTATTCCCAGGCAGCTGGTGTTGTTTGGTGGTGTTGCCTCAGTTAATTTAATCCTCCTGTATGAAAAGCCAGCTTGGCCTGTACCAAACGGATTGATACTTACAGTATAAAGTGCATTCACTAGAAGCCACATTAAGTTACACATTCAGTTGTTTTATTTCATGTGTTGAAACATCTTTTAGCATTTGTCATTTGTACTTGAAGTAATCTGATCCAACTTGACGACCAACATCATGTTATGTTCCACATTCCAGGTGTCAGCTGAAGCTGCTTCGTGACAACTGAGTACATCCACAAATGCTGTGACACAGTTAAAAATAAAGATTTATGTAAAATGCCCTGACTGTTAGCTTCTGTATTTATGCGCATAAACAGTGGATGAGGTGATAAAGACTGAAGCAGTTTGTTGAATCTTCCTACTTGCTTCTCTCCACTTCGTTTCATCCTCACTTTCAAATTCAAATTCAAATTCAAATTTTATTTGTCACACACTTTACAGAAATGCTCTCTTGTAATGACTTTTACAAAGCATATCAGCAGAAAGATTTGACTGCAAAGTGTTGAACTGACTGCAACAGTGAGCACACAGCCAGAGCACACACCATTAGACAGTCTGAAAAAAAAAACATCCAGTCTAAATCACTCACAAAGAAGTACATGCAAGTATAGACATCTCTGTCCTTACCCGAGGTCACAAAAACCATTGCACTCACCTTTGACCTCGTGGACTAAACTGGTTATTTAAATCAAACATATATTTTTTGTTCTATCACAGGTTCACGTGCACAAAACTGCTGTATAGAGCTGTGAAAACATGTTCCCTGCATCAGTGATTAATTGTGCTGACTTGAATGCATCAGTCTTAACAGAAATAATTGGATTGAGATTGGCTTCAGCAGCATGCAGTATGAAAGGCTTCTAGTCAAACTAATCACAAAGATATAATATTCTCTGGATAAGCTCATTAGTAACTCGGTGATTAGCTTATTTTATTTTTTTAATTTTCTTTGGAGGGTGCACTGTACTGAAAATACACTTTGAACCCCAACCAATCACAGCAGATGGCCCCGCCCCTCCCTGAGCCTAGTTCTGCCGGAGGTTTCTTCCTGTTAAAAGGGAGTTTTTCCTTCCCACTGTTGCCAAAGTGCTTGCTCATAGGGGGTCATATGATTGTTGGGTTTTTCTCTGTATCTATGAAGCACCTTGAGGCGACTTATGTTGTGATTTGGCGCTATATAAATAAAATTGAATTGAATTGAATTGAATTGAAGAAAGAGAAAATTATTCTGGAGAAAAAAAGACAATTCCAGAAGTCACCTAATGCCATGTTTTACTGCTCTGTCAGAAACTCCAACAATAATACAGAGAAAGAAAGAAAATCCCAACAATCATATGATCATATGACCCCCTATGAGCAGCACTTCGGCGACAGTGGGAAGGAAAAACTCCCTTTTAACAGGAAGAAACCTCCAGCAGAACCAGGCTCAGGGAGGGGCAGACACGCAGTGGATATTAACAGTGTTCGGCAAGTTACTTTGAAAAACTAATTAATTATAGTTAGTAGTTACTTCTTCAAAAAAGTAGTTAGTAACTGAATTACAAGATTCTAAAAGTAATTAATTACTACTGTGTTACTTTAAAAAAAATGTTGAACCCTCAGGGGTCCAGGGTATAATTGGCCATTTTTAACTACTTTTGATGTTTTCTCTACATTTCACCTTTAAAAACTCTTTACTTTGCCTTGTTTGGTGTCATTCTTTTCAGCACAACCTCACGTGTCTGAATTTACAGTTATGTTTTCATTTTGACAAACTGTATTGACACAATTGATCTAAAATCAGACAAAAAACATAAAATCCGAGTAGAAAAAGTTATATTTTTTACTGTAACAACCACAAACATGTTTAATGAATCATATTTCATAATGTTAAATGCAAATATAAATTGTCAATTTTAAAATCATATGCACAAGTTTTACCTTTTTTTTAAATAACCATTTCAAACTATTTACAGAACAAATATTCTGTTCTGCATTCAAGCAGATGCCGCACAAATTATTTGTGCCACTCGAAAAAAAATGAGTTGACTGCTGGAGACAGCATTGTTCTGACAGACAACACAAAACTATCCACAACACTACACATTAACTACACACTCTAAACACGCTAAACATCACAAATGTCTCATATCTCAAAACTCTCTCTCTCTCTTTTTCTGCACTCTCTCTCTCTATCTCTCTCTCTCGCCGTCACTCCTAAAACTTCCCCCTCTTCCTAAACAACCAAATGTCATGTTGCCATATCATTTTTTGATTGGTCGATTACTTACAGCTCCTTCCATGCAACTGAAATAAGGTGCAGTAAGCTAAAGACAGCTTCAACCGTCTGTTTGTTGAAAAATAGTAACGCGACTGCACCGCATTTTCTTGTTAGTAACGGTAATGGTGTTGCAACGATAGGAATAGTAATTAGTTAGATTACTCGTTACTGAAAAAAGTAACACCGTTATTCCCATCACTGGATATTAACCAGCCAGATATTAACCAGCCAGATATTAACGATAGCTGATGATTAAATGCTGAGAGGTGTATAAACATAGTAAGTTAAAAAGGTGACTGAAGAAGACACTCAATGCATCAAAGGGATCCCCCAACACCTTACGCCTATCACAGCATAACTAAGGGAGGATTCAGGGTCACCTGATCCAGCCCTAACTATATGCTTTAGCAAAAAGGAAAGTTTGAAGCCTAATCTTAAAAGAGGTTCCACAGAAGAGGGGCCTGAAAACTGAAGGCTCTCCCTCCCATTCTACTTTTAAATACTCTAGGAACAACAAGTAGGCCTGCAGTGTGAGAGCGAAGTGCTCTAATAGGGTGATATGGTACTACAAGGTCATTAAGATAAGATGGGGCCTGATTATTTAAGACCTTGTATGTGAGGAGCAGGATTTTGAATTCTGGATTTAACAGGAAGCCAATGAAGGGAAGCCAAAACAAGATCTTGTCACCGGTACAAGATTTCAGAATGGTACCACTTACCTCAACATCCAGTTGTGAAAGCTGCATCAACCTGAGCCAAAAAGTGATTGAGCTGAAACAAAGGATATCCATGCTATACCAAATCCAGGGGGCTGAACACGAACTTGACACGATCCTCCTTGGCAAAGCTGAAACCACCGCTACTAGCGCTGAGCTAGCCGACACAGTGCACCACCCAGCTGTTGTGTCCCAAGATCCCGCCAACAGTCAACCCAGGCTCTCAACTTGCGTCGCTGGTGTTTCTGTCATGGTCGAGAACTGCTGGTTTCAACTAGGGGCCAGACCCAAGGCTCTGGTCAGCTCCACTCCACTCCAAACAGCGCCATGGACCGTGGTTGAGATGCGCGGTGGCTGCAGAGGGGCCAGGAGGATTCGTCTCTCGCACCCTCACCCCTCCGGTGCGGTAGTACTGGAGAATAAATTCAATGTCCTGGATCCTGTCACTCACGTGGTCTGGCTGGTGCATCTCAATTTGAACATCCCTGGTGCCGCGGCACGGGCGTCGCAGATGGCCAGCAGCCCCCGGTAGCACCTCCTCTCTCCACGTTGGTCCTCGGGGATTCCATCGTCAGGAATGTGCGGATGAGGGGGGCGCTCACGCTGTCGTTCCCGGGAGCCACCGTTGTTGACATAGTGGACAGAATTCCCAACATCCTTGCATCCCACTCACAGGCCAACCGGCTCATCATCTACATCGGCACCAATGACATCCCCAAACAGCAAACTGAGCTGCTGAAGCTGGACTTCCTCCAACTCTTCAGCCTCCTTGGTCAGTTGCAGGTGAGTGCTTTTATCTCCGGGCCCACCCCCACCTGTGGCAGAGGGATAGGCCGTTTCAGCCGGCTGCTCAGCCGCCTGTGTCTCCCAGGGTTCAAGTTCAAGTTCAAAGTTTATTCGCCACAAGCAGGTTGCCCTGCAGTGGAATGAACCTGCCCCCCGACCTTACACACACAACACAGACATCACATAGGGATACAAGTCAGAGAACGGTTGCATTACAGAAAAACACTGAAATGTACACTACAATGGGAAAGTACAAGAGGAAAAAAAGAGACCTCTTCTCATGCTGGGCTACAGGAGGACAGCATGAGAAGAGGAAACAAAAAACTCCTCTGCACAGAAAAGCACATAAACGTCCACAGTACAACATTATAGAGCACGTGACCAGCAACAGGGTTGGGTAGGGGGTGAGGAGTAATCCCAGGCAACACAGCAGCCATCCTGCCACTGCGCCGACTCTCCAGCGCGGGCTCAGACCCGCCTCGTGTTCCCAGGAGGCAACAAGCATCGAAGGCGTTGGAAGGGGAGGGGGATGTGTGAGTGCTTATCAGTGTAAGTGTATGTGTGTGCGTGTCCTTAGTTCAGCTGAGAAAGTGTCCTTCACCCTATCAGGCTAATGCTAGCCAACCCAGGTGGCGTTGCATGGAATGGGAAGAAGAGTCATCACACAGTCGTTATCAGGGAGTTTTTGTTCGGCTCCAGCCTTGGGCCTGAGCAGCGCCGTGGTGTCCGCATGTTGATGTCGTTGATTTTTCTTTTATGCGAGCAGCTCAGGAGAATTTCAAAGCTGATCTTTAACACTCCGACACTGGTCTCTCAATCTCCCGTTGGAGAGCCGCGAGCCTCCTCATGATGGTATCAAACTTCTGGTCCGTGGTGTTGTCATTCTTGTGATTCTGAGACCCCACAACTGCAGTGAGCCGTTCTGCGATGTGATCCAACCTTCGCTCAAGGGTCTCATTTTGAGCAGGCCTCTCTCTGATGTATCCCATCATACGCTCAATGGTGTTATTTTGAGTCTTCACGGCAGCTGTAAGCGTCTCCAAGGTGTTAACCATGCTGCGTTCGTTGTGAGAGGTCGTGCCTTGTCCCATCATTTCAATCCCAGCGGGCAGCCTTGGGGGGGTTTGAACAGCTGGTTCCGCTCTCTTAATTCTCCGATAAGCCAGGGCCAAGCCAGCTCCAATCAGCAAGAATCCTGTTATCATGGTTCCGAATAGGTAGATATCTTCAGCGTCCTCTCTTTTTCTATTAGAAGTGGTACGAGAGGTGGTGGGACTGCATCTTTAGCCAACAACACACTCACCACAAAACAAATTTTATTTGATCATTTTACCACTTTTGAATTCCATGCTATTGTTTTCAGCAGCCCTCCAGTTTTATCTGTCACAGTTTATAGACCACCTAAAGACAGCGCTGCTTTTATCAAGGAATTCTCAGAATTTTTAACAAACATACATTCAGAATATAATATGATAATTTTAACCGGTGATTTTAACCTGCACATAGATAATCCTTCTGACCCTGCAGCAAAAGAATTCTTAAACATTCTTCACTGTTTGGATTTTACCTGCACGTCACGCAGCCGACTCACAACAGAGGACACACTCTGGACCTGGTCATCACCCATGGGCTGTCCACCAGCGTGTCCTCTGTTGTTGGCTTGGCTGTCTCTGACCACTACTGTGTGTTTTTTAACATCACCGGTTTTATTCAGCGGGAGACCTCGGTGCGAACTGTGAGGCGGCGCTATCTAACCTCTGAAGTGGCTGCAAATTATACCAGGGTTTTAGACGAATGTCCCCCTGTGATTTTACCTGCACCTTGTGATTTGATTTTTAATCATTTTAACAGCAAACTGAAGAAAAGCCGTGACTCTGTTGCTCCACTCACCACCAAAAAGATTAACGTAAAACATGCATCACCCTGGAGAAACGAAGAAATCAAAACACTCAAAAGAAATTTCAGGGCAGCAGAAAGGAGGTGGAGGAAAAATAAAAATACTATCAACCATCAAATACTTTGCAAGCAACTTAAAATGTACAATAATACATTAAGGAATTCAAGAAATTCATACTTTGCCAAAATAATCAGTAATAACAAAAATAATCCCAAGGCCCTCTTTTCCACCATAGATCATTTATTTAACCCTGATTTTAACAGCTCCCAAAGAAGCCCACAGACTCGCTCTGTGAGCAGTTTGCAGACCACTTCAGGGGAAAGATCAGCGCCATCAGATCTGATATTTTATCTAAACGATTGTAAACACATCTGAGGCCTCGATTGTACCTGAGGAGACACTGGACAGCTTTGTCCTGGTTAATGCTGAGAACCTTCAGAAAGTTTTCTCCACAGTGAGACTCACCACATGTCTTTTAGATCCAATCCCTTCTTCACTTTTTAAAACACTTTATGGATTTTTTGAGGCTGAGCTTTTATACATGATGAATTGCTCTCTTCAGTTGGGTGTCTTCCCTGCTGCCTTTAAAACGGCGGTGGTGAGGCCCCTTCTGAAGAAGAGCAGTTTGGATTGTAATGATTTTAATAACTACAGACCTGCATCCAACTCACCATTTTTAAGTAAAATCTTAGAAAAACTTGTTTTTAATCAGATTAATGACTTTTTGAATGATAAACAGATCCTGGAGATATTCCAGTCTGGATTTAGGGTGAACCACAGCTCTCTCAGACAGAACTTTTATGGTGAGTATGGATACATGCTCCTCTAAGACCCATAGAATGACATGAGGTGTGCCTCAAGGGTCGGTTCTAGGCCCTGTACTTTTTAATTTGTATATGCTCCCTCTCGGCGGTGTCATCAGGAGGCATGGAGTGAACTTCCACAGTTACGCTGATGACACGCAGCTGTACATCTCCGTGTCTCCTGATGACACCAGACCAATGGATGCCCTTTTTAACTGTATTTTAGATATAAGATCTTGGATGGCAGAAAACTTTTTACAGCTTAACCAGGACAAAACTGAAGTTTTAATCGTCGTCCTGAGGCTCATAGAGAGAAACTCCTGTCTAAATTACAGACATTTTCACTATGTCCTTCGCTACAAGTGAAAAACCTGGGTGTTATTTTTGACTCTGAGCTTGGTTTTATCCCACATATTAAACATGTAACCAAAACTGGATTTTATCATCTTTTTTTTTTTCTTCGCCTGTCCCATTTGGTTCTTTAGCCATCAGAATTGTTGTCTGAAGACCAACAAGGATACCCAATGGATTTATTTTGCCAAATGGATCATCGTGGCATTGCCGTATTGGTCCATTTGATCGACCTTTGTTTTTATTATTTATTTTATTTTATTTTCAGTTGTTACAGACGGGACAGACATGAGTGAGGGATAGGAAAAGGAGAGAGAAAGAGGAAGGAAAAGAAAAACAGAAGGGGAGAGGGACAGTGAGAAAGGGGGAAAAAAAATCTCCTGGATCACCTGTTGAGAGAGAAAGAATAGAAAACAAGCAAAAAAAACCCAAAGCAACATACTAAATACAACACCATCGCATTAATCTAGCTAAGTGTAAACAGCAGTAAATACTAAATATTCAATGTTGTTGTGCAGCACGCAGGACAGACAGCGCACAATGTGCTTTGAAGTAGCAGCCAAGAAAGGTGTAATTTAACTCTACGAACAGTGAACACCCGTGTGCATACCTGTGTGGATCAGCGCGCTTGTATTCAAATGGTTTCCACATGTAATGGTTTAATTTTTAATTTTTAATTTTAACCATTCTGAGATGAAGTGAAGCCTGTTGGCTAAGAAGTATTGGTGAAAATTAGGCAGATCTAATCCTCCTCTATCCTTGGTTCTTTGTAGCGTTTTTAAGCTGATACGCGGGGGTTTATCTTTCCAAAGGAATTTGGAAATATATGAATCCAGAGATCTGAACCAATCTTGTGATGGTTTGTTAGGGATCATCAAAAATAAGTAATTTATTTTTGGCAAGATCATCATTTTTATAGTGGCGACCCTTCCCATGAGTGATATGGGTAAAGATTTCCATCTAGTCAAATCGCCTTCTACTTTCTTTAGAAGTGGGATGTGGTTTAATTTGTTAAGTCTGAAAGCTTAGGAGAGACATTAATACTTAAATATGCCTACTGGTGTTGGCCAGAGGGGTCGATGGTGCGATATGGCAGCCTCGCTTCTGTCAGTCTGCCCCAGGGCAGCTGTGGCTACAACTGTAGCTGCCTCCACCAGTGTGTGAATGTGAGAGTGAATGAATAGTGGTATTGTAAAGCGCTTTGGGTGCCTAGAAAAGCGCTATATAAATCCAATCCATTAAATATTTAACATTTCCAGATTGTAGTGGGGCAGAGGAAGAATTATGGAAGGAGCAGTTAATGGGAAGAACTGTAGATTTTGGCCAGTTAATTGAATAATCTGAAACTCTTGAAAACCAGTTTATTAGAGTAATTACCTCAGAGAGGTTGGTTTGTGTGTTTTGCAGAAAAAGCAACACATCATCCGCATAGAGACTGATTTTATGTTCTATGTTCTTACATTTTATGCCCTTAATTGTTGTAGCCTGTCTAAATGCTGCTGCTAGAGGTTCGATAAAAATTGCAAAAAGTGAAGGGGAGAGTGGGCATCCCTGTCTGGTGCCCCTCAAGAGACAGAAGCTGGAGGATATCTGGTCATTTGTTCTGATACGAGCTGTTGGGGAATTATATAATATTCTTAGCCAGTTTATGAAAGAGTTTCCAAAACCAAATTTGTGTAAAGTTGCGAATAAAAATTTCCAGTTAACTCTATCAAATGCTTTTTCTGCATCTAGAGATAATATTATGGTTTCGATGTTTTTATTGTATGAGTAGTCTATTAAATTAAGTAATCTACGAGTGTTTGTTGATGAGTGCCGACCTTTTATGAAACCAGTTTGGTCAGGATGAATTAAGAGGGGGGTTATTTTCTTTAGTCTCTTTGAGAGAGCTTTGCAGATTATTTTAAGGTCTACATTTATAAGGGATATTGGACGATAGCTTGAGGGATATACAGGGTCTTTGCCTGGTTTTAGCAGGAGATTAATGTTTGCAGAATTCAAACAGAAGTCTGCCCTTTTCTTTGATTTCCAACAACGTTCTGTAGAAAACTGGTGCTAGAATCGACCAGAATTCTTTGTAGAATTCTGCAGGAAAGCCGTCTGGACCTGGAGCCTTATTATTGGGCATACTTATCAGGGCTTCCTGGAGTTCACCTGGTGTCAGTGGTGAATCCAGTGCCATTGCTTGAGTGTCCAATAATTCTGATCAATTTCTTTTTTAGATGGGTTTATTTGTGGTGAATACAACGTTTTATAGAAATCCCTGAAAATGTTGTTTATTTGTATCGGTTCATATATTGTGTTCCCAGATTAATCTTGAACAGCACATATAGTTGTTTTTTTCTTTCTTTATTTTTAACTGGTTAGCTAGAAATCGACCTGATTTGTTACTGTGTTCAAAATTCTGCAAGCAAAGTCTTTGTACAAGGAATTGTGTTTTTTTATTAATAGTTTCATTTAATTCTAGTTTTGTTTTGAGTATTTTGTTCAATGTTTCCTGATCTTGGTGGGACACGTAGGCTTCTTCTAGTGATTTGATGTTTTTTTCTAATTCCTGAATATTTTTGTTTTCTTTTTTCTTTTTGTGTGATGAGAAAGAAATTATTTTACCTCTCATCACAGCTTTCCCTGCTTCCCATAGAACAGATGCTGAAGTTCTGGGAGTGTCATTAAAGTCTAAATATGAAGTCCACTCTTTTTTAAAATATTTAATAAAGTCTTCATCTTTAAGCAGTGATATATTAACTCTACAGTTTTTACTTTGCGTAGTATTATTCTTGTGCATTAGTGTTAGAGATACAGGACCGTGATCGCTGACAGCTATAGGGTGAATCTCAGTGTCTGAAATGTCACTCAGCAGTGAGCTGCCGACCAAAAAATAATCCAGACGAAAGTAGGAGTGATGGACATGTGAGAAGAAAGAATATTCCTTACTGGTGGGGTGAAAGGAGAGCCGTGCATCGCAAAGACCATAGTTGCTCATATACTGTTTGATTATATTTGTGGATTGCCAATTGCGCTGAGTTCCTGTTGTGTTGAGCCTATCCATGTCTTCATTTAGTCCAAGGTTGAGGTCACCGCCAAGAATGAGTGTGCAACAAGGTTTTCAGAGAGTGCACTAAAAAATCCGTGGAAGAATGAGGGTTCATCAACATTTGGACCATATATACTTACAATACATAGCTTTTTGTTCAATATTGATAGTTTAATGATTAGAAATCTACCCTCTGGATCTATAACTGTATCAAGTACTGTAAAATTAACATTTTTATGTATTAAAATTGCTACTCCCCTTTGTCTAGAATTATAACAGGCTGCAAACACGTTAGGAAACTCAGGTGTTTTAAGTTCGTTTAAACCTGTGACAGGTCTGTGAGTTTCTTGTAATAAAACAACATCTTTTTATCATCTAAAAAATATAGCAAGAGTCCGCCCTATTCTCTCTCGGGCCAACACGGAGATGCTGATGCATGCTTTTATTACCAGTCGTATTGATTACTGTAATGCCCTGCTCTCTGGTCTTCCTAAGAAGAATATTTCAACTTTACAACTTTTACAAAACTCGGCAGCTCGTGTGCTGATGAAGACCAGAGGGCGGGCCCACATTACACCGGTTTTAGAATCCCTGCATTGGCTCTCTCAGATCTGCTTTTACCATATGAACCCTCGCGGACCCTGAGGTCCTCTGGCACTGGCCTTTTGATTGTCCCTAAAGTCAGGACACATACTCACGGAGAGGCAGCTTTTCAGTGGTATGGTCCTCGTCTGTGGAACAGCCTGCCGGAGGAGCTCAGGGCCGCAGAGAACGTACATGTTTTTAAGAACAGGCTCAAGACCCACCTTTTTAATTTAGCTTTTACCTAACGTTTATTTATTTTATGCTTATTTACTCTATCCTGTTATTCTATTATTAATTTAGACTTTACCTAATATTTATTGATTTTATTGTTATTCATTTTTTATCTTCTTACTCTATTTATATTCATAAATATATTTATATTTATATTGTATCCCGTTCTTATTTATTTTATCTTTTTATCCTGTATATATCCTTATTAGGTCATATCTCCAGTGTTTCCTCGGAGGGGGCTCTCTGCACCGGGGCTGTGATCGACCGGGGCTGCTGGGGCTCTGGGGGTCCTCTCAGCCTGGCTGGGGGGCTCCTTTGCCTCCCTCCTGCTGTGTGCCCAGCCTGGAGGCTGCGGTCTGTGACCGGCTCCCGGTGCAGACAGCTCCCCATGATAGTGTTTCCTCACCTGGCTCATGTGTGCGCAGCCCAATTTTACTCTTTAAGTGTGTGTGTGTTTGTGTGTGTGTATGTATGTATCCATGATCGTTTATGTTAATGAGAGTGTGGGGAGTGAGTTGGAGGACGGGGTGGGGTGGGGTGCTTTTAACCATGTAAAGCACTTTGTGCTACATTTCTGTATGAAAAGTGCTTTATAAATAAAGATTGATTGATTGATTGTTTGATATCCTGGTCAAAAATGACTCCAAGGTTCCTCACAGTGTTACTGGAGGCCAAGGTAATGCCATCCAGAGTAAGAATCTGCTTAGATACCATATTTCTAAGCTTTTCAGGGCCGAGTACAATAACCTCAGTTTGATCTGAATTAAGAAGTAGAAAGTTAGCGGCCATCCAGGTCTTTATGTCTTTAAGACATTCCTGCAGTTTAACTCATTGGTGTGTGTTATCTGGCTTCATGGACAGATAGAGCTGGGTGTCATCTGCATAGCAGTGAAAATGTATGCTATGTCTTCTAATGATGCTGCCTAAGGGAAGCATGTATAATGTAAACAGAATTGGTCCTAGCACTGAACCCTGTGGAACTCCATAATTAACCTCAGTGTGTGAAGAGGACTCTCCATTTACATGAACAAATTGGAGTCTATTAGATAGATATGATACAAACCACTGCAGTGCAGTACCTGTAATACCTACAGCATGTTCTAATCGCTCTAATAGGATATTATGGTCGACAGTATCGAACGCTGCACTGAGGTCTAGCAGGACAAGCACAGAGATGAGTCCACTGTCAGAGGCCATAAGAAGATCATTTGTAACCTTCACTAAAGCTGTTTCTGTGCTGTGATGAGCTCTGAAACCTGACTGAAACTCTTCAAATAAACCTCTGCAGATGATCTGTTAGCTGTTTGACAACTACTCTTTCAAGGATGTTTGATATGAAAGGAAGGTTGGAGATTGGCCTATAATTAGCTAAGACTGCTGGGTCTAGAGATGCTTTTTGAGTAAAGGTTTAACTACAGCCAGCTTGAAGGCCTGTGGTACATAGCTGATCATTAGAGATAGGTTGATCATATTTAAGATCGAAGAATTAATTAATGGCAGGACTTCTTTGAGCAGTTTTGTAGGAATGGGGTCTAAAAGACACGTTGATGGTTTGGAGGAAGTAATTATTGAAGTTAACTTAGAAAGATCAATTAGAGAAAAAGAGTCTAACTTAACATCAATGGTACTAAGAGTAGCTGTAGATAATATTACATCTGTGGGATGATTATGAGATCTTAATAAAGCTAAAAATAGATTGAAAAAAACTATTGGATCACATTGGGTGACATAAAAAAATCACCTGTTTTTAAGTTGCCAGGTAAAAGTAAAACTTGGATTGTTCAGTAAGGATAGAATATTGCTTTAAAAATTTAGTTCATTTCAAAGGAAATGCATGAATAATAATGGAATGAATACAAAATTATTAATGACTAAACCACTTCACTATTTTAAAAGTTGTTGTTTTTTTTCTTTTTCAATTTACCTTCATCGGTTTCTCAGATGACTGCAGCCCAAGACTTGAGCGCTCCAAGTCTTCACCAACATCTACAGCATACGTCTCATTTTGTCTGTTTCTCTGCTCAAAAATAATCCAGAGTTGTTTTATTTATGCAGAAACTATATTTGACTAAATGACAAGTAGATGAGATACAATTGAAGTCTCTCACCAGCATTTTTGCTGGTCCATCAGCAACAAGAGCAAATAAAATAGCAAAATGAAAGCATGGATGGCTCATGTGGCTAATCAGAACCAGAGAGACTTTGGTGTAGGGTTGAAGATAAGATGCCTTATTTTAGATGATCAAATGAAGCCCAATATAAGATAAATAAAGATTATTCTGGATGTGTAAAGCTTTTCAAAGCTTGTCAGTGGACAAAAATGAAAAAAGGAAATATTCATAACTAAAAACTAAAAGTTGATTTTCTTTGTATGCATTATAGATTTATTTAATTTCATATATTGTTGAGACAACTATTGAAATGATTTTCTTCTCAAGCTGTGGCCATGTTAATCTTAAAAAAAATAATTCTGTTCTCTGGTTAAGAGTTTATAGTCGTGGTGTTTGCTATGAAACGTGAGCACAGCGGCTTTATAAGAAGCTCTCATCAGTGCTGAGCTCATTTTGGGTTGTTTTTTTAATGGATGCATTACAGGAAAAGCTCCCCCTTCTCCCCTTTTCTTTATAAGCAGCCCAGAGCAGAGAGTTGGAGAAGAGCTGTGAGATAAAAGTGGAGGGTGGATCGAGTGGGCCTTCCATTGAGGTTCAGACTCCCCCAGTCAATCTGTGCAATCTCCACAACAGCGAGAAATAGATTGCTTTTTAAATAGATCGCTTAGGTCTCTATCTTGGAGCCACTGATGTGGACACATTTCATAGTGGCCCTTGTTTAAATGAGTGCCAGCATATTTGATAGCAGAGCCACTTACGGTTATTAGGGCTACAATACTGGTACTGGCACTCATCCTTTATTGGACGTCAGAAATAAATGTAAAAAATAGTCAAAGACACATTATAGACATGTCGGGGGAGGTGGGAGGCCATCCTTCAATGGAAAATCCAAAACATAGTTATTAACTGCAAGATAATTTTGTAGCTCCACTAGGTACTTCGTTAGAGTCAATATTATGCTACAGCTAGCGAAAGAAGGGAAAAAGAAGAAAAGACAAACATCAACGTGCTTTTGTCTCAGGAAGAGAGGAAATGCAGCACATTTCCAATTGATTAATACTGCAGACAGGGTTTGTTGGCGGAAACCACATTATCCTGCCTGTTGGTGGGTGGTTTGGGCAGAGGGGGACACGAGGAGGAGGAGGAGAGCCAGAATTGTTATCGTGATTCAGTAAGGGGAATAGAGCAGCTCAGGAGACGCTTTAAGCTGTTTCTCACTGTCCCAGTCCTGCTGCTGCATACAATGACTGTCCTGAGCCTGCTCACGATGCTGCTTTCTGCTCCTTCGATTTTCTGAGATTTTGAATATTTCTGAATTTTTTGAAATGGCTAAATGAAATGAAAACAATCACACGTTTTCCTGTGGGTTTAAAAATCTGCAATCATGAGTTTGTTTTTGGGGGGTGCTAATGTTTTTACTTATAGGGTGGAACAGCATTTACAGGTATTAAATGTTAAAATAAGGACGTATGCTTCCAATTACTGATGATTTTTGAAAAAAAAGAAAAAACCACAACATTACAACACGTCTGATATTAAAAGCTACTGATTCTCTCCTGACATGAGTCTGTCTGTTTTATCATATTGATTTTATGCAAGTGATAAAAGGTTTAAATGTACCAACATATAGAGTTAAAGACTTTAAAATCGAAAAGAGGGAATAAATAACATCCGCCCTACATAAAACATCATTCTAAACACATAGGGATGGGTATTGATAAGATTTTAACGATTCCGATTCCATTTTCGATTCTGTTTAACGATTCGATTCTTTATCGATTCTCTTATCAATTCTTATTTTTTAAAAAGGAGAACACTAAGGTCGATTAGCTCAGAACTTTGTTTTATATCTTCTCTTTGAACAAGATAGAAATTTAGGAGTAATTTAGGAGTATGGCCTTAGAAACCCAACAGTGAGATCTTAAGAGATCCAGCCTACAGCTCTTCAATGGGGTGTCACAGGGTCCCCAGGAAATAAAATTGTAAATGTAAAATAATAAAATAAATATTCTTCTGTAGCAATAACAAAGTATAACATAAATTGTTCTGTAGCAATTACACAAGAATATCCAGTAATGTCCCTGCCTACAATTAAACACATTCACTTACCAAAGTGAAATCGGGGCATCTGCTGTGGCAAATGGGTGCAAGCCTTTGACCACAAACTGAGTCACTGCTCGGTGACATTCGTCTATCCTGGCCTGAAAGGAGACGCTACCGGTAGACTGCAGCGAGAGCTGCCAGCATCTGAGCCAGACTCTGTCTCTCATCATGGTCACTAAATGCACAGTAATGGCAGGTTTGTAATAAGGCAGATCGCGCTAACATAATATGGACTGTTAGTTGATTATTTACCTGCTGCATTAACGGGAGAGGACGTGCAAACGTTACCGCTGCTGCTGGGTTGAGATTCACGAGTTGAGCGGAATTAAAAACACGACATTCATTTAAGGTCATCGCGTGTTTTGTGAGCAAATGCTTTTGCATGTTCGTAGTGTTTCCTCCCTTAAATGAAATATTTACTTTGCAAGTATTGCAAGTTGTCCTGTTGTCATCCGTTCTCGTAAAGTATAACCAAACTTTTGAGCTTTTGAGCCGCTGGCGCCGTGTTTCCTGCCAGGTAAATGACGCTCCGCAACGTGGTGACGTCATTCGGGGCGACTGGAGTCGATAAGAGAATCGTTTGTAAAAATGGCAAACAACTCCAAGGAATTGAAACAGTGGGAACCGGTTCTCAACAAGAACCGGTCTTCGATACCCATCCCAATAAACACATAATGAAAAAATTGGAAAACAAATGTAATTTCAGGTTTTGTCACTATACCTTGCTGCACTACATTAAACAAATTACAGTTATCATCATTGTCTTAGTGAAATTATCTTTCAGTGAGGTGTAAAAGTCTGCAAATATTTTTCTTTTATTATCTTTGTGAACATGATCAGCGTGGATTGTGAGCGTATTAGCATACAGGCCACTGACAGCAAAGCAGTTTCACATCCGTGTAGTTTGATTGAAGTCAGTGGAACCCTTTACATAATTAACTAAGTGCACATATCCAGTGTGAGGCTTCTGAGCAGCACGGACTTTAATAAGGGCTGAACGTCACTGTCAGATGATATCAGCCTTTTGGTAAATAAGATGTAACAACACATCTTTACTCCCGAGCTTTTAATTGTGACCGAGTTTTGTTTTGTTCTTTTTGCGTTTGTTTGTTTTACTTTGCACTTTGGTCAACCTGTGTTGTTGCTTATAAATGAACAGACTGAAGTTTATCACAGCAGTCATGCACTGGTTGAAAAACAGCTAAGTCATTTACAAACATAATATTTTGTCCATTACAAAAGAGGAAATAAATAATGATAAATACTTGTGATGAGTCAGATTTGAAAATAATAATAATAATGGAGTGGATTTATATAGCGCTTTTCTAGGCACCCAAAGCGCTTTACAATACCACTATTCATTCATACACTGGTGGAGGCAGCTACAGTTGTAGCCACAGCTGCCCTGGGGCAGACTGACAGAAGCGAGGCTGCCATATCGCGCCATCGGCCCCTCTGGCCAACACCAGTAGGTGAAGTGTCTTGCCCAAGGACACAACAACCAGGACAGAGAGCCCAGGGATCGAACCGGCAACCTTCCGGTTACAGATACGCTTCCCAACCCCCTGAGCCACGGTCGCCCCGAAAAAAACAAAACAACTGAAGATGATTCATGCTTAAATCATAACATACAGATATTAAAAAAACATGAAACATAAGCAGAGAAAGTTGTGCAAATATATTCATTATGCTGTGTTATGTAAGTCAGTTTATAATCCACACAAGCGTTTTCTATTTACCTAAAAACAAATTAACAGCATGTAAGAATAATTTGTACAAGACAAGATTTGTGTGTCGCTTTGTAAAAAAACAGCGATTGTCAGAGATGAAAACAGACATTTAAAAAAGAGGAAAAGAAACAGCACACACCTCCATAGATGGAGCTCAGTGTTTACACAGGAAATGGATAACGCCAACATCTGTCTGCGACTGCCTTCCACAGCATTTGAACCCAGACCCTGTGGTCTAGTGACAGGACAGTGTGTGTGTGACTGGGTTTAAATGAATATCACATGTGTGTGTGTTGTGATAATGAAGAAACATGTCACCGAGCACACCAGCGTGGCTCACTGATGTGTTTTTAATGATTTCTGGAAAACAATGGAACACTGTACCACGCAGGAGTAAGCTATAACGGGCTGCGATGCCCACACAGTGCTTGTTAGTGGAGTATAATCAGTGGTGGTTTGGCACAGCATACGGGATTTGCTGAAAAGAATAAAAATATAGAACTGAGTGTGATTTAAGATTAGAGCAGTTGCTGTATTAAACTAAACATAATGAAAGTGCACAGCTTTCTCTGCTTTTTTAAGGTACAAGCATCAGCTTAGAGGGCGACTGGAAAATACCAAAACATTTTCATCGTTTATTTCGTTGTTTGTTATTTTCAAATTTAATGATTTCATAAAATAGGAGTAACGTGAGGGAATACTGACCTATAACACAACCTCTTTTAAAATTCAAATCCATTTGGCTTTAAACTATTTTGTTTAAATGCACTTCAGCTTACAAAATAAAATGTAGTCTTGTATTCTTTCTATTTGTTTATAATGAGGGTTTTTCCTTTTCACCTACTGCAGTGTGTTCTGCTACATTACACCCAGTTTCGGTCTACAGAGAGCAAAGTAAAGATGATGCATAATTAATTGGTACAAAAGCTGAATATTTCCTGTGGCGGTTCTACCAAATGAGCCTGGGTCCTATCTTTCCCATCATTACTGTCAATTTTCACTAATAGTGTGTTTAATAAGTAATGAGTGGCCTGAAAACATCCCCAACCAATAGCTGTGCAACTTTCACAGGGCTGTAAACTCCTTCCTAATAATACACTGCAACATACAAAAAGAGCCATGTTTGAACTTCCAGGCCACACTTTTTTTCCAGCACAGTGTGAAGACTCGACTGGATTTCTTTTTACCTTTTACACTAAATGTCCTATTTGAAAACGGATTCAATGAAAGGATCGACACCTGCAGATGTAAAAAGAAAACAGCAGATATTGTTAAATAGATTTTGTCTTTTCGAATCACTGCTGTCCAATAAAAACAGTGAAATTTTCCTTGGCTACACTGAGTGTTTTTGGTCTAGTGGGGTTATTTCTGTGATTCCAATTACTGTGGTTTTAACAGGATTACAAGAGATAAAAGGCACTAAGATGCTTGGGGTATTTGCAGGCTAAATTAAATAGGATGTAATATGGTAATCTGTTGCTTAGTGATAAGAGGATGCAAATAACCACTGACAGTAGATCAGTAATCTGGTGTGAATAACAATGGCGTCAGGTTCTCTAATGTTTTAGTAGTTGTGGGTTAGAGAGGTCTCACGCTAAAATATGATGTAGTTCTATTATTTGGATGATGAGAGTAATGAGTCACTTTATACTGATTCACCTCAATGGACTTTGTAGGCTCAATATTTTCATTATATTATATATTTTTTCTGCTTATCCAATTCGTTCATGTTCACAGGGGCCTGAAGACGATCGCAGCTGTCACAGGGGGATAGTCTGGCTTCACCATCCATTCGAGCGTGCATTCACATCTACAGCCAATTTATAATCACCAATTAACCCAACATGCAAAAAACCCCAATCATAACCATCAATAACAAATTGTAAAGTGAATGTGTTGTTATCATGTTATTTGGTGTTTTACCCTAAACAAATAATGTCACCCCGATTCATAATAATTATTAGCAGATTTTATTTATTAGTAGATATGACTTAATTTTATTTATGTCACTATTTTGGTGGTTTAAAAAAAAAGAATAAATGTAATATTTATTATAGTCGATAAGAGACGTTTACATTATATTTCTATTTTTATATTCACTATATTTACTTACATTTTTATGTGTGTTTTTCAGTGATGACCAGTTGTTCTGTAACAAAGTTGCATTGCTGAGCGTGTTCCGAATAATTCAAGGTGCGAAGCAAAGGTGAGACTGGTGAAAACGAACCACAGACACGTAGACGCTTGTTAAAGGCGCTCTGAATGCATTACAGCATCATCGTTCAACATGCAGGGTGATCAAAGCCACAGTCCTCCGTTGCGTTTCGGTGGCTCGGCCTATCCAAATAAAAACAATAACCCTCATCATCCCGTCTGCCTCTGCAACAGGTATTAGAAGGATTTGTTTCAGTTTTATAAAAGCACCACATGCATCTGTTCCTCTGCTGTGATCATATTTATTTACCATTCATAAAGTTTTTAAACTTCAGTGGCATCTATTAAAAATATTTCATTGTCTTTTAACAATAAATAACGATTAATTAACTGCAGTTAAATGTTCCCTGAATTTAATCTGTGGGTTTTTTTCTTTGTGAAGCTTATTAAAATGAAAAGTGCTTGAAAGCCCCGTTTTGTCCTGAAGGCTGTCCGAACAGTTTTAATATATCATGAAAAAGAAGATCTTTTTTACTGTTATTTAAAATTTTCAGTCTTTAGTAGAATACCAAAATTATGATGCGTGCTGAACCCGTGGCATTTCTGCAGCACTGAGTAGAGCCTGCAGGTCTTTCCCTCAGATGCACGACTGAAGCAAACCCAGGGCAGCAAATCCTTTGGTGGATCTTGTAAGGTCGCAACACATTTTTCAGGAGTGTATTGATATTTCTTTTCTTGCTTTTCTTTGTTTTTTTGAACTGATGAAAATTCTATTAGTTAGTGTAAAGAAGTGAAAATAAGAGGGATAAAAATGGCTCTTTTTGAAAAAGAGGAAACGATTTTAAAATCTGCTCGTCAGTCACATTGTTTCAGCCGTTACTGCTTGTGTGTGTGTAGTTTGAACAAACCTGGCAATTTAGTAAAAAATATCTACTATTTACAAATGAAAGTTTCACAGCTCGTCTGCCTTTTTTAAATACACTGGATATTTCCGCCTCTTTGAACTTAACTGCCAAAGAGCAGAACAGAGGAGATCGTTTTGTTTTTACTCTCTGAGGGGGAAAGGCCAACAGAGTGTGGGGACAGAAAGTGTTCAAGTTATTAACCCGAATATTTAACACTAATGCAGTTCTCACCTCGTGTATTTTTTATTTTGTGTTATGATATGAAACAGGCCTCAAGCACACAGTAAAGGCCTCTTTCCACATCAATGTGTGTGTGTGTGTGTGTGTGTGTGTGTGTGTGTGTGTGTGTGTGTGTGTATACACAAGTTGTTAATTAATGCTTCGTTTCACACTTCAATTTGAAGAGAGGGATTTATTTGTATTTACAGCCACAATTTATTGACAGAAATAAGGCACACTTACAGGACAACCTCACATGTGTTGAAAAGAGTGGTTAGCCTAAAGGGATCACTGTAGTCATCAGCAGCTGCAGCAGCATGTCGTCAGCACACAACAGCATTAGTGCACGAGCACAGGAGCACACATGCACTTTAGATAGGCGTCACTCTCAGCACACAATGCCTCATTCGTCCACGCCTCAAAGAAATTGAGCGTTGCATTTGACAGGACATGTCAACAGTGGGTTTTACAGCAAAGCAGCTCTTTTGAAACAGTCCAAACACAGGCTGGCACACACAGCGACTAACACAACACTTTATACCACATCACGGTGTGCTCATCACCACCACTGAAGAGCCCAAAATCAGTCAGGAAATGCGACAGTTGACTGCCTGGATGCATGTGTTTGCTTTTTAATGCAAACAAAGGAATCATCGCAGGCTAACGGTGTAGCAGTGGAGCTAGATGTAAGGTGTTTACACAATGCAACATGAGATGACAGCAGCGGTGGCAGCCAGCTGAAGCCCCGCAGCAGCAACAAACACAGTTGCAGGTAGCAAACAGCGAGAGGACCGCGTCCACGCTACGGCACAGTGGACATGCAGAGCAGGGGAGGAGGCTCCTTTTTGGATTCGTCATTACCCCACAAATGCTCCGGTTTACATCCTCCTACACACGTTTAAGCATGTTGCTCTGTTTGTTTCCACGAGCAAAGGAGCAGTAATTATCAGCTAAGCCAAGTGTTAAGCATTAATTGCATTATTGGAATAATCTGCAGTGGTAATGACTGGGATGATTTGTATAATTACAGTCACAAGCATGTCTAAGTGACTCTAACTTTTATATTCGACGTGGCAGCAAAGCCGGCGCAGAAACTGCTTCTTAAAGGCTCGGAAAAGCCCGGCGATACGGAAATCTGCAGCACACAATCACGGGAGGCGATGCATGTGAGGACGTGGCTGTATGACTCGAGCTGATCCTATTAAGTGTTTAAATGGATTTTACACGGCTGTTAAGGTTCAGAATGTGCCATCAGACATGGAGATGGAATCCATATTCATGATGTATTGGCCCGGCTGGCAACGCAGAAAAAGCTGGTTATAGACCATTTGAGCCAGGGGTAATTGTTTATCTAGACGCCGCTTTCCTCAATGCATAAATTGAGCTGTCGACTGCTCGTGGTGGACATTTTGTTTTCTCAGCTATGAGTGTGTGCGTGCATTAGTGTGAGTGTGTGTGAGGCTCAGCGGCAGCAGCAGCGTTACATGTGGCGTAAACCTCACTGCGATAAATGCCATTTGAGCAGCCATTTGCATAAAAAAGGGGGAACACAAGAGGCAGCTCAGCACAGCTCAGTCACAGAATAAATGCACTACACGGAGCTGAAGAAAAGGAGGTTCCACTCTGTAACCGCAGCCGGTGGATGTCCACTGGCCCCTCAGTAAATATTACAGGCCCACGCTGATGTCACACTCTAATGAAGCCAAACTTAATCACACAGCTTTTATGGTAGTTTTTGTTTAGCTGTGCCGAGCACAGAGCGCTGTGCCTGCAGCGTGCGCACACGAGGACTGACGCTCAAAGAAGAGAAGCAGTCTGAAGCCATCACCACACACTCTCAGTATGTTCTTGGTGTTGTTGGCATCTTCGGTGTTAGACAGAATTGAGCCTTGGTCTTCATCCTTCTTATCGATGAGTGCATTCACGAGCTGGGCCCACGTCCTTATTTTAGGTTTGACAGCGTTTTTAGTAGATAGAGGATTAAATGTGAACTGAGCTGTGGTTTGGGGAAGGCATGGGAGGGATCCCCGTTTACTAATGAGAAAAGAAGACGTGAAAGAACTGAAAAAGGGGAGGCAGGCTGGGGCAAGAAAACAAGAACGAAAAGCTTGTAGAGCTAGGGGCGTGTTTGGAGGCGTGGTCAGATCATTTATCTCCAATTGTACTAATAATCTTTTTTATTAATTGACTAATTTCCAAACCTTCAAGGACCAAAAAAGCCTTTCTTCTACATACCCAGTGTGAGTGTGCGGGGCTATCCCACCTGTCACACACAGCCCTGGAGTCTAAGGTACAGCCAGTCCAGTGCAGACCAAGGAAATGAAAGATGTAAAGATATTACACCTGATGAGCCGTGCTTTAGTTTCTATGTTTAAATCTAGAGCCTTATCTTTGCTTATTTCATGTTGTCGGCACACAGAGTGCCAGGCGGGAGTATTAATGCAGATCCAGTGCTCAGCACAGAAACCTGTTGCTCGCGTGAGAGAATGTGTCCTTCCTGACGGGAAGGCTTCAGACAGGCATCTGTCTGCTGCCACTGCTTGTTCCAGGCTGGCTTTGCAGGAACACGTACACATGCACACGTCTAATAATCCAGCGTTTCCCTCAAAGAACAACACATACACTGAAAGACTACATCCACACACCACGCCTCGCAGACAGAGACACACCGACAGATGTATGGTGGGACAGACACGAGGACACTGTCGACCTCACACCGTGGCTCAGCACACAGGAAGTGGGCGGGAAGGCAAGACAGCGGGATGCAGCGGAAATCAAAGAAGAGATGGGTTTTCTTTATAGGAAGGTGGAGCGTGGAGGTGTGGCTTCACCCAACCTGACAGACCTCCGTGGTTGGGTGGTGTTTTGTCGGGGGGAGGTGAGGTGGGTGAGTGCGGGGGGGGCTGAGGGGTATTGGGCGAAGAGAGGACTCTCCTCGACTACGCGTATTCTTAAGCAATAACAACGTGATCTGTATTATCCACCCAAGAATACCCGTCACCGAAGAGAGTCTTTCAGTAAACAGGGGAGCTAAGCCAGAAAGCACGTGAGCAGCGCCACTGCCATCGTATCATCATCACCACCACCATCACCACCATGGCCATCGCCGCTGCCATCAGCAGCCCCCCTTCAGGCTCCGGTGGCAAACAGAAACATACACATACACAGAGAGTGGCCAGTGCATTGATTGAAGACGCCTCGCTGCAGTGTGAGGCTAGGCTCCATCAATGGCTCCTCTGCAAAGGAGAAAATTGACAATGGTGGCATTTTCAATCCAAGCCAGCAAGTGGGTGTCAGAGGGAGACACAGAAAACAGAGAAAAAAAGGGTGTGAAAAAGCTCACGTTACATCGATTCAGTCTCTCACGCCTCTGTGCAACCATCTCTGCAAGCGACAGGGGGAGCGTGAGAAACGGCGACCGTCTCTCACCTGGACTACAGCCCGGCAGCACCGCCCAGATCTCCCGAAAGCTCATCCAGCTCTTCCCCATGAGACCTGGGAAGGAGGGGTTGGAGGGTGACAGGGGGGCTGGGGTGCACACACAGGGGAGACGGAGGGTTAGGCAGGTCAGGCCAGGAGCTGCTGTGGTGTGACAATAGCCCTGTACACTCCATTACCATCCCCTCCCCACCCCCACGGGACAGGCAGAGAAATCAACACATGGATTATACAACGGGAGGGAGGGAGGGGGCAGCACATGCAGGCAACTCATTTGTTTGATTTTATGAAATACTACTGTGTTTCTGCAGGTGTCTAGCTTACTGGAGCGGGCTATTTACTGGAAGAGCAAGCATTTTGTACAGAGTTTACTTGTTGCAACTTGTTAACTTTAAAATTGACTTTAAATCAGTTCCTTAGTATTAGTTTGGCAGATTTATTTCTTTATTTTGAAATTAAAGCAATGTATTTAAATGTCGGTGGGTGATGCATGAATAATGGATGAAAAGTTCAAGCAAATTTATTCCGTTCTATTCTAATTAAACTAGCCGGCTGAATACAAAGAGCACGCTCCAGCTAAGCTGATCCAAAATCATTCCATTGATTTTTTTCCCCACAATCAGGCTGCTTTGGTAAAAGGTTGTCAGTCTGTGTCTCTGTCACGCTGGCACTAAATGAACTGTTTCATTGTTCCTGAGAACTGAAAAATCATATTTAACAGGAGGAACAGATGGTGTGACTGGACTTGCAATCAGAAAACACAGTGACGAGGATGAAAAATCCCAACGTGCAGATGAGCTGAAGCAGAACGAAGAAACAAACTGATGATCAGAGTCAGCAGCCCCAAGCTGGCAGGAGGAAGACTGAGGAGCAACGAGACAAAGAAGGAAGAAAGCAGAGGCTAACCTAGCATCCCCTCCTCTATTCTTCACTTAAGCTCGACTCAGCCAGGCCAGTCTGCACACACACACACTCAGAGAGGTCGGCCGGCCCAAGTATCATTGATTGTAGAGTGGAAGCTCCCTGGAGTCTCATCAGATTACTATGAGCATGATTGTGTCAGTCTTTGTTTGTGAGCGTCAGGAAGAGCAGCAGCACACATCAGGAGGATGCTGCCTCACACAGTTGCTTTCTTTCTCTTTGCTCAGGAGCTGCAGGTACTCCCTCCTGTCTCCACTCAACTTTCAGGACCTTGCTTACACACACACACACACATTCACACATCTTGTGGTTCTTCTAAAGTGCCCACAGTCTGGTGAAGATGATGAGTGCAGACAGGAGAGCAGGCTGATGGAGGTGATGTAGAAGCCAGGTTTTTTTTCTGCGCTTCACAGGATGTGCAAATGGAGACAGCAAAGTATGGAAGTGCGAGCTCTGTGTGTGCCACTCTGGCCTCTTACCCTGCTTCCTCCTGTCACTCAGGGTGGTGCCTCTCCTCAGCTCTCCTACAATTCTCCTTGCCTCGCTGAGGGTCCGTGGCAAACTGGGAGGTGGTGATCTCCCTCCCCCTCCCAGTTCCAGGAAGAGCTCCCTGAGGAGAAGGTGGAGGCAGATCCCGGCAGGAGACGGAGCATCCAGCAGCGAGAGCGGCGGCCGCTGCGCCGCTGCTGATGGAGGCAGCGGTACGGATGCTGCGGCTGCTGCTGCCAGAGAGGGATGAGCGAAGGACGCTTCACAAAAGAGCTCCTCTTCTTCTCCTTTCCCTCCTCTACTTCTTCTTCTCCTTCCACTTTTCCTGCTGCTCTCCAGCACTGAAAGAAGCCAGTTGTTGCTCTGCCGTGGCAAATGAACAGGCAGCCGGCGACAAGCTGGTGGAGCGAGTGAGAAAGCAGGCAGATGGGAGAGAGAGAGAGAGAGGGAAAGTGCAAGTGTGTGGTGTGATGTGGCATCTGTGAGAGAGTGATAGAGGAGAGAGGGAAAGATAAAACAGGGGGCAGGAGGATAGATGAACCAGGAAGAAGGTGGGGTAAGGTAGGATGCAGGGAGAGAGCAAGAGAGAGAGAGAGAGGTATTGCAGCAATGAAAACCTTGAGCCAGCAGCAGTCTGTCTAAGCCACATCCCTGCTACGAGGAGAGGTAGAGAATAATTAGATTTGAGCATTTCACACACACACACACACACACACACACACACACACACACACACACACACACACACACACACACACACACACACACACGTACGTCCTGGAACCTAGTACTGCTGGATTAATTGATGTACTGTGTGCTTCACGGCCCTCAGCCAACACTTCCACCAGCAGCCACTAAACTGTGGGAGAAAAAAATGAGAAATGAAGTGAGGGGTGACTGTGATGATGCTGGAGAAGAAGAGGAGGAAGAGAGGAAATGAATGGGCCCCTGGGACTGATGAAAGCATACCACGAGGATGTGAGGAATCACTGATACGCGCACACACACAGGACGACGAGGCTGCTGTGTGGACTGAAGTCTGCCAACGTTTCCTATTAGCCGTCTTTGTTAAACATGTTAAGGGGATGCTTCAGGCGATGTGAGCCAAATGCCCGTGTTCCTACGGCGATGTGTGATGTCACACAGCTGATATTTCACACACTTCTCATTCATGCTGACTGAATGTGAGCGGTGTGAAACAGCAGTGAGCACACACGGTGTGTGTTTTTCTTTATGAAAATAATAATAACCATATCCTTTTTTCACACGCTGTACAGTAGAATAGCAAATGACAAAGTTCACAGGTTAGAGTCAAATGTCCACCTCTGGAATATTCTTGATATTTATAATTGAGCGATTTTTATATTGTTTGTTTATATTGTTTTAATCAATTTTAAATCATGCTTTTTATTTGTTTTTGTTTCTAATGTCTCTGTAAAGCACTTTGAATCACCTTGTTGTTGAATTGTGCTATACAAATAAATTTGCCTTGCCTTGCCTATATCGGTGCTATTTGTTAAGTTTGTATCATATTAGTTTGGTCTGTTATTGTTACTGTCTTGGAGCATCTGTACCCCACAGGGATCAATAAAGTATTCTGATTCATGAACATTCAGAAACTGATCAGTGACCAAAGTGTGACTCGAACCCTCACATCAGCCCTGCAGAGTAGCAGGGACAGTATGAACAAACAGAAGGATGAAAGCGAGGAGAAATGAAACCGAGTTCCTCAGGGCCCATTTAAGATGCTCTTAATTCCACACTGCTCTCTTAACACGCTGCAACAGGCGCTGACATTTTCAATTAGGAAGACTTAAAATCATTTGTGGGGGAGAAAACGAGCCCGTGTTTTGAAGCAGAGATGGTGGTCAGATCATATAAGGTTCCCTGTAGGTGTCCAGCTCTCTTTCACACACACACAGGCAGGAACACAGCAGTAATGTTGTGCCATTCTTTTTCAAAGCCGTGCCAGAAATGAAATGCGGACAAACATCCAAGAAGCTTTCATGTTCTCCTTCTATTTCTGTGTTTACTGTAGCTGCACTGAAGGGCACAAGCTGCACACCAAATCTCTCAGTGACTATTGAGAAATTAGGCGGTGCGATCCTTGCAACGTGCCTGTGTGTGATGATTCTGTTTGTTCTCTTTTGTTCTTGTTTGAGTCCTCTTTCCACATTTGAACAAAGTCGACTGTGAGTAGATTAAAAAAAAGAAGCAGCCACACAAATGCTTAATTTCAGCAGTGTCTTCATTTCAATGGAGCAACAGAGCAATTACATTTACATCTCTGCTACTTCCTCTGACACTGGCGAATCTCCAGAGTCAATGGAAATTAAAATCTCTCAAGGATTCCACAATGATCAGCGGCGCCTTTGAGGGTGAATGGGGGGGGGGGGTAAAATAATCATACACGGCTTTATCTGCGAAAGAGATGGTTCGTTAATGTATAGCAGACAAAAGAGCCTGAGGAGCTGTGGCTGGGGGGGCACTGGTTCTGTTTCGTAGTGGTGTAGTGCCCCCTAGTGGCAATGAGCCCACTTGCTGTGGCATTGTTCAGCCACAGATGGTCCTTTTACCGGGATAAGCCGAGAGACACTGAATATCAGAGATCAGGGTTATCAGTGTGTGCGGGAATAAGACCCACAATACACACCCAGGACTGTGCAGAGTAATCTAAGCAATCCAGTCTCAGATACACACCCAGCACCAGCACAGCAACACCATTCAGCTTATTAATATTTGACCACCTGACATGGAGAATGTCATTCCTCCTGCATTTCTACTGGAAAGTGCATTTAAATAATCACAACACTGCTGCTCTGTGTTTGAGGCTTCAACCTAACAGCACATGTCTTTCTGTCATACATGCAGACTTTGTGGTGAACTTAATGACTCTTTACACACACACACACACACACACACACGCACGCACGCACGCACGCACGCACACACGCACGCACACACAGTGTAGAGATCTCTGCCAATAGCTGCAAAGCTTCTTCATTAACGCCGAGTGCTCACAGGCAGGCTGGCAGGGTTTAGAGGTCCACATGTTTTTGTTTGTTTGTTTCTATCAAAGGTTTTTAGACGGTCCGTCATAGCTGAGGTGGACATTACTGTGGACATGGGCAGAAATGTTTTATTATTAAATGCTTATATTAAGAGCACTGTGGGACTAGACATGAGCTGTAACTGTGCTGCTCATTCCTCTTTGTTAACATAGTGCTGAGAGATTATGCATTTTTATGAACAAATGTGGCACCATGTTCATGCCAAAACACGGTGCCACATGTGTTCTGAATAAGAATGTCCCACTATGTGTTGCTCATGTTTGTGTTTTCCTTTACATAAAAAACACACTTCTTCCATAAATTAACATTTGGAAAAGTAAAAAAAAAAGGTGTTTATATTCACCTTCACTGAAGTGAATTTCCTCGAGTTCCTCACTAAACACATTGACATGTTTTGTCCGCAGCATTCATCCCAAAGAATCAGGCTGGACTGAAAATCTTTTTGCTCTGATACAGAGCGAGAGGAGAGAGAGAGAGGAAGGTCTCCGCTTTTCAAAGCAGCCAGCCATACAAAAGCCACTGAATTGAGCTTGAAGCACCACAAGGCCAAATATCAGAACAGCAACATGTACAGCACAACTGTAACACAAAGACAGAAAGAGGAAAAAGGAAAAATCCATAAGCCATCAGCAGCCAATTAATCCCATAAAGCGGTTTTCAATGACAAGCTGGAGCCTCGCCTTTCCTGCCGTGCTCAACAAATCACAGGTCTGCGCATGCACGTCTACTTCATTAGACAGGTGACTTGCACTACAGCAAAGTCACGCGGTGTGTTTTTGAAATCAAGGTCTTTGTGTCTGAGTTTTAGCTCAAATAGCTAGAGATTTGTATCTTGGAGCCATACATTTAAATAATGCCAGAGTGCAGATGAATTATGTCAGCCAGGTTTGGCACACTTTATTATTTATTCCCTTTTTATTATATGCTTCCATTGTCTACAGAGGTAAGGATGACGGTTCTCTTTCTACTGCCTTTCTGTTTCATGTCAGTGTGGAAGTATGCAATGTGCAGTTTATGTAGTTAAAAAACAAACAGCGAGCACATCGACGGGTCATGCCCAGCAGTTTTTGTGTTGTTGCGATGTACTGAGGATTGTTCTCCTGAGGGGCCACAGGGCAAACACTTCTTTTTGGCTCTCTACAGACTCCTACTATATGTGTTAGTTACATTGTTTCCCCTGATACCCAGAAACCAAGCACAGATTCAGAGCTGAAATAACTTCACTCTAAGAACATAAAGTGCTCCATTGTACCTTTAGCAGTGCAGCTCGTCAGTGAGGACATTATTAAGATAATGCTGCTGTACCTTTGACAGGGGGTACTCTTGTGGTTGGTACCTTACAGAGACCAGTTCTGAATATCTGGTAATATTTTTTACATCTTTTTGTAATATTACTAAAATGGATCTTTAAAAAAACAAAAGGTGCAAAGGCGCTGTAGCCACCCCTTAAAGCCTCTGGGTATTTGAAGTTCCAGTTGCCAAGGTAACCTCCAATGGATTTACTGGCATGTCATATGTTAATCGTAGGACCTGCCCACTTTGCGTCACCAGCATTTATTTGTCCGGTAGTTATTTAAAGCCACAGAATGTCACTGACTTTCTCTGGTCTTTGATTGCTGTGAACTGCTTCCTGTGTGGACACAGCTTTGGTGCTTCATTTCTTTGGTGACACTTTGTTATAAAGTACAAAGTTATTGCTTCATTAATCTGTAGTAACAGTTAACTTGCTGCACAAAATAACAAAAATGTTTTAATTAAATTTATAAATAATTAGTCGTTGTGATTTATGAATATTATTGTCATTAGTTTCTATAACAGAAAATATCAAATTACAGTTTTGCATATTCTGTGAAGCATCACAGCTGATCATGTTTTGCAATGAAGGTTTCTTTACTAATCAGTTATCCCATTTAATTCCAAGGATATAAAATGCTTCTGTTGAGTCAAAGCTGCCAGCGTCGTAGAGGCACGAGGTTTCCCACAGGAGGCAGCATCCAGCAGAAGGTCTTAACTACAACTGAAAATTGCAGTTTATGAAATCAACAGGAATTTAAAAAGTGCTTAACTCGGGAGATGCAGTGTAGGTAACTGTTTCACATTCAGGCTCCAGCGTGGCCAACAGAACTGCTCGCTGTGCCACAGTTTTCTATCAAGCTGAGTTTCTTAGCTGAGAAAATCCTGCCAATTTTCAAAGTAAAAGAACCTTTGCAGATTAAGTGCTCTGTGTGAGGACATGTTATTTGAATCCTTGCAAAGGATGAAACACATTTGAACCAAACTATTCATAATCTTAACGAGCAGTTTTGGCATCTAAACCTAACCGAAAGCAAATTTATCTAGTCACTGATGGCTTTAACTCTTTTTATTGTCTGATGTAAGACTGAGATCCTTAACTTCATAATTATGATTATGAAGTTACACTTTATAATATGGATGCATTTGCACTGTAGTTAACTGGAACTGAAATGGATTTTATTAAAAATTACAATGTAATCATATTTATCATAACTACAAATACTTAATGATAAGTACAGTAGAATAAGGGAGCAGCAAGTCAGTGTTTTACAGGAAGCAAATAAAAAATTATACTCTAAGCAAACTTAAGTAATATATGAGTAACCTTAGGCAGTGATTTTTTTTTTGTAAGTATTGCATAACTTTAGGTATTTTACAGGACAGAACAGACTCGAGTGCAGACACAGCTCTTGAAAAAGTTCACAGTTTATTTACAGCAGGGAACACCACAGTGCAATATATATACAGTGAGCTGGGTGGGGGCCCAGGGCTCTGGGGAGAAGAGGGAAGGGAATCCACGCACTCCCTTCCTGTTCACTGCTGTTTCACACCGTTCACATTCAGTCAGCATGAATGAGAAGGGAAGTGTGTGAAATATTAGCTGTGTGACATCACACATCACCGTAGGAACCCGCTCTCCCTTCCTTGGTCCTCACCCGGACCGTTCCACCTCCCCTTCACATTGCACTCCACCTGCGAGCAAGTAAACCCTGCAAGTTATACAGTGCCTCATGCAGAACTCCTCTGATATCTCTCTCCTTCTGTTTCAGTGACCTCCATCGTCACTCTACTCCTTAATCATGTTTTGATTCATGCCTCTGTCCTTCCACAAACTTAAGATGTAATCTGGTGTTTGTTAATAAATTCTGATTAGAAATCTGTCTATTGTACCTTCACCTGTATCTGCTTTTGGGTCCACTTTTCGGCATCGGCCTTTGCGGACGTGACGAGCTTCCTTATCCTGATGTCAGGGGCTTCTATCGCCTCCTTTTGGCCAGTTATTTATCCCAGCGAGGTATCTGATCATTGGCAGAGCATAGGTATTGATTGGGAGATTTCCAGGTGTCCTTGATGCCTGCAATGTTGACTTCTGGTAGTGCAGAAGTCAGTCCCCTCAGTTCTGATTACCTTCCCTCTCTTTGCTGCATCCCACTACACTTCTATAGTCCAAGGTGCTGTATATCCTTGTGGTGGACACCAGTGAATCAATGTCTCATTCAGTCCTGGGATACATCTTGATGGTGGTGGACAACTGCTCCATTCTGTAGTTGGTATCTGTAGCCAATCTTGTCAATAATCTCACTGAGGGGGTTCAAACCTTTGCAGAACATAGTGGAGACAAAGCATCTCTCCTTGGTTAATCCCAGACTTGATGGTAACTTGTGCTATAGGCTTGAAGTTGGCCTCTAGTGTTGTACACCACATCCCCAATGAGTTCCTGATAAAGGTTCTTAGGGTCCTGTTGATCTTGTATAGTTCTAGTGTAGATCACTCCGTTGGTTTCAGCAATGGCCACAGTAGGGTTGTCTGTAATGCTGCATTCACATCTTCTAGTAGACCTTCAGAGGGTACTTCACTTAATCTTGGTAACTGGCTATGGAGGGTCCTGGTTTGCCATGATCCTGTCTTTCAGGCCCATTCCTCTCACCAGCGTTAGCGAGCGATGTGGAGGACTCCTGCCGTCTATGGCGTCGGTACCGGAGGAACTGCATCGCTGTAATCCAGCCTGGAATCCTTCTAAATGGAAGCGCTGTAGAAGTGGACGTATACGTGCCATGCGCTCTGGGAAGTGTGTTCAGGTCAGAACTTGGATGCGGCAGGTCCTTACCATTGGCGACCCTGGCTGTTTAGGACTTTATTTTGGACTCAAACAGCGCTACCTTCTTCCTGTTTACGTCATTGACGTCGCTCACCCGACGCAGTTTAATTGGTCGCCATGCCAACGGGATACGAGGGGAGGTGAAGCGAATATAAACAACCTACAATTACTGACTGCTACCACGGATGGACAGAGAGTTAAATTAGCTCTCTTAAATGCAAGATTTGTATCAAATAAAACTCATGTACTTCGGGACTTTTTTGGCACTCATAAGCCGGACGTCATGTTCCTAACATACCGTCCACTTAAATATAATGGCTTATTTATTTTGGAATTTTCAGACTAAGGATTCTTATAGTGGGGGACTTTAATATTCATCTGTGTTGTGAGGATAAACCCCTGGTCAAAAATTTCTTAAATGTAAGTGATTCCTCAAACTTCACACAATTGTGTCTCGGCCAACAGGTAAGGGCCACACCCTAGACCTTGTGTTGGGTTATGGACTGAATGTATCAATGACTGAAAATTGTGTTTTACCTATTTTCAACAACTCACCAATTTTATTTGATATTTTAATCCCTAAATCTCCAGCTTCTGAGAGGGGAAATTGACCCTCAGATCATCTCGTCATAATAGCCCCGAAGCATTGCTTGGAGTTAAATTACATTTACTTGATGTGTTGGACCCTATTTTTACCCAGGAGTTATGTGTGGACACCAGTGTTGGTCAAGTTACTTGAAAAAAGTAATCAGTAACTAATTACTGATTACTTCCCCAAAAAAGTAATCCTGTTACTTTACTGATTACTTATTTTCAAAAGTAATTAATTACTTAGTTACTTAGTTACTTTTTAAAAACACGATTTACAACCTGAATAGGTGATAAAGCGATAGATCTTTCAGCCCAATTGTCATGATTCGTTGTGTGGCAGGCAGGAGAAGGACCCAAGATGCAGACTCACAGACACGGGGATAAACTTAAAGATCACAGTTTTAATGCTGGCTTAAAGGTGAAACACAAAACAGTACTGAACTAAACTGGAAAAACTAAACATGAGATGTACCAGGAACCACGGGGAGAATAACACACAACATGGGGGAGAACGCGACGCCGAACAGAGGGAGACGCAGACAGAAATACACAGAGGGTTAACGAGGAAAGTGGGAACACACGGGGAACACAGCTGACACAGATAACCATAACGAGACAGGGCGGGGTGAACATAACACTGACGGGAGACGGGCAGAGTCAAACAGGAAGTACACAGAGGTTCAGACAGGAGGAGAGAGAGCACGGGGAAAACACAGACATAACAGGCTGGGGAAAACATGGAATGAAACACGAAAGGGGACAAGGGCTCATGAATACATAGAGGGGCACACAGGGGGTGAGAGTCACAAAGGGAAAGCACACAGGGAACAACATAACAGGGCAACTCAGGAAACATAACCTAAACAGGGAACTGAATACAAAAATACAAGAGAACTAAGAATACTGGGCCAACACGGCCCAGGACCATGACACCAATTCTACTTTTTCTACATAATCCATCATACAAAATGTAATCAAATGGAAAAGTCTCTTTTTTTAACTTGTTTTATCAGTTTTAATCTTTTAACTTTATGCATCAAGCAAAAATTTTATTATATGCAACATTCTCTGACTTGAATAAATTAGTTTAACATTTAAACCTATTTTCTGCACATTCCAGCACATAAAATAAAATATTTTTTTTGTTTACACTCACTCTTTCAAATAGATGCAAGTAAAACACAGCAGAACATAAATAAAGTCAAAGACTCAGCGGTCCTGTTGCTCTATTTTCACCTGTAAAGCAGGACTGCGGTAGGTGGAGGTTTACCCTGGTGCAGGTGTGCAGCGGTCAGTGGAAGGATACGGCAGTTTCTCTGTGAGTTTCCCATTACGTCGTTGCGCTCTCGGTGCTTGCTTGGAAGTTTAGGGTTTTTTTTCGCTGTAAAAAGAAGTTTTCTTCCCACGCACGATGGACACTAATGTTTTTGTCACTTTTTATGGAATCAAACTCAAAGTAAGGTCAGTACTTCCACGCTTTAAACGCTGCACGCTCATACTCTCTCCCACAATCGATATGTGATCCATTGTTGATCTGCACACAGCTGTTGTCACTAACGGCACACTCGCTTACGTTACTGTCGTGAGACATTCTCGCAAAAAATCACGGTTTTAGTAACGCAGTAACGCAGCGTTCCTACGGGAAAGTAACGGTAATCTAATTACCGTTTTTGCAATAGTAATCCCTTACTTTACTCGTTACTCGAAAAAAGTAATCAGATTACAGTAACGCGTTACTGCCCATCTCTGGTGGACACCTTGACTGGGAACCTTAATAATACACTTCTTGAACTACTGGACTCTGTTGTTCCTATAAAGAAGTTAAAATGTCAAAAAGGAACCCTATGCCCTGGCTATATGAGGAGCTCTTGAACTTGAGAAGAAATTGAAGAAAAGCAGAGCGTCACTGGCAATCTTCCAGACTAGAAGTATTTCTCCAGGCTTGGACTCACTGTCTTTTCTTTAATCTGTGATGTCTGCAGCAATAGCAAATTATTTCTCAAATCTCATCTTGAGTCATAAGCATAACTCAAAACTCTTATTCAACACAGTGTCGCAACAGAGAGTAACTCAACTCTCTGCTGTTCAAATTTGACAGCTCATGACTTTCTTATGTTTTTCAGAGACAGGGCTGAAACACTTAGGAATCAGATTACTCACTCATCAAGCAGTTCGTCAGACTACTCGGCTGCTTTGCCTGTTGATGCTGATAAACTGTTCTCTGACTTCAAGGTTATTTCCCTGTCTGGATTAACTAAGGTTGTAAAAGCAGCTCGATGTACAACCTGTTCTTTGGATCCTCTACCAGCCTGGGCTATAAAGGAACTGTGGTCAGTATTAGGACCCTACATTTTATTTCTCTTAACACATCTGTCTTTTTTCTCTAAGGCCTTTGAAAAAGTATTTTGAAAAAGCAGCTCACTGAGCATCTGTCAACAAAAAATCTGTTTGAACCATTTCAGTCTGCTTTTAGACCAAATCACTCCACAGAAACAGCTTTTGTCAAAGTGGTAAATGATCTGCTGGTAAATGCAGACAACGATCGCACTTCAGTTTTATTACTGCTGGATCTAAGTGCTGCGTTTGACACTGTGGATCACTGTATTTTATTGGATAGGCTTGAACATTTTATTGGAATTACAGAAAATGTTTTATCGTGGCTGAGATCTTACCTGTCTGGGAGGTCTCAGACTGTTAGTTTTAAAAATGATCTCTCAGAGACCTGTGCAGTGAGGCATGGGGTCCGTCAGGGCTCTGTACTTGGACCATTGCTGTTTTCTATGTACCTGCTGCCTCTTGGTGTTCTATTACGTTCTTTTAATGTAACCTTTCATTATTACGCTGATGACCTGCAGCTTTATGTTCCTCTAACCAAGTTTTAGAGGTCTACAGATGGTGCAAAATGCAGCTGCTCGCATTTTAACAAGAACTGGGAAATTCACATTACCACTGTACTGAGATTTCTTCATTGGCTACCTTGTCAGGTTTGAGCAGATTTTAAGGTCCTGCTGCTCACCTGCAAGGCTTTAAATGGACTGGCACCTTCATACCTCTCCGACCTTTTACACCTCTATGTTCCACTGTGATGGCATCAGCCACACAGGGGTAAATTAGTCCATTTTTCACTTTATTAGTTTGCTTTGCAGTTTTCTTCATTAATCATTTGGTTAAACTTAACACTGGTATTATGAGGCGCGCACATAGTAACATTGTGTGGTTTTTCTAAAATGTTTTGTTATATTAATTATGTTTCTCTTTCTTTGAGTTACCTGGGTTTGGGCGGTGGCTGTTTCCTGTCTGGGCAAAAGGCGTGGCTGAGGACTCTGGGGACAAAATGCCTGCTCAGCAGAACCAACCATGGGCTTACCAGGAGCAGGGGTGTTTTAGGTTTAGTTAGGTTATTCTGTGCTTAGTTAATATTAGTGTGTGTTTTTGTTTTCCCCCCTATTGTGTTCAAATGGTTTGGCCAAATCATTATAAAAGCTACCCTCATGTGTCTTTGTAATTAGGTTAGTTTGTGAGTTAAGTTGTGTCTCACTTTGTTGTTTAAGTTTTTGGAAATTACTTTTTGTAGAGTTATATTTAGTTGACCTGTTTTATGGGCCTGCTAAGTATGGTTTTGAATTTTGTTAATTTTTGGACTTTTTGAGGGTTAAAATAAAGAAAACCCTTTTGAAGATATTTTTTTTGCCTGTGTCCTCTTTGCTTTGGCTGCTTGGTCCCTCACAATTGGTGGCAGCAGTGGGATCTGCCAGTTGAGGACACAGTTTTTTTTTTCTAACTAACGGGCAAGGCAAGAGGAGCATACGTTCATATGGATATTGATGACTCTCTCAGCTATGACAAAGTTAAAGCTGCAATTTTGTCCAAGTATGATGTTAACCCTGAGACCTACAGGCAGCGATTCCGTTCACTGGAAGTCAGGCTTGATGAGAACCCCAAGGAGTTGTATGCTCGACTTAAAGATCTGTACGGGAAATGGATTCAGCCAAAAGGTTTGGATTCGAGAGCACAATCCGTCTTCTGCAGCGAAGGCAGCTGAGCTGGCAGAAGTGTTTGTAGCTGCCAGGAGGAAAGGGCAACCTTGGACCTGTAATGCAAATAAAATGCCAAAGGAAGGCCCCAAATCAGCCCAGATGTATCATCAAAGGCCATTGTCAGCAGAAAAAACTCCTGTGGGTGAGAACCAGTTTGCTGGCAGACCATTAAAAAATTCAAAAAAGATTGTTTGTTACCTCTGTGGGTTAGAGGGCCACACAAAGCCAATGTGCCCAAAAACCTCAGCTAAGATGGTTCAAATGTGTTTCATGCCACGTTCACATGCTGAACATGGGCTCCAGTGTGACCAGACTGTTAAAATGATAAAAATTGAAGCTAATGGAACAACTTTAAGAGCTTTGCTTGATTCTGGCAGTTCTCGTACACTGATACATAGAGATTTTGTGCCCCCCAATATTGTCCGTGTTAGTGACACCACCCCCATTTGTTGTGTGCATGGAGATGAGAAGATGTACTCAACAGCTGACATGTACATTAAAGTGAATGGACAGACATACCTTTTAAATGTTGGGGTGGTTGATAACCTGCCTTATTCAGCTATTCTGGGACGAGATTTTCCAGTGCTTTTTGATTTGTTGGAGTCAGACCAGAATCATCAATGCAATGTGGCTGTTACTAGAGCCCAAGCTCAAAAATCTAGTGAAACCTCAGAAGTTTTCAGTGCCTTGCCATTTTTTAATGAGGAATGGGAAGTTGCACCTGTGAAGCCTCGGAAAAGTCGCGGACAGAGGAGACAGGAGAAGTTCCAGCATACTATAGTACACCCAGAAATGCATACTGACCCAGACTTGCCTTTGGGACTTCAAATTCCTGGCAATATAATAGAGTTGCAAAAAACTGATCCTAGTTTAGCTTCCTGTTTTCAGCGAGCAATAGACAAGGACCAAGTAGAGGAGGCAGGCATTAACAAAAGTGACTATGTCTTGCAAAATGGCATACTTTACCATCAGATGGGCTCACTTCTGAAGCTAGTGGTCCCCCAAGAAGTTAGAGAAACCGTGCTTAATTTGGGACACTCTATTCCCTGGTCTGGCCACCTTGGTAAGCACAAAACCACAGCTCGTATTAAACAACATTTTTTCTGGCCTGGCCTCCATAGAGATGTAGCCTACTTCTGTAAGAGCTGTCCTCAGTGCCAGATGACATCCTCCAAAGTCCCTTCCAAAGCTCCACTCCAACCACTGCCTATTATTGGTACCCCATTTGAGCGCCTCGGAATGGATATTGTTGGACCCGTTGAGAAGAGTAAGTCAGGGAATCGCTATATGCTTGTAATCACTGATTATGCAACTAAATATCCAGAGGTCTTCCCACTGAAATCCATCAAGGCAAAATCAGTAGCTTTCTGCCTTGTACAGCTCTTTGCAAGAGTAGGGTTCCCACAGGAAATACTGACTGATCAGGGGAGTAACTTTATGTCCAACTTACTAAAACAGGTGTACAAGCTGCTGGGGATTAGAAGTCTGAGGACCACCCCATACCATCCTCAGACTGATGGGCTAACAGAACGGTTCAATCAGACTCTGAAGCAGATGCTCCGGAAGGTTGTAGATAAGAATGGTGCTGATTGGGATCAGTGGCTTCCTTATCTTCTCTTTGCCTACAGGGAAGTGCCACAAGCCTCCACTGGTTTCTCTCCGTTCGAACTTTTGTATGGGTATGAGGTACAAGGACCTCTAGCCCTGCTAAGAAACATCTGGGAGGGAGGCAAGGAAAAGATGGACTCTGTTAACATTGTTTCCTATGTTGTGCAGATGAGGGAGCGACTGCAGAAAATGAGTGAGCTTGCTCAGTCAAATATGACCAAAATCCAGCAGAAGCAGAAGTTTTGGTATGACCGAGCAGCTCGTCAGAGGTCTTTTAGTCCTGGACAAAAGGTGTTGGTGCTCCTCCCCACTGACAACAACAAGCTATTGGCTAAGTGGCAAGGGCCCTTTGAGGTTCAGAAGAAACTGGGGTCCACTACTTACCAAGTGTTCATCCCTGGAAAGCCACGCTCCAGCAGGGTTCTGCACATAAATCTATTGAAGGAATGGGCGCAGCGCCCTGAAAAGACAGCAGAGGTGATGCTCATAAGGGGTGTGCCAGAGGAAGAAGAGGTTGGTGAGCAATACTTGCCTTCTGCTGATGTGGTAGATTTTGACCTTAGTCATCTGCCAGATGATAAACAGCTTCAGGTGAGAGCTGCATGCAACTCTGAGGTGCTTCAAGTGAATCCTGGCCGAACAGATATTGTTGCGCATGACATTGTCATTAAAGAGGGCGTCGCAGTAAAGCGTTTGAGCTACAGGATCCCTGAACGTCTGCTAATATCCCTGAAGAAGGAAATCGACCTCATGTTGTCCTTGGGGATCATTGAGCCATCAAAGAGTAAGTGGTGTAATCCAGTGGTCCTGGTGCCAAAGAAGGATGAAAGCATGAGGTTCTGTATAGACTTCAGGTACCTAAACTCAATATCACTGTTTGATTCATACCCCACACCACGCATTGATGATTTGCTGGAACAGCTGGGGAAGGCAAAGTACTTGACCACACTTGACCTGTGCAAGGGATATTGGCAGGTGCCACTAACGGTCAACGATCAAAGAAGTTGACTGCCTTTCGAACACCTTGGGGTCTCTTCCAATTTACAGTGATGCCATTCGGGCTGCATGGGGCTCCAGCAACCTTTCAGAGATTAATGGACCAAGTACTATGTGGTTTCTCAGATTTTGCATCTGCATATCTTGATGATATTGTCATCTACAGCACCACATGGGAGGAACACTTGGAACATCTGCATGCTGTCTTCGACCGTCTTGGCACTGCTGGGTTGACGGTGAACCCCTCTAAGTGTGTTTTTGCCTCTGCTGAGACTGCGTACCTGGGCCATGTGATCGGGAATGGGGTGATCAAGCCTCAGGTCAGTAAGATCCAAGCCACTGAGTCTTGTCCTCTCCCACAGACAAGGAAGCAACTAAGATCCTTTTTGGGCATGGCAGGCTTTTATCGTCGGTTCATACCACGATTCTCCACCAGGGCAGCTCTACTAACGGACTTGATAGGCATCAAGTGTCCTAATCAGATTAACTGGACAGAGGAGGCTATAGCAGCTTTCAAGGACATCAGTCAATCACTGAGTAGCGAACCAGTTTTGTACAGTCCAGACTTTAATGAGCACTTTTTCCTTCAAACGGATGCATCTCATAGGGGTCTGGGAGCAGTGCTACTTCAAGGTTTGGAAGGAGAACGTCATCCTGTTGCTTATATCAGCCGAAAGCTGTTCCCGAGAGAGGTTCGATATTCAACAGTGGAAAAGGAGGCCCTTGCAATCAAGTGGGCCCTTGATTCCTTCAGGTACTACCTTCTTGGAAGAGAATTCACCCTGGAGACGGATCACAGTGCACTTCAGTGGATGGAAAAGATGAAGGATAAGAACGGAAGGATCACAAGATGGTACCTTGCTCTGCAACCTTTCCGGTTTGTCATCAAGCACATTCCTGGGAAGAACAACGTTACCGCCGACTTCCTCTCTCGCTGTACCAGCGAGAGTCCTGAAGAGGGGGTGTGTGTGATGGCATCAGCCACACATGGGGAAATCAGTCAATTAATTCACTTTATTAGATTGTTTTGCAGTTTTCTTCATTAATATAATTCATTAATCATTTGGTTAAACCTAACACTGGTATTATGAGGCGCGCACATAGTAACATTGTGTGGTTTTTCTAAAATGTTTTGTTATATTAATTATGTTTCTCTTTCTTTGAGTTACCTGGGTTTGGGCAGTGGCTGTTTCCTGTCTGGGCAAAAGGCGTGGCTGAGGACTCTGGGGACAAAATGCCTGCTCAGCAGGACCAACCATGGGCTTACCAGGAGCAGGGGTGTTTTAGGTTTAGTTAGGTTATTCTGTGCTTAGTTAATATTAGTGTGTGTTTTTGTTTTCCCCCCTATTGTGTTCAAATGGTTTGGCCAAATCATTATAAAAGCTACCCTCATGTGTCTTTGTAATTAGGTCAGTTTGTGAGTTAAGTTGTGTCTCACTTTGTTGTTTAAGTTTTTGGAAATTACTTTTTGTAGAGTTATATTTAGTTGATCTGTTTTATGGGCCTGCTAAGTATGGTTTTGAATTTTGTTAATTTTTGGACTTTTTGAGGGTTAAAATAAAGAAAACCCTTTTGAAGATATTTTTTTTTGCCTGTGTCCTCTTTGCTTTGGCTGCTTGGTCCCTCACATCCACCCCGTGCTCTCCGATCTCAGGACGCTGGCCTTCTAAAGGTTCCTAGAGCCAGAAAAAAGACAACTGGAGAGCGTGCTTTTTCCTTTCGTGCCCCATTTTTGTGGAACAATCTCCCTCAAGATATTAGGCAGGCATGCTCCGTGGAGGTTTTTTAAACTAAGTTGAAGACACATTTGTTCACCCGATCCTACAGGTCTTAATTCTATGCCTTCTGGTTTTTAAATTGTTACTGTTTTTAACGTGTATTGTGTGTTTTACTTGTGTTGCTTTGTATCGCTGTTATTTATCTTTTTAGTTTCAAATAGCTGTACAGCACTTTGATTGAAAGCGCTTTATAAATAAAGTCATTATTATTATTATTCAGAGACTATCCGTTCACCTTTTGTGCTTCGCACAAAGACCCATTGGGTGGAAACAAAGATCTCAAATTTGGACTCATCAAACCAAGGCACAGATTTCCACTGGTCTAATGTCCATTCGTTGTGTTTCTTGGTACCAAAAAAATCTCTTCTGCTTCTTGCTTTTCCTTGGTTGTGGTTTTTAGCAGCTATTTTACCATAAAGGTCAGTTTTGGGACTGCTCTCCCTCCCTCTGCACTTCTCCACGCCTAGTGCTAGCTAGGCATGGAGAAGAAGTAGCAAAGAAGAATAGAATTTCTCTTCAATTTTAACTTCTATTCTAGCCACCATCACGGGCGATTCTAGGATCAGAGCTTTGGAGGTGCTGAGCAACCAGAGAGCTGTCCAGCCAGGCAAGATAAACATCACAATAAGACTTCTTCCCCGTCTCTGTCAGTCCCTGCATCCTAAACCCCTGTTCCTTCCTGTCCTCATCATCTGTTGTCTTCATCTCCGTTATCGGTCATCATAATTTTACCATCTCTGTGCAAGTCTGCAAATTTCTTTATTAAACCATAAGATTCTTAAATTCATCAAGGCTCTCTGTGCCTTGGTCCTCGTCACAAAACACGACATCACTGTTTTGCACATTTTAACACAATTTAATCCCACATTTGTGAAAGAAAAGAAAAGCACTTTTTTGAAAAATCTGTAACAAAACCATCAAATTTGATAAAGGTTATTTAAATGCTGCAAAAGAAGAATAAAAAAAAAAATCCTAACCTTAATTACTGGGGGAGAATAATGAATGATGCTCATAGTGAGTAAAAAGTCAACTGAATGCATTTTTTGGACAGAGATTCACTTTTAATGTGTAAGTATAATATAATACAGGTACATAAAAATACACTCAAAATATTGAAGAGTCCTTGAAATGTACAAATGTACAAAATATTAATAAAAAAATTATAAAGATGGAGGCAACTTTGCTTATGGTACAGTGTATACAATGTATGAAAAAATCTTTAATGCAGATACTACTATGGCTCTGCAGATTTTTTCTTTTATTTTAACCTATGTGACTTTTCACTTTAGTAACAGATTGGAATTTTTTGTTGTAAGATTTATGAGTTTCATGCTTTCATAGTGGTGCTTAGGAGAGCTTGACATTTTATCAGGTGGTCCACACTGTAAAAAGTGTGAGAAACACTGATAAGTGTATGTGTGCTTTTAGAAAACATTTAAAGCTGCTGTACAGAATCTTTGAAACAAGCTTAAAACAATTTTAGAATATAAATAGAGCATCTGCTTCTCTTTACGAGGGCTGTTTGGCTCTTTCTGATAGTGAGCAAATGGTAAATGGCCTGCATTTGTATAGCGCTTTTCTAGTCCCTAAGGACCCCAAAGCGCTTCACACTACATTCAGTCATTCACCCATTCACACACAGGCGATGGCAGCTACATTGTAGCCACAGCTGCCCTGGGGCGCACTGACAGAGGCGAGGCTGCCTCTGACCACCACCAGTAGGCAAACATGGGGTTAGTATCTTGCCCAAGGATATTTGGCATGCAGCCAGGAGGCAGCCTGGGATCGAACCACCGACCTTCTGATTAGTGGCTGACCTGCTCTGCCACCTAAGCTACAGCCACCCCAAATGTGATGTATGTACTGCGGCAGTCATACAGACAACTGGACGGTCCAAAAGTTGGCCTACCTATTGTTGACTGAGGTTTTTGTAGAGTTGTGGCTGAACCACATAAAAATATATCATTGATTTTAATGTTATGTTGGAATGTTGTTAAAGAGGGTCAAAAATGTTTCAACCCAGTTTGTTTTGCAGATTCTGTTTAGCAGCTTTAATATATGGAGGACACAACTTCCAGACTGTGAGTAAAATCAGGTTTTTTTTCTTTGTCAGTTTAACAGTTTCTGCTGTGCCTGTCACTGCTCCCTGTCTGTTTGCTTACCTGGTTCTTCCTGACCTTGTACTTTCTCCTCACGTTCCCCTCTTTCCTGTCTCCCTCTTTGGACTGACAATCATACATCTATGATGTCTATACTTTCGTTGTTAAAATATTACGTCTCAACCAAGTACTGTATGGCGCCGGTGAGGTCGGCTGCTGTCACGACTGCTCCGACCACTTTTTCTTTGTCTTTGTTTTTTAAGTTAGTTTTCAGCGTTTCTAAATCGGCAAAATCATCACCATTGGGTACATTAGGTATGACAGTGACACTCTTGTTTCTATTGGTATACAATGTACTCACAATTCGAAGTTTTTAACTCCGGATCCAAGCTGGCCGAGTGAGATCTTGAGGGAGAACAAAGGGAAGCGGCGGCGGCCTAGAGGGAAGCGAGCCGGCGTCAGGAACAGGCTGAGAGCTCGTGCACACCGCACACCTCTGCCTAGCATCCTGCTCGCCAACGTCCAGTCACTGGAGAACAAGCTTGACGACCTCAGGGCCAGGGTAAAGTTCCAGAGAGACATTCGGGACTGCAATCTCCTCTGCTTCACCGAGACATGGCTGAACCCAGCAGTGCCGGACCACGCCATCCAGCCGGCCGAGTTCTTCTCGGTTCACCGCATGGACAGGACACGGGACTCGGGGAAGTCAAGGGGAGGCGGCGTGTGTTTAATGGTGAACAACAACTGGTGCAACAGTGCGAACGTTGTTCCTCTCACACGCTCCTGCACACCAAATCTGGAACTACTGTCCATCATGTGTCGTCCTTTTTATCTACCTCGGGAATTTACATCGGTCATTATAAGTGCCGTTTATATTCCACCACAAGCAGACACGGTCACCGCCTTATGCGAGCTGCATGAGGCACTCACACAGCACCAGACACAACACCGGGACGCTGCGCTTATTGTGACGGGGGACTTTAATAGCGCCAACCTCAAACGCGCAGCGCCGAACTTTTATCAACACATCACCTGCCCCACCAGGGGTGAAAGGACACTGGACCACTGCTACACTACGGTCAAGGACGTCTACAAGGCACAATCCCGCCCCCCGTTTGGCAAATCTGATCACGCCGCCATCTTCCTCATGCCAAAATACAAACAAAGGCTGAAACAGGAAGTTCCGGTTCAGAGGAAGGTCGCGCGCTGGACGGATCAATCGGTGGCCCCGTTACAGGACGCACTCGATGACGCAGACTGGGGCATGTTCAGAAACAGCTCCGATGATGATGTCAACGTGTTTACGGAAGCTGTTGTGGGATTCATTGGGAAACTAGCGGATGATACCGTGGAGACAAAGGCTATCACAACGTTTCCCAACCAGAAGCCGTGGGTGGATAAAACCATCCACGACGCTCTGAGATCCCGCACTGCTGCCTACAACATGGGACTCGCGACGGGGGACATGGACCCATACAAAGCCGCGTCATATAACGTGCGGAGGGCGGTGAAAGAGGCGAAGCAGCGCTACGGGAGGAAACTAGAGTCACAACTCCAACAGAGTGACTCTAGGAGTCTGTGGCGGGGACTAAGGACAATAACGGACTATAAAGCACCAACAACCGGTATGACGAACGCGGCCGTGACTCTGGCAGACTATGCTCGCTTCGAGGCTGCAGCTAAGGACTCCAACAATGCTAGTGCTAGCGGCGCTAAGGGCTGCAGACAGGAAGATACTGCCAGCACCGGAAACGTGCTCGTCATCTCCGAGCATGAAGTAAGGAGAGTGAACACCAGGAAAGCAGCAGGACCAGACAGCATCCCAGGTCGTATCCTCAGAGACTGCGCATACCAGCTAGCTCCTGTGTTCACTGAGATATTCAACATCTCTTTATCTCAGTCGGTGATCCCCACATGCTTCAAAGAGTCCATCATTGTTCCTGTCCCGAAGAAACCCCACCCTGCTTCTCTCAATGACTATCGCCCTGTAGCCCTCACCTCAGTAGTGATGAAGTGCTTTGAACGCCTGGTCAGAGACTTCATCATTTCTTCACTACCAGACACACTGGACCCACTACAGTTCGCTTACCGTCCAAATCGTTCCACAGACGATGCAATCTCTCATCTCCTCCACACATCACTCACTCACTTGGACACTAGAAGGGGGAATTATGTTAAAATGCTCTTCATAGACTACAGCTCTGCATTTAACACCATAATTCCCTCCACACTCACCACCAAGCTGGAGCATCTGGGACTCAGCTCATCTATGTGTCAGTGGATCTCCAACTTCCTAACTGGCAGACCACAGGCAGTAAGGATGGGCGGACATGTCTCAGCCTCCACCACTCTCAGCACTGGAGCCCCCCAGGGGTGTGTTCTGAGCCCCCTGCTGTACTCTCTGTACACATATGACTGTGTGGCCACTACCAGCTCCACCACCATCATCAAGTTTGCTGACGACACCGTCGTGGTGGGCCTGATCTCTGATAACAACGAGACGGCCTACCTGAAGGAGATTAGGAATCTGGAGAACTGGTGCCAGAGGAACAACCTCCTTCTAAACGTCAGTAAGACAAAGGAGCTGATAGTGGACTTCAGCACTAAGCAGGAGAGGAACTACCAGACCCCCGTCATCAACGAGTGCCCAGTGGAGAGAGTGGACAGCTTCAAATACCTCGGAGTTCACATCACGCAGGACCTGTCATGGTCCTGTCACATCAACACCGTGGTGAAAAAGGCCCGACAGCGTCTCTACCACCTCAGACGCTTGAGAGACTTCCAACTGCCCTCCAAGGTGCTCAGGAACTTTTACTCGTGCACCATAGAGAGCATCCTGGCAGGAAACATCTTAACCTGGTTCGGGAACAGCACCATGCAGGACAGACGAGCTCTACAGAGGGTTGTGCGATCAGCTGAGCGCACCATCCGCTCCGAGCTCCCTGACCTGCACTCAATCTACAGCAGGCGGTGCTGGACCAAGGCCAGGAAGATCATGAAGGACCTCAGCCATCCCAACAACAGACTGTTCTCTCTGCTGAGGTCAGGAAAGCGATTCCGCTCCCTGAAGACCAACACAGAGAGACTGAGGAGGAGCTTCTTCCTGCAGGCGATACGGTCTCTCAATCACACCACCACACAGTACTGACCCACACATATGGTTCTTACACACACACTGGACTTTCTGGACATTGTTTTCACTTCATCACTTAAATCACTTTAAGCATATTTGCACTGCACAAGACATAATGTGGATTGCACAACACTGGACATTATATTCTTCATTTCCAGTTAATACTTGTACAGCTGCTGTTATTGTGTATATATTTATTTATATTTCTTCATACATTCTTATATAGTTCTATATTGTGTATTTTGTTGTACAGTTATTTTATTTTCAACTTTAATTTATATATTTTATCTTATTCTTTACCGGTTAAATTTACCCTTCATTCTAATTTGTGTTGTGTTGTAATTTGTGTTAACCTTAATTTATATTTTATTCCTTCCTAGTTAAATTTACCCTTTTTAATTTTTCATATTTATTTCCTATCTTATTCATAGCCTTTTCCTTTTTTTTTTTCTTTGGGTCACGAGCAGTTGTCCAAGCATTTCACATTTCGTACTGTGTATGACTGTGTACGTGACAAATAAAATTTGAATTTTGATTTGAATTTGATTTATATATATGTAGTCTGTCACACAAACAGCAAATATTGTCAAAAAAAAGTAGGAAATCTTCGGAGGTTCTTCGATTCATTTTGGGAGTGTTGAAGCACCCCAAAATGGGCTAAAAATGCCCCTGGCCACCATAGAAAACTAAATATTCTAGTCAGCTGGTGTCAATAAATGTCAACTCACTGTTTAAAAATGTTGATTATTATCATTATCTGAGTAAATACTGTACATTAAAACTCCTAATTAAATGTTTTGATGTGAGCATTTTTCCTGTGAGATTTCCTCTATCAAAAAAAGCTTAAATTCAGACTTTTGTCTTATGGTTTGATCCATGTATCCAGCCAGAGAGAGTAATTCAAAGTAATAGACATAAGACATGATAACATTTCACAGAACATCACAGTGTTTTTGTGCTAAAGAACACTCAGAATATCATTAAAAAGCAGAGACTCACTTCATACTTTAGTTCACTGACCCTCCTGGAACACAATATTCAATATTTTATTTAGAATCAGAAAGACTTTATTATTTATCTCAAAAGGAGCAATTAAGATATATTTATTCTCATAAATAAATAAATAAATAAATATTTGCTTTCTCACATATAGCACAAGTCAATTTTGAGAAATGATCTCTGCTGCAGTGTATGTGTTTTACCCTGATACCATGATGGTCTCTCTTGGATGCATGTACACAGCTCACAGCCTGATATGGGTCTGTTGGTGGAGTCAGATGGGGCTCATAAGGATATTGTAAGGATTCATATACAGGGAGTGCAGAATTATTAGGCAAGTTGTATTATTGAGGAATAATTTTATTATTGAACAACAACCATGTTCTCAATGAACCCAAAAAACTCATTAATATCAAAGCTGAATGTTTTTGGAAGTAGTTTTTAGTTTGTTTTTAGTTTGAGCTATTTTAGGGGGATATCTGTGTGTGCAGGTGACTATTACTGTGCATAATTATTAGGCAACTTAACAAAAAACAAATATATACCCATTTCAATTATTTATTTTTACCAGTGAAACCAATATAACACCTCCACATTCACAAATATACATTTCTGACATTCAAAAACAAAACAAAAACAAATCAGCGACCAATATAGCCACCTTTCTTTGCAAGGACACTCAAAAGCCTGCCATCCATGGATTCTGTCAGTGTTTTGATCTGTTCACCATCAACATTGCGTGCAGCAGCAACCACAGCCTCCCAGACACTGTTCAGAGAGGTGTACTGTTTTCCCTCCTTGTAAATCTCACATTTGATGATGGACCACAGGTTCTCAATGGGGTTCAGATCAGGTGAACAAGGTGGCCATGTCATTAGTTTTTCTTCTTTTATACCCTTTCTTGCCAGCCACGCTGTGGAGTACTTGGACGCGTGTGATGGAGCATTGTCCTGCATGAAAATCATGTTTTTCTTGAAGGATGCAGACTTCTTCCTGTACCACTGCTTGAAGAAGGTGTCTTCCAGAAACTGGCAGTAGGACTGGGAGTTGAGCTTGACTCCATCCTCAACCCGAAAAGGCCCCACAAGCTCATCTTTGATGATACCAGCCCAAACCAGTACTCCACCTCCACCTTGCTGGCGTCTGAGTCGGACTGGAGCTCTCTGCCCTTTACCAATCCAGCCACGGGCCCATCCATCTGGCCCATCAAGACTCACTCTCATTTCATCAGTCCATAAAACCTTAGAAAAACCAGTCTTGAGATATTTCTTGGCCCAGTCTTGACGTTTCAGCTTGTGTGTCTTGTTCAGTGGTGGTCGTCTTTCAGCCTTTCTTACCTTGGCCATGTCTCTGAGTATTGCACACCTTGTGCTTTTGGGCACTCCAGTGATGTTGCAGCTCTGAAATATGGCCAAACTGGTGGCAAGTGGCATCTTGGCAGCTGCACGCTTGACTTTTCTCAGTTCATGGGCAGTTATTTTGCGCCTTGGTTTTTCCACACGCTTCTTGCGACCCTGTTGACTATTTTGAATGAAACGCTTGATTGTTCGATGATCACGCTTCAGAAGCTTTGCAATTTTGAGACTGCTGCATCCCTCTGCAAGATATCTCACTATTTTTGACTTTTCTGAGCCTGTCAAGTCCTTCTTTTGACCCATTTTGCCAAAGGAAAGGACGTTGCCTAATAATTATGCACACCTGATATAGGGTGTTGATGTCATTAGACCACACCTCTTCTCATTACAGAGATGCACATCACCTAATATGCTTAATTGGTAGTAGGCTTTCGAGCCTATACAGCTTGGAGTAAGACAACATGCATGAAGAGGATGATGTGGACAAAATACTAATTTGCCTAATAATTCTGCACTCCCTGTACATCTGGATCACATGGTTTGGTCAGTCGAAAAACACACTTGTTTTTAAACAGTTCAACATGTTCTTCTTCAGTGGGGCAAAGGAAGTTCAGGTGCCAGATGAAATTCGGCCCTTTTCAAAACTAGTTCCTTCGCCTGAGATGTGTTGTTTTCCTCAGTGCCGCTCCTCAGTTATCCAGCTCCTTCAACACCAAGCGCACATCCTCTTTCCTCACTTGTAGTCCATGTTCCCTGCATTCAGCGTACATCCTTCGGTACCCGTGAAGATGCCCAGAGAACTGCAATTGGTGGTCAATGAATTCAACCAAGACTGCAGGTCAGAGTACATTTTGTGATGAGCGTGTCCCCTTGTGCTAAGAACTCTCTTGAGATGTCTCTCTCTTATTTGAAAACTGTGTCTAGCACTGTTTTAATGTCTTTATAGTTTAGGCCAAGCTCAAAGTAAAAATCTATGAATCTCTCACATGGCTGTGTGTCCTCCATCACTGTGGTTGTTTCTAAGGTTTCAGTACTGACCTGGAGGGGCATGGACTTAAAACTTTTGCGGGGTCTTGCAAAAGGACATCTTCATTGTTTTTTCTCCAGGGCTCCGTACAATAGTGACAGCCGATCAGTTAAAACTGCTGAAAGTCCAATAAGAGTCCATTAAAATACAAAGTCCAGCAGCGTCCTCACATGTCCTCTCCACTTCTTCACTCTGGTACCCACTAAAGGAGGACAGCGGCAGTCACTTCCTTGTATTTACCAATGTCCCTTCATCCGAGGACTGGCTCCGAACTTGGAACCCTGAATGGGCAGAGCTCCTAACTTGCCAGCCACCGTTCTCTGTTCTCTTCTTGATGCTCTCCTGTCACCTCTTCACACTCCGCCGACAGTGGTCTTTCCTTTTTCATCTCTGGCTACACCGCCCAAAGCTCTTACAGCCATAGTGCTGTGCCATGGCATCACAGTCGCCATGCTGCCATTCACCCCCTCATGACTGTGAGACTATTTAGTGTCTAAGATGGAGTGCCTCCCAGGAACAAATGTCACAATAAAAGCATGTGATAAAACTGGAAGAATAAAACACTTACTATTAAAAGAAAGATAAAACACAGCAACTCGTGCAAAATAATTAAAAACACACCTAGTTAAAATGTAGCAATCACAACATGCACATTCTGCCTCATGACACTAACAACCAGCAGCTTCCAAGTGAGGCAGAGCAACTCTAGTGCTCTTTGTTAGTAGGTGACCTGTGGCCTTGATTTGAAGAGCTTCGCATAACGAATACGTCCACCTGGGCTTCTGATGCTGCTTGGGGCTTTAAAGCTTGGTAGGATAAAGCAGGAGCTGTTTGCACACATGCACTTATTTGTGCTGCTGCAAAAAACATCAGCTTTTTATGGATTCAGGGTCTGAATACCAAGTACTGAGTGTTTTGTTGGCCAGAACCATTCGTTGTTGTATTTTAACATCTTACATACTATTTAGCTCTACTTCTAGCACGCAGGTTTAATAGAGTGCTAATCAAAAACCAGAACGTTCAGTTTGCCATTCACTTTATGTCTCAGCATCTTACTTGTGGTCCTGAGCTCTGAGTAGAAACCCAAAATGACTTCTAGGGTGACTGGGCTCAGCCTTAGAAATAGACGAGGGAGCCCACGCTGCTGTTTCTTTGTGTCCAAAAGAGCCGGCTTAGATAGTCTGGCATCCATTAGGCATACCTTCTTGGTTCCTCCCTTTTGTGAACACACTCATGTGGGAAAAGTACCTGAGGTCCAGCCAAAACTTGTGATCTGGAATGGGAGCACCTGGGAATCCTCCTGAAGAGTTACTCTGGTTGACCCACTGCTACCATGGCCGAACTATGGATTAGCAGGAGAAAACAGATGGGTTATTATAATAATACGTTTTGGTGCCTGAATCGGATCAAACAGAGTCAACAGGAAACAATGTAATGTGTGCTACCTGTTATCACAACCAGTATCACCATGCCAAGAACACAATTCATGTGTTTTTAACAAAAGATCCATATTTAATGCTATTTAATGCTTATTTAATGATAAAGGGTTGTCATGCTTTTTTTGCCTCTTTCAGAAATAAGCTTTGAATAAATTTCATAAGAACTGCACACTAAGCATCGTTATAGTAGTGGTTAATATTTAATTTGTCATTTATAAAGCATTATTTGTCCACAGTATATTATTTATTAACATAGATGTAAATGTTCAGTCTTGGTTAATAAGCTCATAATGCATAACATAACATAACAAGCATTTTTATACTTTATACTTTATAAATAATGGACTAACCATTTCTAACAGTACTACAGTGCAAACAAGATTTTTAGGAAATGTTACTGGTTTATGGTGTTATTGAGAAAGTCTAAGTAAATAATTTAAAATGTCTTTAGTTTGTTCCCCCAGTTGAACTTTCCTCTGGTTTGTAGACAGCTGTAGCTAACAGACAAGCTCCAGTCAGGTCATCCACTCCTCTGCTTTCATTCAGGTCACCTTGAAGGAGGTGATCAGGTTCAGAGCTGGCTCAACACCTCCCAAAGTACCAGAGGGAGAACACGGCTCATGCTGTCTCTTTAGCTTTTATTTAACCATCAATTATTAACATAAAACATCAACGATGTGCACTTTTAACATATATTTTACCTGTGCTTCGTTTTACACACTGAAGTAAACAACATCATAATGCAATGCATTAAACTATGTACTACATACAGTGGGGCAAAAAAGGATTTAGTCAGCCACCGATTGTGCAAGTTCCCCCACTTAAAATGATGACAGAGGTCAGTAATTTGCACCAGAGGTACACTTCAACTGTGAGAGACAGAATGTGAAAAAAAAATCCATGAATCCACATGGTAGGATTTGTAAAGAATTTATTCGTAAATCAGGGTGGAAAATAAGTATTTGGTCACCTCAAACAAGGAAAATCTCTGGCTCTCACAGACCTGTAACGTCTTCTGTAAGAAGCTTTTCTGTCCCCCACTCGTTACCTGTATGAATGGCACCTGTTTGAACTCATCATCTGTATAAAAGACACCTGTCCACAGCCTCAAACAGTCAGACTCCAAACTCCGCCATGGCCAAGACCAAAGAGCTTTCGAAGGACACATGGAAAAGTATTGTAGACCTGCACCAGACTGGGAAGAGTGAATCTACAATAGGCAAGCAGCTTGGTGTGAAAAAATCAACTGTGGGAGCAATCATCAGAAAATGGAAGACATACAAGACCACTGATAATCTCCCTCGATTTGGGGCTCCACGCAAGATCTCATCCCGTGGGGTCAAAATGATCATGAGAACGGTGAGCAAAGATCCCAGAACCACACGGGGGGACCTGGTGAATGACCTGCAGAGAGCTGGGACCAAAGTGACAAAGGTCACTGTTGGGAAGCATTTGAGTAACAAAGTGTTGCAGGTTACCTTTGTGGTGGCCATCTTGTTTTCCCAGTAAAGAGGAAGCCTGCCTCAATTGCAGCTCTTTTATAGGCCAGTCTGTATTAAGAAGGTGTGTCTTTAGAGGACAAAAATGACCCGTGGACAACACAAGGGTTAAAGGGAGCAGGAAATGGATTGGGAGCCTTTTTGAAAAGTTACTGTCTGCATGTGTATGATGTTGGCAAGAGATAATAAAACAATTACTTTAATTAAGATAGAGTGAAGTCTGATGTTTCCCTCACCACCCCTCACTGTGTAACAGTTGGTGTCAGGAGTGGGATTTGGTTACGCCTGTGAATGAGGGACCGAACACGCTGAATGAGGGGTGTAGGACGTGGAAGAAACCGTTGGACAAGGAAAAACCCCCTTGCTGACATGGAAGAAAGAGAAGGTGGACAAACAATTGAGCCAGATCCACCACCTGAAGGAGCAATGGCTAATGAGGATGATTTTGAACCAGTAGTACGACCTAAGCAGACTGCAGTTGGTGTCGTGAGTAAAGAACTTTCTGAACCGGATATCTTTGATGAAATTAGAGAATTTATGCGGCATTCCAAAAGAACAGAAGCAATACTGTTTGAACAGATAAAACAACTGAGTGACAATATACCAAGGCTGCCACATGTTGAACATTCTGAACTTCAACCTTCTGTCCAGAGTGACATTTCTACAGCAGCTGTTTGTCCAAAGCAAGAGGCTGGGAAACTGCCTCCACTATCAGCTGTGCAGCCACCTCACGGAGCCACTGAGCACCAAGCTGAGCTGCCTTCTCCATCTCAACCACTGCCTGCACAGTCTCAAATGCATGTCGTTCAACCTGCTCCAGTGCAGAGAGCAGAAACACACCGTGGGGGTGAGCCAAGAATACCTGACTTCAGGGAAGGTGAGGATCCTGAAAGTTTTTTTGTACGATTTGAACGCATAGCTAAAACGTGGGGATGGCCGCAAGTTGAATGGGCAGCTAGAGTGGTCACCTTATTGACTGGAAAAGCCCTTGAAGCTTATGCTGGCATGGATGAAGAACAGTCTGACTCTTATGAAGCCATTAAAGCTGCAGTGTTATCCAAGTTTAATGTAACAGAGGAGACCTACAGATACCGGTTCCGGAGCACCAGTGTACCCATGGGAGAGAGTGTGCGTGAAACCTACAATCGGATAAAGGGACTCTATAAGCGATGGATGCGTCCTGACAGTCGGAGCAAAGAAGAGATCGGTGAAACCATTATTTTGGAACAGTTTCTTCGCGTGCTGCAGTCAGATGTCCGCACATGGGTGAAAGAGAACAACCCAAAGACAGGAGAGGAAGCTGCAGATCTGGCTGAACGTTACCTAGCTGCTCATCGTGAACCTTCTAAGTCAAAGATGACTGTGGGGAGACCAAGGTTTGGGGAGGTAAAACCTCCAGGGGTGACTAGTGTTGAAAGCTTGGACACTAGGGGTGGTAAGAAGCCTATACATTGCAGTCAAAGGTACAACCTCATTTGCTATTACTGTCAGCAGCCTGGTCATAAAGCTTCTTTATGTCCCCTAAGAAAACCAAAGTCAGTAGAGTTGTGTGTAGTTCCCTCCACAGGTCTTGAGGGGGAACTTACTGGTGATGGTTTAGTGCCACATAAACATGTGGTAGATGTTTCAATAAATGGCCGAACAGTAAAGGCTCTTGCTGACACTGGTAGCTCACAAACCTTGGTTAAATCTTCTATGTTGAGCAATGTATTACCTGACTTTAACAAACCTGTAAATATTACTTGTGTTCATGGGTGTCAAAAAGATTATCCAACAGCAGATGTCACTATTGAACTTGAGGGCCAAGCATTTATGTTAACTGTAGGAGTGTTGGATCAGTTAGCATATGATGTCATTTTGGGAGAAGACTTACCAATCTTAGACAGTTTGGTTCATAATAACTCTGAAGCCTATTCCTGTGCTGTTGTCACTCGTTCAATGAAAAGGGGTTTAGAACCACTGCCTGATGTAGATGAAGACTTATTTGAAGGAGGGAGTAAACTCAGGAAAACAAAACGACAACGTAGGCAGGAGAAAAATAAAAACAGTGGTAGGGCAAACTTTCCAGAACCAACCTTACCAATGTCTCCACCTATTGATCTTCAGTGGGAGTTTCCCAATAATTTTAGAGAAAGACAGGAAAATGATTCATCTTTAAAACCTCTCTTTAAGAAAGCATGCAACGTGGATGATGGAAAAGAAAATGATGTAGGGCTTAAAAGTGTAATTGGAGAACCTTTCATAATAAAGGATAAACTTCTGTATCTAGCGGACATGGAGAAACCCAGACTTGTTGTACCAAAAGAGTACCGATCAGTAATCCTGCATTTGGGCCACACTGTACCATGGTCAGGACATTTAGGACAGGCAAAGACTTACAATCGTGTTGCTCAACGTTTTTACTGGCCAGGATTGTACAAAGATGTGGTTGACTACTGCAAAACATGTCATGAATGTCAGAAAGTGGCTCCTACCAAAATTTCAGACAGAGCCCCGTTGCAAACATTACCAATAATGGATGTACCTTATGAGAGAATAGCTATGGATATCATAGGTCCTTTACCTAAGAGCAGTAGTGGTCATAAATATGCATTAGTCATTTGTGATTATGCCACAAGATATCCAGATGTTTATCCACTGCGTTCTCTGCAGGTCAAACACATTGTTCGATGCTTAGTAGACCTTTTTTCCAGAGTTGGCATTCCAAAGGAGATCCTGACAGATCAGGGTACCAGTTTTATGTCACATTTGATAAAGTCTCTTTATGACCAACTTGGTGTAAAAGGTATTCGAACTACTCCCTACCATCCAGAAACGGACGGTCTGGTGGAACGATTTAATGGTACATTAAAGCAAATGTTGAGAAAGTTTATTGATGATACTGGCAAAGGTTGGGATAAATGGTTGCCTTTTCTGTTGTTTGCATACAGAGAAGTACCACAGGCTTCAACTGGTTTCTCCCCTTTTGAGCTGCTCTATGGAAGGCAGGTTAGAGGCCCCCTGGATATGCTGAAAGAGAACTGGGTGGCTGGAGTGGCACCGGGGTCTACTGAAGTGGCTTTGACGATGAACATCATTTCCTACATATTGCAGATGAGAGACAAACTGGAAACATACAGAGAACAGGTTAGAGACCATATGCAGAAGGCGCAGCAAAAGCAAAAGGTATGGTATGACAAGCATGCCTGTGAGAGAGAACTAAAGACTGGTCAAAAAGTTTTGGTACTTTTGCCTACTGGACCAAGTAAGTTGCTGGCTAAGTGGCAAGGACCTTATACTGTGGCCAGAAAAACCGGCCCAGTGACATATGAGGTCATTTGTCCAGAGAAACACAAATCAAAGCAACTGCTACATGTAAACTTGTTAAAAGAGTATCATGAAAGAAACGCCCCAGAACCAGGTGTGAAGCAAATCCTGATGGTACAAGATGTTCGGCCTGAAGACAGTGGCATTCTGGAGGTTGGAGAAGCTGAGATGAGCCCATTCAGAGGCATGCCCAAATCTGAAGACCCTCCTGAACATCTGACTGAAGATCAGTGGCAACAGTTGAACAAGGTGAGGCAATCCTTTCCATCTTTGTTCTTAGACACACCGGGGCGAACAAATGTCATAACACATAACATCATCTTGAAAGACACAAAACCTCTTCGTCTTAAGCCTTACAGGATACCAGAACGGATGGTGGAACCATTGAGGAAGGAGGTTCAGATGATGCTGGAACTGGGAGTGATTGAGCCCTCAAGGAGTGAGTGGTCAAACCCCATTGTACTTGTTCCAAAGAAAGACTCCCCTCAACTACGATTTTGTTCAGACATGAGAAAGCTAAATAGTATTTCCTGTTTTGATTCGTATCCAATGCCACGGATTGATGAGCCACTGGAAAGACTAGGAAAGGCTAGATACATTACAACCTTAGATTTGTGTAAGGGTTACTGGCAAGTGCCCTTAGAGCCGTCCTGTAAAGAATACACAGCCTTCCAAATTCCAGGAATGGGCTTATTTCAGTACACCGTGTTGCCCTTTGGTCTTCATGGGGCACCTGCAACTTTTCAAAGGTTGATGGACATTGTCCTTAATGGTTGTTCAAAGTTTGCAGCTGCCTACCTGGATGATGTGGTGATTTACAGTGAGTCTTGGGAGGAACACCTGCAGCATCTAAAGGTTGTGTTGGCAAAGATCCAGGAGGCTGGTTTGACTCTGAATGTGAGCAAGTGTGCCTGGGCACAAGAAGAGGTGAGGTATCTAGGATACATTGTTGGCCATGGACAAATAAAGCCACAAGTTGAAAAGGTAAAGGCTATACGAACAATTCCCAGACCTAAAACCAAAAAAGCAAGTGAGGTCGTTTCTGGGCTTGGTTGGCTGGTATCGGAGGTTTATTCCCCATTTCTCAACCTTGGCAGCCCCTCTTACAGATCTCACGAGAAAACATGCTTCTAAAGTGATGTGGAATGACGACTGTGAACATGCCTTCCAATGTTTAAAGAGACAGATTTCTGAAGCCCCTGTTTTGCAAAGCCCGGATTTTTCCAAACCATTTGTTGTACAGGTAGATGCCTCTAATGTTGGACTTGGAGCAGTGCTGGCTCAAGGAGAAGCTGGTGAAGAAAAACCTGTGCTTTTCTTAAGTAAGAAGCTGTTTGACAGGGAAAAAAAACTATTCTACAGTAGAGAAAGAAGGACTGGCAATTAAGTGGGCAATTGATTCGTTGAAATATTATCTCCTTGGAAGAGAATTTATTCTTCAGACGGATCACCGATCCCTGTTGTGGATGCACTCCAAGCAACATCAGAATGCGAGGATACTGCGCTGGTGCCTAGCCCTCCAGCCATACCAGTTCACCGTCCAGCATTGTCTGGGTAAGAACAATCTTATTGCTGACTATCTTTCCCGTTTGCCGGAGATGTGTCGACCAGAAGGGGGGGGGGGGGTAGTGAGTAATGTTGGGAAGCATTTGAGTAACAAAGTGTTGCAGGTTACCTTTGTGGTGGCCATCTTGTTTTCCCAGTAAAGAGGAAGCCTGCCTCAATTGCAGCTCTTTTATAGGCCAGTCTGTATTAAGAAGGTGTGTCTTTAGAGTATTTAAAGGGAGCAGGAAATGGATTGGGAGCCTTTTTGAAAAGTTACTGTCTGCATGTGTATGATGTTGGCAAGAGATAATAAAACAATTACTTTAATTAAGATAGAGTGAAGTCTGATGTTTCCCTCACCACCCCTCACTGCGTAACAGTCACCATCAGTAACACACTACAACGGCAGGGAATCAAATCCCGCAGTGCCAGACGTGTTCCGCTGCTGAAGCCAGTGCATGTCCAGGCCCGTCTGAAGTTTGCCAGAGAGCACATGGATGATACAGCAGAGGATTGGGAGAATGTCATGTGGTCAGATGAAACCAAAGTAGAACTTTTTGGTATAAACTCAACTCGTCGTGTTTGGAGGAAGAAGAATACTGAGTTGCATCCCAAGAACACCATACCTACTGTGAAGCATGGGGGTGGAAACATCATGCTATGGGGCTGTTTTTCTGCCAAGGGGACAGGACGACTGATCCGTGTTAAGGACAGAATGAATGGGGCCATGTATCGTGAGATTTTGAGCCAAAACCTCCTTCCATCAGTGAGATCTTTGAAGATGAAACGAGGCTGGGTCTTCCAACATGACAATGATCCAAAACACACCGCCCGGGCAACAAAGGAGTGGCTCCGTAAGAAGCATTTGAAAGTCCTGGAGTGGCCTAGCCAGTCTCCAGACCTCAACCCCATAGAAAATCTGTGGCGGGAGTTGAAAGTCCGTGTTGCTCGGCGACAGCCCCAAAACATCACTGCTCTCGAGAAGATCTGCATGGAGGAATGGGCCAAAATACCAGCTACTGTGTGTGCAAACCTGGTAAAGACCTATAGTAAACGTTTGACCTCTGTTATTGCCAACAAAGGTTATGTTACAAAGTATTGAGTTGTATTTTTGTTATTGACCAAATACTTATTTCCCACCCTGATTTACGAATAAATTCTTTACAAATCCTACCATGTGGATTCATGGATTTTTTTTTTCACATTCTGTCTCTCACAGTTGAAGTGTACCTCTGGTGCAAATTACTGACCTCTGTCATCATTTTAAGTGGGGGAACTTGCACAATCGGTGGCTGACTAAATACTTTTTTGCCCCACTGTATTATTGTTATCACAGGGTGCAATGCACTGAGCATCAAAGCGAGGCTACCATTTACATTCAAAAGTTTAATTTTAGTTCATTAAGGCAACTTGGTTAAAAACAACAGCATAAATATAATGCTCACCTGCCAGCATGCGCAATCGAGGTCACCGTGCAAACACAATAACATCCAACATGGCTGCAAGACTAGTTAGCTGGCCTAACTCATCTCACCAGGAAACAGTTCAAACACAGCTACATTTGTGAAACTCTTCGTTCAGTTTGCACAATATTGTGTAACACTGTAGTTATATCCAACGTTCTAATTCAGCAGTACTGCATTTGCCTTCTCTCTCTACAGAGGGAGTGTGGCTCTTTTTCCTCTAACTCTCCAAAAGGAGGAGTGGATGGACTCATTAAAGAAATGAAACTATATTTCACTCAGTGCTTAAACCTAATAGGCCATGAGAACAGTTGAACGACTTTCTGAAACAGCGAGACTTCAGACGTTATCAGTGATATCACTCGCCCTTAATAAAGCGAGCCCGGCACGTGCTTCACAAAAGCCTTCCTGGATTTCTCGACACGTGCCCCGAAGCCTCTGTACAGTACGTCCCTTCACTAATTGGAGCCCAAACTGTCACTATTGGACTTTCCCTGCCTCAAGTAAATGGTTCCCTGTTGATACTGACTGTAAATAAACTGATCTTTGGTTATCATAGTATTTCTTTCTGTAATACTTTGAGTATTTTCTTTGATTTTTCTGTTACTTTTCCCTCTTCTTTTTTCTTAAAAAAAGAAGTACTAGGATAGCTGGCACCCAAGCTTTTTTGGAACGTTGATGGAAGGAACATTTGTGTGACACGACATTGTGCTGCTACAACAGCCAGGCTTGCCTATAGAGCTCATCAAAGCCTGTCTTATGTTGATCAGGGTCCATGGAATGATGCCATTCAAAGTCTGACATCAGAGTTTAGGTCATAAAGTTAAAATGGTCAGTTGATTTTTTCATCTGTAGCAGCAGGTCAGACACAAATCATCTCAAGGTTCTTGATGATTAATGGAAGTGGGGAGAAAAAACTCTTTAATTGTCACGGACCCGGTTCCAGGGATTCGGGGTCCGTGAGCAGTCTGGACTACTATTGTAGTTATTATCATTATTATTGTGGTTATTGTTATTATGGTTGTGTCTGCTGTCCTGTTTTCCGTGTTGGTGTACTGTCAGGTGTTTATGGGTGTGTGCATGTGTGTGAGGGTGCGGTCGTGGCAGGCACTTCTAGGCCTGGTGGGTGTGGCCCTGCCAGCTGACCGGTCCCACCCAGGAATCCACACACACCTGGCGCCGATCAAGCCTCGTCAGAGGAGCTTCAAAACAGTGTGGCTGAGAGCTCCTCGACGCTGGATCGTTGAGTAACTTCCCGTCAGTCTTAGTTTATTGTGCAAGGTTAGTGCAAGTCTGCCGTTAGGTTTTGTACTCACGACTGCCTTTTGTATGCGTGTTTCCTCAGGAGGAATTGTGGCGACCAGGAGGCAGCACACGGACAGTACACAGGGAACGGAGACAGAGCACGGGATAAAGGAGAAGACACGGAACGGGAGTTGGGATCGCACGGGGGCTTTATTATTGTTGGGATTGTCACCACTGTAAATAAACGCACTGCCTTCAGCGCCAAGTCCTGCATTTTGGGTCCTCATTTCTCACATCCCCACGGTCTGCCAGCCAGACCGTGACATTAATCAGAAATAAAAGCTCAGAACATACACGGGACCCAGATTGTGGGATTTTTTTTTATTGTTTAAAGTTTTCTTTGCCCAAAAAATACTCAAAATGTATGACAATTCAGTGGTGGGTGGGAGGGAATATTTAGGAAAACTGTTTTCTGACTTTCAGAGCACAAGTACATGAATCCCCCTGCCCTCCCTTCCCTGCCAGTCCATCCTGAAAAGAGTTAAAGAGTTGGGATTGTCGATATTTATAGCTTGAAGTTATATGAGCTTCAGAGAGTGGGCGGACAGTTGGGGATTGTTCTGTGCTTATTTGTGTCTAAACCTTCCTTATATTGACCAGGATTTTTGACCTTTACCAGCTGCAGTCCTGCTGGCCTGTCTCGCTCTCCATCTTTGTGTATGTGCATGCAGTGGCTGTAAACTGAAGAGTAAATGCAGGACTGTGTCTGGGGGTGATCCATAGGAAAAGCAGCCAGGCCTGCAGCAAGCATCAGACACTTTTGAGACTGAATCGGAGCAGCCTAATTATCAATCTGAGTTGCCCTCACTGCATGCCTCATGTAATATTATGCAGGATTTTCACAGGATAAGAGAAAAATACCATTATAACAAAAGATTAATAGTCAGAAGAACTGTTGTCTACTTTTTCTCTCCTTGCAAAGGAAAAGGACTGTCTGAAATATTATACAACTGTGGGGTCCTTAGGACTGTGAGACCTTTGGTCTTGTGAGGAAGCAAAGCTCAGGACAAAGTATGACTGAGCCAGTATACCCACATGTGTGCTGCTGAGAAGGCTGTGCAGGGATGCCTGCAGCCAAATCCAAGCTTAGTTGTAGTTACAGAACACTATAGGACAGAGACAGCTGTGATATAAAATGTTTGGTGAAAAGGATGCAAAAGTAGTTATCACTTTTAAAAATCTGCCAGCATGCTGGGATCACAACAAGAACAGAAACCTGACTTTGCTGTAGTGTTTGGAGCTGTTTGTCATCATCAGCTCTCCTGAAGTTTGTCAGTATGAGCCAAGCAGTAATAGCATCCACAACACTGGTCATAGTTCCAGAATATAAACCACTATGACTATTAATAATATATATTATTTTTTATAATGAATAATTTTTTCTGTTCATCAAAAATGAACTTCATGAAATTTGTATTTGAAAATGTAGAATGTTACTATATATTTTATTTTTTGTTGAATGTTTAGTTCATTCAGAGTTGCTTTTCTTTAATTAACAAACAGTATAGATTTGATGAATTACTTTGACACATTAATTTAAAATGACATCATACTGTATTCATTCAGAATCAGGAGATGCTTCACCATGCAACATCTCACTGGCTGACCAGACCAATCTGTCCTCTAATCTCCTGTCTGTCAGTGGATTGCTGAAATTAAGAACTATTTAAATCTAAATTATGTAGACTTGAGCTCTAATGTTTAAAAGTAGTAATGTTCTTAACCTCTGCATGTGACACCGCTGTTAGAGTGTCCAACCAGCTAACTTCAACAAAAGACTGAGACATGCGACAAAAGAACAGAGCAGCATTCAATGATCACTCCTGTTGGTGTGTCTGCTTCCGCCTTTGGTAAGTTTAGCTGCCTAACTGCAGTAACCATAACACAGTCACTCTAAACACATACCACCCACCCATCCTGCCATTCATGGTAACATCACCAGAGATGGCCCCGCCTTCCTCAGGACCAGGCTGCAAAAAACCACGACCATGTTGCTGCCTCCTCATTATTCATGAATATCATGAGCATGATTGTGTTTCTTGTTTTTTCTCATCATTTGTTACTAACAAACCAAACTCACTTCTTATTCTGCATGTCTTTATCTTTACCTGCCGCACTCTAAGAAAACAAATGTCAGAAATTGCTGACTCTATGAAATATGTAAGTGGTTTGGGCAGAGCCAGCTTTTCACTTACCATTAACACTGATCATGTATGAGACTGATATTTGAAAGAGGCCTTGCTCTCGGTAAGTTTGAAGTTATTTCTGATTATTTTTGTAACCGCTGCTCTTTGTGTTTCTTTTGTAATTGATGAGAAGTCCTTGAACATACTCGCCCACATCGCTCGTGTCCAGTTATTATATTACTCTTTGAATTCTCTGTATGTGTGCCCCAGTACACTGTTTAACAGACTGAGCCTTCCTGTTTGGAACTGCTGCCTGTCTTTGACTAAAGATTTGGATTTTTGACTTTAACACAGCCTGTGTGTGTCCTCCCTTTGTGTCCTCGTCCTCAGTGTTACATGTGTCACATGTTTTCATTGTCACAGCTTTCCCACAGTGAGTTACCTGCAGCATTTATTCACAGCATATTTGAGAAAGGAGATTCAGATTATATACTTATTATCTTTCATGAGGTAAATTTTAAAGTTCAGTATTTCAAAGCAGGAGCTACGAAGAATCATACTGGCACTAGGACTGTAACAATATGAGAGTCTAATTTTTCTAATTGTTAGAAAATCTGAAGAAAAATATGCTATTAATAATGCTGTTAATGGGCGATCGTGGCTCAAGAGTTGGGCGTTCGCCTTGTAATCGGAAGGTTGCCGGTTCGAGCCCCGGCTTGGACAGTCTCGGTCGTTGTGTCCTTGGGCAAGACACTTCACCCGTTGCCTACTGGTGGTGGTCAGAGGGCCCGGTGGCGCCAGTGTCCGGCAGCCTCGCCTCTGTCAGTGCGCCCCAGGGTGGCTGTGGCTACAATGCAGCTGCCATCACCAGTGTGTGAATGGGTGGATGACTGGATATGTAAAGCGCTTTGGGGTCCTTAGGGACTAGTAAAGCGCTATACATATACAGGCCATTTACTATTTTAATCATGCATAATTTTTTATTAATAATTAATGTATAATGTATTAGTGTTTTTTGCATATTAATTATCCTCAAACAGAGATTGTGACCCTAACCAGGCCCCACCCACCATAAACAGTGAGCCTGAGCCTGATAAATTTCTTGTCAGTTGGAAAGAAAGGACATCACAATGTTACATCACAACCGTGAACAAAGCTACTTATGTTCACAGCATGTAATAATACTGACGGTCCAGGGTATAGATGTTTGTTGAACTAGAGTTAGCGTTAGCAATTCAGCCATGTGTAATCCATATTACTCTTGCTGGCTACAACAAACACCTAGGAATTTGTATTATAATTTGATTTTCATGTAATATTCTTATTCAGTATCATTCATTTTATAATCACATATCCACCCAGCTCATGGTGGGGCGGGGCTTGTTCTCGGCATCCTTGGGTGAAAGACAGTGTACACTGTGGGCAGGTATCCAGTCTGTCAGGGTCGTTTTCAATATTTGGTTCAAAAATATGAACGTAAATAAAAAATCAAACTGGGATTCTTGCAAATGAAGAAATGGCTGTGCATTCAAGCCTGTCTTTGACTGTATCGTCCAGCTGATCCATCAAACCTCCAGCAGGTGAATCTTCATGACATAACGAGGTAACAAGGTAAAAAATGAAAGAGTAACAGTCTGAATGAATTATATGAACGTGGAAGGAGTCATTCAGGACTGTGTATTGTGAACTGCAGACCTCGAGTCTTAATGCTTCATTTTCCACTTTATATCAGACACTGCATTGTACGGGTGAGGCAAAGTGCGTGCGTGTGTGCATGTGTGTGCGTGTGTGTGTGCGTGTGTGTGTGTGTGTGTGTGCATGTGTGTGTGTGTGCATGTGTGTGTGTGTGTGTGTGTGTGTGCGTGTGTGTGTGTGTGTGTGTGTGCATGTGTGTGTGTGTGTGTGTGTGTGTGTGTGTGCGTGTGTGCGTGTGTGTGTGTGTGTGCGTCATGAACAGCTTCCTTTTCTAAAAGGACAAAGTGAGGTTTGATTCACCGTACCACCATAGCAAACGCCTAGTATGTCCTTAAAAACATATTCTTTCTTCACATCAAGAATATGAAATGTTTGCAAACAGTGAAAGTGTTACAGCTGCAGAGAGCTATGGCGGCATCTTTGGAAGCTGTTTACATAGCTAATAATGTATGATTTGATGTAACCATGGAGACAGAGTCAGCCATGTTAGCTAGCGGTTTACTACAGATGACTGTGTGCACAGCATCCACACACTGCACAGGGTGAAGACATTACTTCAGTATTGTATTATATTTATATGTATTTACTTTCATTACAGTTTCAGCAAAAAAAACAAAAAACAAAAAACAAAAACTGTCTAAATATGAACACATTCAAAAAATAAAGTTGTTTACAAACATTCATGCCTCATAAATAAGCACAGCTGCTCTGTTTTACAGTGTTATTTGTAAGAGAACTATGAACTTCACATTGTGTATCTAATCAAAAACATTTGACTGTTTCATTCATTTGCTCTATGACAGCTGGAATAAACCCAACCTGACAATTACAGTTGAACAAACTTCAGTTAAATCAGGTAAAAATGGGATCAGATTAATCTTTGCACAGTCGACAGCAGACACCTCCTGTGTTCAGTCCATCATATTAAAAAATAAACTACAGCACGCTCCATGTGATTTTTGCATCCACTTCCAAATCACAGTCAAGCAGCCCATAGATAGGTAACAGAACAGAAAACAGAACAGACATGTCCAAACAACAATACATATTTCAGAGTTTTTGATCAGTATTTTGATCATTGCTTTTAAAACCACATGCAGTGTGTGACCATGATTGGCACACTGTTCACAGAGACCATGAACGCCACTTCTTTGAAGCATTCTTCTTCTTCTTGGCATCCAAATAGAAGCAGAAACAGCGGAGTCGCTTTGATCGACCAAAAACAAAAGTAGAATATCTGAGGTGAAACCAGCCAGGTGAAATAATTAGGATGTAAACAATAATTGAAAGTAATGTCTCAGGTAGCTTAGTCTGCTACAACTGTTGGTATAAGCTCAGTACAATTAACGCTCAGTATCTGGGAATAAGTGGTTTTTAGGTTTTTATGTATGTAGTCATTTAACTTCCATCCATTCTTTTAACGTCAGGTGACGAAATGTGAGGTTGTTTAGACACTGGGTGCATTTGGCCCCCTGTTGTCTAACTAAATGAGTTGGTTCACTTTGTGTTGTGGGGTCATGTCAGTTTGGGCAGGTGTAGCTGGCAGTGAATGTGAGTAGAGCTTCTAGCTTGGAAGCACATCTGTTGCTTTGCAGGCTGACAGTTTCTTTGCTCTTTTTACTTTTATTAAATCTCCTCACTGGACGTCTACTGTCACAGCATTTCAAACCTGTAATTATAAATAGATTCAAACAGGTGAGCTTTTCTCTTTGTGTTGAATATCAACACTGTGACTTCTCAGACTGTAAGCTTTACTTCAGCAGTTGTAGAAGCCGTCACTCCAAATGTCTTATGATAACAAGAAAACAAAACCTATTCAGTACACGGCCCCAAGGATTTTTTTTCCCTGACTTCTTCTGAATTCCATCGGCTTTGTCTGCTGGTTTGAAGACAATAAGCCACAAAAAAGACAATTTAGTCATTTTATTTACTTTATGGAGCTTGAATGTGTCGTGTAATGACGTTGAATAGCCATAGCTGTCCCTCTCTTGTGTCAGTAACATTGTACTGTTCAGCATATGACTGATATGTGATGAATGCTTATGTAATGCCATAACAGACATCTGATCTTACATCATGAAACTATAAATAGCAGGACTGACAGATACTGAATTTACTCAATAGATGGATGAACATGAAAAATATGTCCATCATTGCAAATGAGCAGGAGACACTAGAATAACATTCAACTAGTCAGTTACTTCTGAAATGTCCTTTAAACAAACAGTTGATTTTGTTTAACAAATACAAGATGGCTCTATAAATGACAGTTATCTTAAAAGCAAATATTAAGTATTGTTGCTCACCTTTGTTTCTGATAATGTCACTTTTAAAAAATCATATCCCGTCAGCTCTCAGGGGTGAAGTTTGGCTTTGAGAGTCAGGGAGGAGAAAAAGTTTTTAAGGATAGTTGACTTCCGATCTAGTTCTGCTTTAACCTCTTAGGACCTGGCGTCCACATATGTGGACATCACATTTTGGGTTATTTAGACAAAAATACAAAATTTTGCTCTACAAGGGCCTGATATCCACTTACGAGGACATTATACTGCTACTGTTCTATCAAAATTTTAAACGAATATTTTTCATAAAAACAAAAATAAGGTAAAAAAAAATCTGGTAATTCTTTGTTTTTGCATTTCTTGGGCCCCAATATGACCAAATATCAAAGAGAAATTAAAAATGCATGCCGTGGAAGAGTCTGAGGAGGTTAAAGTATTAAGGATGAAGCAACAGTGCTCCTCTTTGCTCCTCTGAAATCTGTGTTGAACAACAACAAACATAAATTACCGTATTTTCCGCACTATAAGGCGCACTTAGACCCCCAGAGAGCAGTCATTTTGGTTTTCTACCTTAGACCCCCGCGGAGTCATCATTTTGCGTTTCTACCTTTAAAAGCCGGAGAGCAGTCAGTCAAATGCTGGAGTCATTCATATGTATATTAGGTCATTACCTAGGAATTCTGGAGGGAGGGGAGTGGGGGTGAGTGATTGAGGGGGTGGGGGAGTGGAGTGTTTCAGTTTGCCATCTTAGGGAGAAATCAACACATGTCCTTTGTATGTCCTTTGTTGCTGACATTTATTGATGAAAACAGTACAAAAAACCAACCATTTGTACACATATTTACAAATAATGATAAAAAGTGAGTGAGTACATTTCAACATTTTCAGCAATCACTCACAATCCTGGCACTGCCACGGTATCTGTCGTCTGCATTTACCACATGTGTACCTGTAGCAGTGAACACATCGCACAGTGGCCTGATTTTTTTTGCATCTGTGTTTGACCTGATTGGTTCATGGACCTCCCTGAACTAATGGCATTTATTGCAATTGTGATCTTGCGGGGGGTTTGCAGGCTTCCATCTGTAAATGACTGCTGGTCAGCAAACCTGGGAAACCCACAGATAATTGGAATTATGGCACGAAACCGCTTCCAAAACATCATGCAACACCTACGCTTTGATGACAAGTCCACCCGCTGTGATCGAGCAAAGACTGACAAGTTTGCTGCAATTTCCAGTGTGTGGGGATCATTTGTCACCAACTGCATCACGTGCTACAACCCTGGTCTACATATCACCATTGATGAACAGCTTTTCCCATCAAAGACTCGGTGCTGTTTCCTGCAGTATATTGCAAGTAAACCTGACAAGTTTGGGATCAAGTTTTGGGTGGCTTGCGACCTAAAATCCAAGTACATTTGCAATGTCTTCCCATATCTTGGCAAGGACCCCAATCGTCCCACTGGGGAGAGACTTTCTGAAAATGTAGTAATGAGGCTGATGGAACCATTCCTAGACGAGGGCAGAAATGTTACCACGGACAATTTTTTCACATCGCTTTCACTGGCACAAAAACTTCTTAGACGGAAAACCACCATCCTCGGCACAGTCAACAGGATTCGCAGGGAAATTCCTCAAATCACTAGACAGACAGATCGCAATGTATTCACCACTCAGGTATGTTGCAGGTCTTTTGTGGTTCTATGTTTATGTGTTTCATTGTGTGTAAAAGGGCTATGAAAATAACAATTTATCTTATTTCTTAGGTGTTTTCAACCTCTGCTGCCACGCTGACGGCGTATGCGGCCAAACGGAAGAAGACAGTCTATATTCTTAGCAGCATGCACAGCGTGGTTCAGACTGATAACACCACCAAAAGGAAGCCAAACACTGTCACCCTTTACAACAAAACAAAGTGTGGCGTGGATGTGATGGACCAGATGGTTCGGGAGTACACTGTCCGCAAAGGAACACGGCGCTGGCCAGTCGCCGTGTTTTATAACATGATTGACATGGCAGCACTGAATGCACATGTGCTGTATCAAGCATGCACCGGGACGAAGGAAAGACGGGCGGACTTCCTGGTGGCGCTTGCAACAGAGTTGGCTCACTCTCATGTAGCTGCGAAGAAGGCAAGAAAAGATCAGTTGCTTCGGGCAGAACCCTCCACACCTAGCCCTGGAAAAAGAGCCACGTGTCAGGTCAAACACAAATGCAAGAAAAATCAGGCCACTGTGCGATGTGTTCACTGCAAAAGATACACATGTGGTAAATGCAGACTACAGGTACCATGGCAGTGCCAGGATTGTGAGTGATTGCTGACAATGTTGAATTATTTGTAAATATGTGTACAAATGGTTGGTTTTTTGTACTGTTTTTATCAATAAATGTCAGCAACAAAGGACATACACCCATGTGTGTTGATTTCTCCCCAAGATGGCAAACTGAAACACTCCACTCCCCCACCCCCACTCCCCTCCCTCCAGAATTCCTACTTAACAGCCTAATATACATATGAATGACTAGCCAATTTAGCTTCCACTTCCACCATTTGACTGCTCTCCGGGTTTTATAGGTAGAAAGGTAGAAGCCTGGGGATGCTAGTGTTAAAATCCTCTAATTTTCTCAAAAGTTGACAGTGCGCCTTATGTATGAATTCTGGCTGTGCTTACTGAACTTGAACCGATTTTATGTGCTACACGGCGCTCAAAAATCTGTCAAAAATGTTTTAGTATGACTTTGCTGAGTTACTCACTGCTTGATGGATTGTTGGAGTATTACGGCTACCGTACTCAGGAAATTAACTGGACATAGTGTCTGTTTCTACCCCATTATACTATCTTACATGTTTGTTTGGTTTTTTTTAAAAAGTTCAAATTGAACTCCATGTTGAACAGATATTTTTGTGACTAATACAATATTATAGATTCATGACCAATCAAAAGATCCATTACATGTTTTGTATTTTTTAGGGAAGTGAAGAAGAGCAGAAAGATTTTGCAAATCTCCTAAATAATAAATAAATAAATAAATAAAACAACGGTAGTATCTCTCAGTAATAAAGTAATAATAGTAGGCTAACAAGGCAGGAACAAGACTTTAATAATGTGGTCAATTCTAAGTTATTACCTCTCAATTACCTGTGGTAGTTTCTGTGTAATAAGCAGGAAACAGAGACGAAAAATGCTAAACGGACAATTTATATTTCATAATATATTAATAACCTAATAAAGAAGTATGTTATTATTACCTGGAAACACTTATGGTAGTTTTTAAGTAATAAGCAGGAAATGCTTTGATCAGTAAAACATGGCGCCACCTGGTGGGCAAATTAAAGACGTAAAGTGAGTTGTGCAAAATAAAATCTTAAATTGAAGTTAAGATAATTGTGAGATCAAAAATTGCATTTTTAAACATTTTTAATGTCACTTTTTTTATATCCTGATGTTTAGCCCCGGGGTCGGCAACCCTGGTCACGCGTGCCACTTCACACGCGAAGGGTTAACCGATGGCACGACATTGGGGATTTTTCGTTTTTATGGGCCGATGATTGTTTTTTCTCTTTTGTAACGGTATAGACAATGAAAGGTGATGGATTGGCCAGACGCTGGCAAATGTGTAACAATAAGTCAGTTGTTTGGTGGTGGCTATGGCGGAGCTTCCACACAGGCCAGCAGGTGGATGAGGGAAAGGGGAGGCAGGAGGGGGAGAGACCCGAGGCGGCCGCCCGTCCGAGTGTCAGGTGAACTGAACTTCAGAGATCACATTAACATGTGTATCTCTGTATTAACAAACATGCCATATTGGCCCAGTTTATTTTTCTTATCATTGTTGTGAGGAGACCATAAACAGCATTTAAATTTTCTGTTGTACAGTTCATTTGCTGTTATGGATAAAAAGTATTTTTCTTTGTTTTAAAATAGCTGATAACTAGGGATGGGTATCGTTTAGGTTTTATCCGATACCGGTGCCAAATCGGTACTTTTGAAACGGTGCCGGTGCTTAAACGGTGCTCAAACCGGTGCTTAAAGAATGGAGAACACAAAATTGGTCCAAAAACCTCTCATGTTCAGCTGGTTCACCAGGCCATCAGACTGCTGAACACGTCATAGACACCTCAGCTTCACTACTGGAACTTTAACATTATGCACTCCATACTGTACAGTAATGCCACTGTTTTGCACATATTCAACTCTGTATATTTTATATATTTTATTTATTGTTTACTCTATTTAATTTGTAAAATATGTGTACACACACACACACACACACACACACACACACACACACACACGTAGGAAAATATTTACTATACACATCCAGAAATGCATATACTATTATATATTGTACATATATTTATTAGTTTCAGATGTAGCCATTCTTGTATTTTGCTTGTTTACATTATTGTATTTTGCACAACTCTGTTGCTTGTGAAGCTCGCACACAAGAATTTCACTCACATGTGCTGTACCAATGTACCTGCACATGTGATGTGACAATAAAAGTGATTTGATTTGATTTGGTTTTTGTAAAAAGATAACAATGTTAGCCTTTTCTGCAGCTATAGGGCATATGTGGTATCACTCTTGGCTGGAAGCAGTGCTTAAACAATGGAAAAAACACAAACTTTGGCCAAAAACCTCTCATGTTCAGCTGTTTTTTTTGTAAAAAGATAACAATGTTAGCCTTTTCTGCAGCTATGGGGAATATATGGTATCACTCTTGGCTGGAAGCAGTGCTTAAACAATGGAAAAAAACACAAACTTTGTCCTAAACCTCTCATGTTTAACTGTTTTCCACTTCTTCTTTGGTCATTTTAGCCTTTTTGGCCAGGGTGAAGGGAGTATCTGCCATCAAACAAGAAGACAGCCGCATGTAGATATGATGTTTGGTAGTTCACCTTACATGCATTAATTTAATAACGTGGTTAGCCTACTCAACGTAAATTACTCACGCAGAGAAGAACGGCTGCTGCCGCTGCCATCATCATCCGTCATCATTTCTGCTACACTGGCAGGGCTAGGGGCCAGGACTCTCCTCTTCGTGTTTTTGGGTATGTTGCTAACTCCGGGTCCGATAACAGGCACCACACCGCAGTAGATGCGCTCGGTGTGAGGTCTCGCAGCAAGCTATCAAATACAGCGCATTTCTTGGTTTTTGGAGAAAAAAAAACGCTATGCGTCGCCAGGTGTTTCATCGGATTCGAGGTGTTGCCTCCTTTGACAGTATCACAGTATCAGCTTAAAGCACTTGTTGCAGGCTGCTGAGTTTGCATATTTTGCTATGAAGTACAGCCAGACTTTTGACCGCTTCGCCTTGGGCATTTTTAATCTGTAGCTCTGCATAAAAGAACGTACGTACCTGGCCCCGCCTACTATCCTCGGAAACGTAAAATGATTGGCTAGAAGTGTATCACAGCTCAGGAAAAAAAAGCACCGAAATAAAGCACCGAAATGTGCGCTGCTTTTCGGTCTGGTTACTACCGTTTATGTCAGAACCGGTGCCATCATGGCACCGGACACCGGTACCCATCCCTACTGATGACTATTCGCTGACAGCTGCCAACATCTGCCAACAATATAATTCTATAAAGTTGTTCTATATAGTGTGTAACTGTTAATATAGAGCGTTATTAAATTTATTGCTAATGCAATCATATGGCACTTTGACTTCTGAGGAAATTTTCTGATGATGCACTCATCATCAGAAAGGTTGCCGACCCCTGATTTAGCCATTTTAAACTACTTTAACTGAGATCAAAGTTCTACGATATTTTTGTTTTTAAATTAACATCGTCTGGCAGATTTTGGCAATATTCATTCAGCACAGCAAAAATGGCATGAACATAAAAAAGTGGATGGCACAAACTGTCCCTAAGATCTTTGATCTGATTGTCTGAATAATAGCATGAACAGCCAGAGTTCCCCATTTCAATGATTGAATTCTGCCTGATGAATGCAAGTGAACATATATTATTGTGTGTGACTGTGTGTACATTGTTTGTACCTGATGATAGTCAGTTGGTCCAAAATGTTGTGATTTTTAATCGTGGTAAGTGAGAACATTTATAATTTATTATGAATTCAAATTTTTCCTTTTTTTTTACAGAAAAAGGTCTTTAAACGCACCTGTCATTCATTCAGGTGTGCAAACGTTGAAGCAGTCTCTGGTCTCTGTACCTGGAGTTCATGTCCAGGTGTGTAATAATCTGATCACAACCAAATAAAATGTCAATAAAATCTCATATTAAATGAGGATTAAGTTTTAATTAAATTTAATCCAGTTTTAACCTTGATGGTTATTCACCCTAAAGATGTTTGAGTTTTTTTACAGAAAAATTCTCATTACAAAAATGTGAATTTATGGTAGAAATTAGGTTGTATTCAAGTTCTTGTAATAGTCTGAAAAGTGATTTTCCAATTTTACTTCTTAACCCAGTCTTGACAAATCAAAAATTTAAAAGATCCAGATTAAAGGCTTGAACGGCGAGCCCAGTTTAGCCCAGAAAACAGCATCCTTAAATGTGTCTATTTCAAATTGACTTCTACACATGGAATGACTACAAAAAAATGCTGTGGTAGATAACAAAAGAAAGAAAGAAAAATTACCCAAATGTGCATCCATATGACTGGGGGGAAAAGCTAAACTAAAAGTGTGGCTCTTTTTTTTATATGGCTGAACCAATACATACAATTATGAAAAAGAAAAAAGAGGGGGGAAGCTACTTGTGTAAAAGCGTCACTCCAGGCAACAAGAAAAAACATGTGAAGGTGAATAATCAGAGAAAGAATGGTGTGGCAGTGGACACAGCTGAGCAGAGAGGAGCCCAGAGGCCTTCAGCAGATTGTCTGTCGACTGAATTCGACGACATGTCCCCAAGGACCAAATAACAGAAAGACGCTCAGAAACACTCATTGCTGCTCTGATTGCCATATTCCCCAGATAATTAACTGTCAAGGTTCTTGTCACCCACCCCCCACCCCAAGTCCTTCCAGTTCCTCTCTCTTTTTTCTATCACCTTCCCTCTCTCACTCAGCTGCTTCTCGGTGGTGTGCTGGAGCTCAGTTGGTCCCTCATTACTTACTGGCACTTATTCGCAGTATTTATCCATGAGTGATCATATATTGCACGGAGCAGGGGAAGGAGGCGAGCACAGGGTAGGGAGTGGGAGGATGAGGAGGTGGTGAATGAACTGAGGTAGAACTAATTTTTGACAGCCATTGATATAGCTTGGGGGTAACAAAACAGGGACTCATCCTCCGAAATCCTTCGGGTTTGAGGGGGTGGAGGGCTTTTTTCGTTATTCATTGACTGATACTTCTTTCTAATGGCATCCGCTATAGTGGTTTCTAACTAAGAGAACTGAAGTGGAAGAGGGGTCAGCTTAATATTTGTGCCAAGGAAAGCATCTTGGTACAAGCTGGTATTTGGCCTTAAAACTCATTTACCTGATTATTTATATAAGATTTTAAATAGCATAACATATAATATTAAAAAAGAACAGTCTGTATACATGTGGACTCATGCTACTTTACTACAGTTGATACATTTCTAAAAGAAGCCAAACAACCTTTCAGGCAGCCAGAAGTCTGTCAATGCTTCTGTTTGTTGAGACAAATTATTTTATTACCTGCTGGCCTTCAACTTCTACTGCTCCTCAACGAAGAGCGAGCTCTCCTGCTGCCTGGGTGTTTGGTAAGCATGGGTGACAAATGAGAACAGGAAGGCTGCACAGAGCATAATAAACACTGCTTAAACAGTCATTGGCTGCACCTCTGCCAACCCTGGAGGTCATCACCGGCCGCACCTATCTCAGGAAAACCAGGACCAAAATAGGTGACCCCTCACACCCCGCCCACCACCTGTTTGACCCGCTGCCCTCTGGTCAGCACCTCAGGTCAATCAGGCACACCTCCAGACTCACAAACAGCTTATTCCTCTAGGCCATTTGGACTTTTAACAAACTTTCAAGGTAAATTAGGGAATACACACAAGACACAACACAGGAACAAGAAGACTTGCACTAGAGATAACAGAGAAATTCCTGAACTACTAATCCAATACTAATAATACAGACATAAACCAAAACACAATATTCATCCATTCATTTGCTTCCACTTTACAGGGCTAGGAGCGTAAGCAGAGAAGCCAAGAACTTCCTCTCCACAGCCACCTCCTCTAGCTTATCCTTACAGAATTATCCCCAGCCGAGAGATGGAATGTCTCCACCATATCCTGGGTCTGGCTCGGGGCCTCAGCTCCATGGGAGATGCCCAGAACACCTCACCCAAGAGACACCCAGGAGGCATTCTTGTCAGGTGCCCCAACCACCTCAACTGACCCTTTGGATGTGGAGGAGTAGTGGTTTGAGCACGTCATTTGAGGCCCTTTAAAATTACACAAGTCCTACCCTATCCCTAAGGTTTTCACCTATTTCCATCACTTGTATTGATTTAAAATCTCATTCTTTCGATCACTACCAAAGCCTGGGCCAATAGATGAGGGTAGGGACCTAAATCAGCCAGTAAAGTGAAAGCTTCACTTTTGTGCTTGGCTCTCCCTTCATCAAGACAAACCAGTACAGCATCACCAGAGGCCGATGATCCTCCTTTTTTCTTCTGAGGTCAATAATGAGCTCTTTGGTTTTCTTGATATTTAGAACCAGGCTGTTAACTGCATACCAGTCTGTCAGCCTCCTCCCGGTATGCTGACTCATCTCCTTCACTAATCAGGCCAGCCACTGTTGTGTCATCAGCAAATTTAATGATGACATTGATCTTGTGGATAGGCGTGCAGTTGTGTGTATATACAGAGAGTACAAGAAAAGAATTAGTAGCCAACTTTGTGGAAGACCAGAGACAGTGAAGAAGAGTGATGGGGGCCCATATTAATTGACCTTACAAATCCCCTCAACAATAGGCAGATGTTGTGATGGAGGCCTAGGCTGGAAAACTTATGGAACAGTCTGCTTGGTAGAATGCAATTAAATGCAGAGCTGAAATTCATGAACACCATTCAAACATATGTGTTGTTCTTCCTCCAAAAGGGCCAGGCTTAGATGTAGTACAAAGGAGATGGCATCTTCTGTGAAGAAATTTGGGCAGTATGCAAACTGGAGGGGGTTATGAGCCAGCATTTAAAGATGGTAAGAAGGGAAAACTCCCATTAAACTGCAAGAAACCTCCAGCATAACTGAGCTCAGGGAGGGGAAGCCATCTGCCATGACCAGTTGGGGAAGAGGGGAGAAAAACAGAATAAAAAAACATGCTGTGGAAGAGAGCCAGAGGTTAATAATAAATAATTATTAAATGCAAGTGGTATATTAACACATAGTCAGTGAAAATGGTTGTGCTTTGCTACTCTTAGATCAGCAGGAGCCAATCTGACCCATGCTACGAGTGCCATGATGTCACCAGATCTACAAGTGCCAGGTTTTGTTTTGAGCATGCGTGTTTGGCCATTTACTGTTTGGTGTTGACCAAGATATCTTTTATGCATTTCTGAATGTACATAGACACTGAGCACACGCTGAGGATCAGCATACTCAACCACACTTGTAAGTTGACTGACTGGTGCAGCTGCCTTCAACACATCACAGTCAGTTCATTCAAAAGTTATGTTTCCATGGCCCCTGTAGGCCAGGCCTTCACAGTGGGTTTTCCTCTGATAAGTAGGGATTGTATGTATGCATGCAGAAATAAGCATCACAAAGAGCTGGCCTGAGGAGTGGAGATGGGGGCAGGATTCTGCCTTAAGTGTTTCATTAATATTTGAATAGATGAGGTCCAAAGTGTTCTTTTCCCTGATAGGAAAGTTTACATGCTGTTTTTACTTTGGCCCGATTCAAGTTCCCGCTTCTCTGCCATTCAACTGCTATATTTGTTAGAAAACTTACACGGATGGATTTAGTGGCAGAAACACACACGGGCACAAGATAGTTGTGATGCAAGTTTATATACAATGATGGGGAATATTTACAAGGGAGGGGGCTATATACAGTGACAGGTAAAAATGTGCAAGGAGAGCAAAACCGAAGAGATGAGACGGAGCCGAGGTATGCGGGTGGGCAGATGACGCACCGGAGCTACCTGAAAACGAGGGACAAACAGAGTTTACGGAGTAACGTCGACAGCCGAGAGTTAAACTAAAGTGGACGGGGAGAGTTGGAGAGCTTACTTGAAACACAAAACTACAGCTGTAGCAGTGATCACAGACTGGTGTGACTTAGCTCTCCGTCACGGATCCACAGTAGCCAACACAAAGAAACTAGGCAGGCGAGCAGGCCGCGGAACAGGCTAAAACAAAGGAGAAGCAGGCAGAAGATGGATCCTAAAAATATGCAGCTCAATAGCGTGGAATCAACAGATTCAGCTTGCACTAACACGTTACCACTTGTGACAGCGACAATACTCCGACACCAGACGTCCGTGACTCAGCTCCATAAAAGCGCTCACTGATGACGTCCGATGCGCCGCAGGTGTGCCGGAATGCCATCAAGCCCCGCCTCGCCTACCTATGCCAAAAAGGAAAACAAAACCCAAACAACAACAATACACCTACCCACCACCTCCTAACAATATTTGCAAAGGTCATCTTCAAATGAAAACTACATGTTAATTTGGTTAACAGGAAGTTTGAAGCAAAATTGTTACCTGGTGCTTGTGACCCACACTGTAAACCCGAATAAGTTGACTAAACTTAAAACATTTGTGGAAAGTGATTACCTCAAAAGATTTAAGTACACAAACGCATCTCTTCTAAGTATGGGGGTACTCAAAATTTGTATTTATTGTTAACTTAAACATTTTAAATTATATTTTTATTTTATTAATTGAGCTTTACTTTACTATATACTTTAATTTTAATATTTTTGTGTTTTACTATTTTGATCCAACACAATGCAATTATATTACAACCTAAACACAAATTATATGATTATTAATTAAAAGATATTTATTTTTAAATGTTTGAGTTTAGACTAGTAAAAAAAGAAATTGAGAAATTCATTTACTTTACATTTTGTTTATTTAACATTTTTTTATGGAAATGTAAAAACATCACTTAGTGTTTTTATAAAACCACTAATATGGACATGGGCACCATAAATTCAGTGTAGAACATTTGTTTTTTTATAAAAAAGCACTGCAGTGTGTTTCACGTTGAAATCAGGCGCCTCCTAAAAAGGGAAAAGAAAAGTTCATTGAACACAAAGTTTTCAGGTGTCATTCTTTGGGGAGAATACATGTTCATGAAACTGCATGGCATGTGACTCTACATAATTTTGGAGACATTTCTTTTAAGACACAACCTTTCTGTCTCTTATGACAAAGAGTCTGTTTCTTAATCATTTGACAAAAATCCTACACAGTATTTTAAAATAGTGTTCTCCAGATCAGAGCTGTAATCTGCATAGAACACAGATGTTCAAAGCAAGGAAAAATAGAGTTTTTATCAGTGAAGCTTTTAATTTGTGTTAATTTTATCATTATCAATATTCACCTGAAGATCATAATGATTCAGGATGGTTCACAGAGCCTCCGTTATCTTGCCAGTCCGTGCAGCCTTCTGTCTGTATAGAGCCATAAGTCGTGGTGTGTGTCTGTCAAGTTCAGCGTAGAACTGGTTCCGCAGGTTGATGTTTGTGACTCGGTGGAACTCCGCACAAATCTAAAATAAAACAGGAACAAAAACATCCAACATGAAGCCAAATTACTGACCAAATTTACATCTTATCAACCTCATAATTTGGGTTTCTAAACATTTTTAATTTTGAAATACCCCAATCAACATATCAAGACGTTTTTTGGGGGACATTTTATATACATTTCAGCAACTACTGAAATCTGCACTTTAAGGGACTTAATGAATGGTTTCTTTTAAAAATTAAAAATGATTGAGTATTTTCACATCACATGAAAATATTAATTTTTAATACAAATTTGGCCCTACAAAAAAAATGGAAACTCAGTAACCAATATAATGGAGATTCTCTAAACATGAGCAAATATCACAGTAAAATTGTTGATTGGGATTTACACATTGGATGTATCCTCAGTGATTTTGTACAATTATACAAAATTATTTTATAAGAACTGAACAACTGATGAAACAACTTACTTATGTGACTAAATATGAAGCGTTATAACTTACCACAAAAGTTGAACTGTGCCACCGACCCTTGGTAGATCTGCACATGATAAAAAGATGCATTATAAATAATAACACAGCTATTAATAATTATACTGGCGGGGTACATTTAAGATGTTAATGTCACAAAAAAATAGACTGGTTGAAAGAAGTACAAGGTCATGGTAATGGGGGGAGCCATGAAAATATATTTTTTCAACATGATTCAGTGTGATAAAGCAGGGGCATGATTAAAAAAAACCCAGGTCTTTTAACCTACAAATGTTTTAATGGCCATGAAGAAAGGACTCTTCAATAGATCTTTCAACTCACCTGTGTTTACTGTCTCCACCTGAAATTACTTGCAGTCTGAATTTTTTTCTTCGGTCTTCAGCCTTGGAATAAAAAATAAAAATACTGAAAACCTTATCAGCACACTAAATATACAACACCTTGCTATATTTCAATCTGGGTATTACTTTTAATTGTTTAAGATAGAAGTGGCCACTGCTAGCTAAGTCACTTTTGAACGATGCTAATGAGAAGAAAAAAACCCCTGCCGAACAATGAGGCTGCTGTTGTAAAAACACCAACTTTCTTGCGTTTGCAAGGGGTCGTTAAAATATCACTAAGACACTTTCTTTATGTGCAATTCTTATTAAAACTGTGTTTTAATCGGTTAAAACTGTAAAACTGACGACATCATCGGTTTGAAAAAGAGCGCGAACAACAGCGAACAACTATTCACTACCTGGGTCTGTGCTGTTATTGGCTGCAACATATTAATATACTTGCTTTTTTACAGAAAAAATAAACATAACAAAGGTTCCGTTTTACTTACAAGTTTCTCCAAATGTGCTCTCCAGTCGCTCGAGAAGGTCAGCCATATTGAACAGAATTTTCTGTCAACGTCGTTCAGGTTAGAGAGAAAACGTCATGACGTACTTGACGTACAAATGCGGAGCTCGGAAAAAAAAAAACATTTACTCAAAAATCATAATTAAAAAAGCACTATTTACTCTTAACTTCTAAGCCATGTACAATTATAACTGTTTGAATCGTTTAGAGAACAGAAAAGTTTTAAGTTGTTTCAACTTTGTGACAAATTTCAATTGTTGTATCCACAAACTTTATAAGTCAGGTAGACTGTTGGGGTTTACAGTGCAGGTAAGCTCATCATTACACACATGATTGTCACTTATAGATTGTAGGAACATAAGAACCATAACAGCACAAGAAGGAGAAACACATCTAGCAGAAATGTAATATAGTATTTATATAATAATGGCCTTTATGAGTAATAAATACAATTGTATAAGAACAGTGAGTCATCCCAAATGTTCAAAAACTGATTTTATCTTGTAGTTTTCTTTCTTCCTGACTCTTTGTACATTATTATGTTATTCGAGGATTTCATGACTGTTCATTTTTGCTTCACCAGCTACTTTGATAGAGTAAAAAAACAATACTATTATTGAAGATTAGTGATTACCAACAGCTAATTTAAAAAGAGAGATAAAGAGAAAATGTTTGACTATCATTCAAGTTCAAGTTCAAAGTTATTTATCTAGCACTTATTAAAATCAACAAGTTTTGACCAAAGTACTGTACAATAAAATGGACAAAGCAGAAGACATAAAAGAAAAATAGAATAGTGTTTTAGAAGAGAATAAAAAGAATTATGGTAACAAACTCATGATGAATCAAAGGCCAGAGAATAAAGATGGTACCAATTTCAACAACAGTTGGCACAAGGGACTTTATACTGTATGGCAGTGGTTTCCAAAGTGGAGGCCTTCCTCCAATGGCTCTGCGCCCCCCTAGCACGCCCCCTAGGGGGGTGAAGAGCCATTGCAGGAGGGACTCGGTATGAATAAAAGAAAAAGACTGCTTTTACACATTGCCAGCATAATGGGCAGTTTTTTTTTTACGGGGCTCCTACAAAAAAGCAAAGCAAAAGATGAAGCCTCACCAAACGGAATTCTGATGGGATTCCTAAGCTTGGTCGTTCCAAACTCTTGTTCAGAATTATCCAGCTCTGGACTTTCATTTGACTGAGAAAGTGGCCTCTCATCCTCTAGTACAACAGATGACTGCCTAGATGTTTGCCGGATTTGTTGCTCCAGGGTTTCTGAGCATTAATTAGCAAATCTATTAGCTTTATAATACTTAACTCAGAGGATGAGCAAGAGTCTTGTATGTCTTGACCCCGAGGTGAGTTTTGGGTCCACCTCTGGGCAGCTGAGATTCTGGTCTTTGACCTGGTAGAAGGGTTGCAATCTGTCTTTGGCAACCTCACAAGTTGTCTATTAGGCAGGATATGGTCTTGATGGACAGATTTCACACCTCCACTGCCCTTTTCAGGTTTGACCTTATAAGCTGGAAGCTTGGGCAATTTCCCCACTACTGTGTAGCAGAAAGGACTCCAGCGGGCGGGCAACTTATGCTTTTCTTTCAGCCCCAAGTTCCTAAGTAACACTCTTAACTACTTCTACAGATTGAAAATCAACTCTTTTGTTCTTTTGGTGACTCTTGCAATCTGTTTCATCTGTTTCAGAGGCAAGCTGATATGTTCTCTAGAGATATTCTTTCAACTTTGCCACATAGCGTGAATGGCTCTCTTTTTTTCCATCCTGGGTAGTACCAAAACACAAGTCTACTGGGAGCCAGGCTTCCCTACCAAACATCAGATAATAAGGGGAATAACCTGTTGCATCACACTTAGTAGTGTTGTAGACATGAACCAGGAATCCAACATGTTGACTCCACTGTTGCTTCCCCTCATGACAAAGTAGCAAGCAAGGAGAGGAAATTCCAGTTAAACCTATCTGGTTGAGGGTCGCCCTAGGGGTGAGACAGAGTAGTCTGTGACATTAGTACTCTCTGCATGTTTAAGAGATCTTGAATCAGGTGATTTTCAAAATCTCATCATTGATCCAAATGAATTCTGGAGGACAGGCCATAATATACAAAGTACTTATAAACCAAAATCTTTGCCACAGTCTGAGCCTTCTGGTTCTTTGTAGGGAAAGCTTGTGCATACCGTGTGAATTGATCAGTGATGACTAATACATTGCTCAGGCCTTTAGAGTCAGGTTCCATTGAAAGGAAGTCAGTTTATATTAGTTCCATTGGTCCACTCCTCAGGATCTGATGTAATGGAGCTGCACTCTGTGGGGGTGACGTATGGGTAATGCACTCTACATGCTGCTCTACATCTTTTGCTATTTTGGGGCCAAAAGAACATTCTTCTCAGAAGCTCATTAGTCCTTTTGATTCCTATGCTAGGTTGGCCATGAAAGAACTTTCTGCAGCCATTAACAAACACCAGAATAAACACCCCGAGGCTGCTTTTATTGTTGCTGGCGACTTCAACCACACCAACTTAAAGACAGTCCTCCCCAGATTCCACCAACATGTCTCCTGCCACACCAGGGGAGACAAGACTTTAGACTATGTGTATTCCAACCTGGCTGGAGCCTACAAAGCCACACCCCTCCCCCACATTGAACAATTGGACCATCTCTCCCTGTTCCTCACACCTCGGTATTCACCATTTATCCAATGTGTGAAACCTGCTGTGAGGACAATTAAAGTGTGGCCAGAGGGGACAGACGCAGTGCTCCAGGACAGATTTAAAAACACAGACTGGAATATGTTCACCCACACAGACCTGGACCAGTACGCCTCATCTGTACTGGATTACATCTCCGAAACCACAGACAGTGTCACCACCCAGAAACGGATCACCATGTACCCCAACCAGAAGCCTTGGATGAACCGGGATGTTCGTCTCCTCCTGAAAGCCCGCAACACTGCCTTTAGGTCAGGAGATGCACACTCCTAACAATCAACAGCACTTCCGGTATGATGGCGCCTGTGTTTGGCTTCGCCGCTGCCGGGTGCAGTTTGTCACGTTCTATCGTCGTGTTTTTTTTCTCTACTCTGCTGTTTTTTATTTGTATCAATGATGTACTGGCTGCCTTGGTTTATGATCGTTTGACGCTGTTATCAATCCGATCTTCAATGATGGCCCAAGATGTTTCATCTTCCTCCTCCTTTGGCACTTTCCATTCTCCGCATTTTTCCCCGCACTCCTTTGGCACTTTCCATCTACCGCCAGTGGCTGGATCCTCGGCCAGCGTTCTCAGCGTTCCCCGTAGATCACGGAGAAGAAGAGGAAGGAGATCAGGTATCCAGGTGAAGCTTAGGCTTTTCTGGCGGCGGGGGCTGATTGGAAAGCGATGTCGTGCGTGCTCTGTTACTTACGCTCAAAACAGCTCCATAGAGAGGAATTTGTTTTCCACGGCCCTGCTTGGATATGCAGGGCCTGGCTCTCCGAGACCGTGCTACCTCAGAAGGGTTCATCCAGACTCTCCTGCTGACTGGCTTTTCATCCCCTCGGTGAGTGGAATATACGAACGTGAAGGCTCTAATCTCGAGTATTTACGTCCTTTAACTCGAGCTTTTCCCAATAATGATGCTCTCACCCCGCTGACTATGGCGCTCTTTAATGCCCGATCTTTGACTAATAAATCGTTTGTGCTTAACGATTTTATTGCTTCTAAAAATCTGGACTTCCTGCTTCTGACCGAGACCTGGCAGCGGGGCTTGGACTATTCGTCTCTTATTGAAATGTGCCCAAATGGCTTTTCTGTCATCAGCCAGCCTCGGGGATCTGGTCGTGGAGGAGGTCTCGCGGTGGCATTTCAGAGCCGTTTCAACTGCCGTTCAGTGAAAGTTGGACACTTTCTTTCTTTTGAATTGCAGCTCATTAAAATCGGCAGTAAGGATCCTTTTTACTGTGCTGTGGTGTATCGTCCACCCGGCCCAAACAGCTTGTTTTTAGCGGAGTTTAGCGACTTCCTGTCCTCTACTATGAGGTTGTCCAAATTGCTTTTAGTGGGGGATTTTAATATACATGTTGATGATGAGTCCGACCTCTTTGCCAGGGGTTTTATCAACATTATGGATTCTTTTCATTTTATCCAGCATGTGTCCGGCCACACACATAACAAAGGTCACACACTGGACCTTGTCTTTACCTTGGGTTTGAATATTGATTGTATTTGTTCTAAGGACATTTTTATCTCTGACCATTATTGTATTCTTTTTAACATGTCTTTTCATGAGCCTATGTCTCCTGTTCACCGGACAGTTATGTCGCGCATTATAAATTCCTCCACAGCGCAGAAGTTCTCAGATGCTTTTAATTTAACTTAACTAATTTAACTTTAATTTCCCCACAAAACGGTGTTGATTTCTCAACGGATCTATTTAATCATCATTGTCTTTCGATCTTAGATGAAATCTGTCCGGTTAAAATGAGACCTGTGCCTGTTTCCAAGTCCCTACCTTGGCTAAATGACAACATCCGCTCTATAAAACGTAATTGTCGTAAAGCTGAGCGGTTATGGAGGAAAACTCATTTAAATGTTCATCTCCTTTATTTAAAGGATCTTTTAGCCTCTTTTAACAATGCTATTAGAGATGCAAGGGCTGCTTACTTTTCTCAGTTGGTTGCAAAGAGCAGAGGTAATCCTAAGGTCTTATTTGATACTATTACTGATATCATTACTCCTGCTCCACCTGCTGCCATTATTTCTTCTGCTGAAGACTGTGAAACATTTCTTGCTTTCTTTTTAGAAAAAATTAGCAATATAAGGAAAAAATTGTCCCCATCAGCATCTGCACTGTCAGTTCCCACGCCAGTTCGGCCTGTTGTTTTAGAAAGATTTTTACCTGTTTCACTATCCGAGCTGGGAAAAATAGTTAGTGCAACAAAAGTATCCTCTTGTTCACTCGACATTTTACCCGCATCGTTATTCAAAAATGTCTTTTACTCTATTGGTCCCTGTATGCTCACTATAATTAACACCTCTTTGGGATCTGGCAAAGTTCCTGCCTATTTTAAAACTGCTGTTATACACCCTCTGTTAAAAAAGCCTATGCTGGACCCATCTCTCACTAGCAACTACAGACCGATCTCAAAAATACCGTTAATTGCTAAGATTTTAGAGAAGATTGTGGCTAAGCAGCTTACAGCAGTTTTAGACAAATATAATATCTTTGACAAATTTCAGTCTGGCTTTCGTAAAGCTCATTCTACTGAAACAGCCCTTCTTAGAGTTTCCAATGACATTCTGATGCAAAACGATGCAGGAAAGTGTTCTGTACTCCTAATGTTGGATCTCACGTCGGCCTTTGACACCGTTGACCATTATATTTTGCTTGATAGGCTGAAATACTGGGTCGGTGTATCTGGGTCTGCCTTAGCGTGGTTCTCCTCGTATCTTTGTGAACGATACTCTTCTGTGGCAGTTTCTAAGTACAGGTCATCTTCTACGTCCCTGTCCTTTGGTGTGCCACAAGGCTCTGTGCTGGGGCCATTATTGTTTTTAATTTATTTACTTCCTCTCCAGCATATTTTGAGCCCTTTTGAGGATATTTGTTACCACTGCTACGCAGACGACATCCAACTATATATATCTTTTAAACCTGAAGATGCTTCTAAGCTGCGGATTTTAAATGTGTGTTTGGAAACCATCAAAGGTTGGATGGCCGACAATTTCCTCCAACTAAATGAAAATAAAACTGAAGTCCTTTTATGTGCTCCAGACAGACATGTACCCAGCATAATGAATGCTCTTGGTCCCCTTTCAACATTTGTGAAACCATCTATCAGGAACCTAGGGATAACCTTCGATCCTGCTCTTACATTGGATATTCACGTCAAATCTCTGGTTCGGTCTTGCTTTTATCATTTAAGAAATATTTCTAAATTGAGCCCCATAATATCTCATACTGAACTGGAGATTGTTATTCATGCTTTTATTTCATCACGACTGGACTATTGCAATTCACTGTTCACATGTCTAAACAAAAGTTCCCTGGAGCGTCTGCAGACTGTCCAAAATGCTGCAGCAAGGCTTCTGACGAAAACATCGAAATACTCACATATAACACCGTTGCTTATACAGTTACACTGGCTCCCTGTCGAATTCAGAGTCCACTTTAAGATTCTGGTTCTGACATTTAAGGCTCATCAAGAACAAGCACCATCATACATCATTGAACTTTTACAGCCCTATGTCCCTAGTAGGTCTCTGAGGTCTTGTGGTCAGGGATTACTTGTTATTCAGTATACGAGACTGAAAACTAGGGGTGATCGAGCTTTTGCTACTGTGGCCGCCAGACTGTGGAATTCTCTTCCTCAGAACTTAAGATCTGCTGATTCACTGATTACTTTTAAAAAACAGCTAAAAACACATCTTTTTAAAATTGCATTTTGTTAACTTTTGACTGTACTTTGTCTTTTTAATCTGTTCCTATACCTTGTAAAGCACTTTGTGATCTTTTATCTAGAAATGTGCTATATAAATAAAATTTTACTTACTTACTTACTTACTTACTACAGCACAGCCAGGGCTAATCTAAAGAAGGGCATCAAAAAAGCCAAACACCATTACAAAAAGAAGGTAGAAGAACACTTCTCCAACTCCAACCCCCAACGCATGTGGCAAGGACTCCAGACCATTACAGACTACAGGACCACCAAACCCTCCCCCGCATCCTCTGATGTCTCCTTCCTCAACGAGCTCAACAACTTTTATGCTCGTTTTGAGCGAGGGAACCCCACAACCACAACCAAAGCAGACATGACACCAGACCACCAACCTCTGACTCTCTCCCCCACCGATGTAGGAGCGGTGCTGAGCAGAATGTCCACAAGGCTGCAGGTCCTGATGGCATTCCCGGGTGTGTTCTCAGAGCGTGTTCTGGGGAGCTTGCAGGAGTGCTCACAGACATATTCAATCTGTCCTTGGCCCACGCTGTGGTACCGGCCTGCTTCAAATCCACCTCCATCGTCCCGATACCCAAAAACTCCAACCCATCTTGCCTCAATGACTACCGCCCAGTAGCACTCACCCCCATCATCACTAAGTGCTTAGAGCAGCTGGTCCTAGCACACTTCAAATCCTGTCTCCCCCCCCACCCTGGACCCCCACCAATTCGCATACCACCAGAACAGGAGCACAGAGGATGCAGTCTCCATCGCACTGCACTCTGTCCTCTCACACCTGGACAACAACAACACCTACGCCAGAATGCTGTTTATAGACTTCAGTTCAGCATTCAATACAATCCTCCCCTCACAACTCATCAGGACACTGACAGACCTGGGCATCAGTTCCCTCATCTGCAAATGGTTACTGGACTCCCTGACCAACCGCCCACAACATGTCCGGCTGGATGACCACTGTTCATCTACAATCACGATGAACACCAGTGTACCACAAGGCTGTGTGATGAGCCCTTTCCTCTACTCCCTCTTCACCCACGACTGCAGACCTGCTGATGGTTCCAACACCATCATTAAGTTTGCAGATGACACCACGGTGATTGGCCTCATCAGTGACAACGATGAGGCCGCCTACAGGGAGGAGGTGGATCGTCTGGCTGAGTGGTGCGACAGAAACAACCTGCTGCTTAACACCAAGAAGACCAAGGAGCTCATCGTGGACTACAGGAGGAATGCTGACCCACATCCACCCATCCACATTAGGGGGAGGGCTGTGGAGCGTGTGAGCAGCTTCAAGTTCCTGGGAGTCCACATCTCCGAGGATCTCACCTGGACGACCAACTGCTCCAAGCTGGTCAAGAAGGCTCACCAGCGCCTCTTCTTCTTGAGGACTCTGAGGGAGAACCACCTGTCCTCAGACATCCTGGTGAACTTCTATCGTTGCACCATCGAGAGCATCCTGACCAATTGTATAACAGTCTGGTATGGGAACTGCTCTGCCTCGGACCGGAAGGCGTTGCAGAGGGTCGTGAAAACTGCCCAGCGCATCGCCAGAGCACCACTTCCTGCCATAAAAGACATCTACAGGAAGCGGTGTCTGAAAAGGGCTGGGAAAATCATCAAAGACCCCAGTCACCCATTACATGGACTCTTCACCCTCCTGCCCTCTGGGAGGCGCTACAGGAGCCTCCGGACTAAGACCACCAGGTACCGGAACAGCTTCTTCCCCACAGCTGTCAGACTCCTGAACTCTGCCTCCTGACATCTGACCCACGTTAACACATGGACTGAACATACACACACCCACAATGGACAACTGTACCCTCAAACACACAATAATAACATGGACTGAACCACCACTCACAACCACTAGCACTTTATATAGCCTCTGTAGGAATTATATCTCACTTATCTTAACTGCACTACTGTATAGCTCTGTGTAAATAATCATTCTGTACATTCGATAATTTTTAATCCTACAACTGTTTACAACTTGCATAGTTCCCATTTCTGTATAGCTGTATATCTCAGATTTCTGTAAAGTTATTTATTTCATATTCTGTATAGTTTTTCATATTTATATCCTGTTCATAGCCTGCACTCAAAAAAATCAACTAGGGCATGTGTTTGATTAACAAAGTAGTAATATGTTTACATCACATGAAGAAATCATTTTTATGCTCATTAAATGATTCATTCTTTTTTGTTGAATATAAATCAAAGAAAACTTTGATGAGTTAAATTCGTTCATGGCAATCCAATGAGAATGAGGTCCATCAAACCAAAGGCTCTGATAGCGTCATGTATTGCGCATGCTCCACGCCCACCGGATGCGGAAAGGTCCGTTGAGAAGTTAACGAGCGCACGTGGAGTTACTTCTTTGGCATACCTGATAGTGAGGTAAGTAATATTTCTTGATATATTTATTTAGGTTAGTGGAGTGAGAGATAAATACTATTAGTTAAAATTTTTTACCTGTGTAGTGTGGAGATTTATATATAGCAGGGAGGTTGTAGACCCAAACATTTTTCAAATGTAAGTCGGTGAATTTAATGTTTTTTTTTTAAACTTAACCGGAGTCGCTAATTGTTGCAACAGAGCAAAAACTGATGAGGTTATTTTGGTAAGTTCGTTTTTTTGTTTTTGTTTCTGTCGACTTTGAATGAGGTGTGTTTCATGGTTATCTGCGTTGGTAGGACTGTTTTTCTTCTCTGGAGTTAGCTAACTTTGAAGAGCGGGAAAGCCGCGTAGAGCCGTAACGTCTTCGCATATAGCTCCATGAATGAAGGGTTACTTTCTGCTTAACCGGAGTTGGTGATTGTTGGTAGTAGTGGTAAGACTGACCGACATGGTTTTGGTGATTTTATGAGTGTTTTATGATGCTCTATCTAAAATTCCTGTTTTTGTCAGTGGAGTTTAGTCGCGGGCAACCGCATTAACTGGATTGATGAAAGGTTTAATTCAACTAAACCAGCGTTTAGGGGAGTTAATAACAAGGAGTAAGATAAAATCTGTCACAATAATTGCATGTGCATTTTCTTTTTTTGTAATATATTCACTTAATTTTTGAATTCAGAATGATTTAGGTGGATAATTGTTTGGGTTATAGTTTCTCTGGTGCTCTGCATTAGGCTGACTAACGGTGCGTTCACACCGAACGCGATAGATGCCCCTAGCTGATCGCGTGCACATTTGCACCTCGAAGCGCGTCCAGCATGAACTGGTCGAGGTTTATATGCAATTTTCACGCGTATGAAGAAGAGATCTGGGAGGAAGTAGTGCCAGACGGTATGTTATTAAAATGGCAGCTGTCAATCTAGCGTTTGAAGAAAGAGTCTCCCTTCTCTATTTGCTGTGGAGAGCAGAGCAGTGCCTAAAGGACGTCCTCACTGTACCTGGGTCCATCAGGTCTTCCTCAAGCGTGAGCAGTTTGGTGAGTTTCACCACTTGCTCCAGAAGCTCTGTCTGGATGACGGCCGCTTTCAGCTGTACCACCTTCTGTCCCTTGCCGAGTTTGAGGAGCTGCTGTCCCGCAGATTTTACCAACTCGAGCGGTAGACGTGATAAGCGCGAATGCACAAAATGCACCACACAAACTTTAGTGCGTATTTTACTTCGCGCTTCAAAGGCGTCAGTCGTGTGAAGTAGGCAGAAAAGCGTTTTCTCAATGCAAATCTGCTTCCGAAGTTTAGCTGGACCCCCAGTCGCACTTCATCGTGCTCCTCCATTGACTTTACATGTAAACCTGAAGCTCTGGTCGCGTCTATCGCGTTCAGTGTGTACGCACCGTAACAGTCTTCACATTTCACAGTATGTAGATATTAACACAAATTTGTCAGAGTAATAACTTTGTTTTAATTAATTTCTCTCCCCAGAAATACATCACAAAATAAAGCCACATTCCCATGCTCTGAGATTCTTATGCACCTCCTCAACAATACATGGTAAGTTCATGTTTGCCTTATTATTATTATGTTATTTATTTATTTTTTTTGGATGATGCAGAAGTTTAATCTCCTTGACGTTTTCTAATGCATATTTCATTTTTTATCAGTGACGTGTATGTGGCAGTGCAAGCATTGTGTTACCAGAGAGAGCAGCAGGTACAAATTACTTCAACATTATAAACTACATCATCATTACGGAATAGGTCAACATTATCTGTGCATATATGTTAATTGTCCGTGCACATTTAAGACTTGGAGTGGACTGAACACTCATGTCTATAAAGCTCATTCATCTCAGTTTACACAGACAGCTTCAAGTTCAGTAACTTTTAAATGTGAGTTATGTGACTGCAGTGACGTCTTCTCTGAGAGAGATTTTTTTGTCCATATTGGAACACATCTGCGAAGTAACGAGACAGTTAGTTGTGTGTTTCTTGGTTGCCCTTTCAAGACAAATATTTACAATACATTTTATACACACAAAAAGAGGAAGCATCATCCACACACACTTAAAGATTTTAAAGACAGGGTAGTTACACGTGTGGACCCAGTTCAAGTGATAGAGTCCTCTGATAACGTAAGGGCTAGCTGTTCTGAAGATGTATCCTATGGTGAATTTGAAAGTGAGTCAGTGACAGAATGTGATAATAGTGCTGTTGAAAATCAGCCCGAACTAATTGAACGGAAATTAGCAGTAATATTGTTGAAATTGGAACACATATTTCATGTTCCAGCAAAAGGATTAGATGAGTTCTTAGAGGAGTTAGTTTTTCTGTTGAGTTCAGCTAGTGTACCTCTGACAAAACGTACAATTACAGAAATTTTTAAGAGCCATAACCTCCATATTAGTCAGGCTGTTATTGAAGAGCTTGCAAATTCTGTATGTGTTTCTAACCCTGTGGCTAAAATATTGGGAAAGTGTGGCCCTCTTGCCACTCCTTATAAAAGAAAACTATACTACATACAAAATTTTAGGGTTGTAGAGCCTGTTGAGTATTTTTTATCGATAGACCAAAGGAAGTCATTTCAGTACATCCCTTTATTACAGTTATTGCAGGAAATATTGAGTCACAATAAATTGCTGGATAGAGTGATTGAAGAACAAATAGCTCAAGAAAATAGAGAGAATCTGAATGGTGATCAGAGGGTTTACAGATCTTTTCGAGATGGGGAGCATTATAAAAGAAATAGCTTTCTAGATGGTGAGAAGTTGAGAATTTCTATTAACCTTTATATTGATGATTTTGAGGTTTGTAATCCTCTTGGGACCTCACGGAAAAAGCACAAGCTTTGTGGTGTATATTGGGTCTTGGGCAATTTACCACCTGGTTCTCATTCAGCCCTTTCATCCATTTATTTGGCAATCCTTTGCAAGAGTGAAGATTTGAGGACATTTGGGTTTGAAAAAGTCTTTGATCCACTTTTGAGAGATCTGGTAACTTTGGAGCAACATGGTGTGTTCATCAGTCAGTTGAACGAGTGTATTAAAGGAACTGTGAGCTGCGTCATAGCTGACAACCTAGGAGCCCATGGGCTGGCAGGTTTTGTGGAAAGTTTTTCTGCTGAATACATATGCAGATTCTGTACAGCTAAAAAATCTGAAATAAAGTCAGTGACTGCTGGTGATTTTGAGCATAGAACACCGGAACTTCATGAATTCCATTTGAAGCGTGCACAAGAAACAGCAAGTGCTTGTTGTGGAGTTAAGCGAGATTGTATTTTGAGTAAGAATCTGAGCCATTTTCATGTCACTGCAGGCTACCCTCCAGATGTAGCACATGATCTGCTAGAGGGCATAATACCAGTGGAGCTTGCGCATTGTTTTTCTTTTTTAATCTCTAAAAAGTATTTCACCTTAGAAAAACTTAACAACTTGATCCAAAATTTTGAGTATAAATGGGCAGATAAAACCAACCGGCCTCATGCAATTCCCCAGACTTTCTCATTAAAAAAAAAATATTGGTGGAAATGCACATGAAAATTGGTCTCTGCTTCGTTTGTTGCCTCTAATTATTGGTCCACTTGTTCCAGAGGATGAACCTGCATGGCATATTGTTTTGGATCTGAAGGACATTGTGGAGCTTGTTGTAGCCCCTGTCCAGTCTGATGAGTCGATTTCCTACCTTGAGTGTAAAATCAGTGAACATCGCCAGAGATACCAAGAACTTTTTCCAAACAACAGTCTTCTCCCTAAACATCATTATTTGGAGCACTACCCTGCTCTGATTCGGCATTTTGGGCCTCTTGTCCACAAATGGACAATGAGATTTGAGGCGAAACATAGTTTTTTTAAACAAATTGCTCGCCATACAAACTGTTTTAAGAACATACCTGTTACACTTGCCAAAAAACATCAGCTCGTGATTGCCTCTGACTTGCACTCTTCTGACCATAAGACACCTTTAATGGTAAATGTTGGCTCATCAGTACCAATTGATGTTCTGAAAAGTGATATCGCAGTAGCTATAAAGCAAAGATTACCAGATGAAACTGATGTCCATATTACAAAAAGCGTGTCATACAATGGCATGAACTACAGCACAGGAATGATAGTTGTTCATGGGCAAATATTTGGTTTGCCAGAGTTTGCAGAAATTCTGCAGATTTTTATTTTGCATGGCAGAATATACTTTTTTGTAAAAAAGTTCTCTGCTTGGTATCGAGAGCACTTCAGAGCTTTTGAGCTTGACATGTCACATGCGAGAGAGGTGTCTCTGATTGAGCATGGGGAACTACTCGATGACTACCCGTTAGCTGCCTATTCAGTGGGAGGCCTGCGTCTGGTTACTCTGAAGAGACACACTAACTTGCAGGGTAAACAGGAGTGATGTTTGTAAGTATTTTCCCCCTATATCACCTGGCACAGTAAATAATACATCATACTTTGCAGACCAATTGCTACTTAATTTATTGAGAGTAGATTTCTTTTAAGCATCTTATGCAAGAATTGTCATTAATTAGAAGAATGCAAGACAAATCTGGAAAATGCACTATTCACTTCTCCAGTAAAAAAATTCCTCGAGGCCAAGGTGACATCATCAAATTATCGTTGACATTAGAATTTGTTACACACACTCGCACAATAGTCAATGAGTACATCTTTATTTATTTTTTTAAATATTTGATATTTGTCCAGGTCAGCATGATGCCCCAGCCCATAAGACTGAGGATCATTCTCGGAGAAGATGATGCCAGGAAACTAATTTTACCAGCTGGGATATCAGACTCCATTGAGGAATTGTGTCAGGAAATAAAGACAAATTTTGGAGTGCAACAGGATTTTCGTCTTCAATATCAAGATCCTGATTTCGGAAATGATTTTGTAAATCTGACTGCGATCTCTGAAATTAATGATAAAGCAACTTTAAAGGTTGTATACTTGGATAGTGTGCAGTTGCAAAGTTTTACAGAAGATGGAGTGACATGTCAACCAGTGCGAAGTCCAACACATTCCTTTTCAAGGTCTTCAGACACAGACAATACAAGGCCCGTTTCATCGTCAGGTTCATCACCGTCTACAAGACTGTCAGTGTGGCCAAGTGTCTTCACAGTCCCTCATTTCAGCTATGAGGCTGAACTGCAACTTGAAAAGGCCAATGCTGAGTTCATTGCTGGTGGAACTCATTTGACCCCCTCACCAAAACTGAAATCCCACCTTTTAGAAAGGCTGGCTGAAGAAATAATAAAATTTAAAGTCTATCCAACTGACAATGACCTGAATGAAGTTGCAGAAGCCCTTGTCAAACAGCATCCTTGTCTGAGGGAGCAGGGATCCTTTAATGGCTGTTATGGTTGGAAAATTAGCCTCAAGTATAAAATGGCCAATGTCCGGACCAAACTGAGAGGCCTGGGCTGTGCTGAGGTGTTGGTAAATTCACTAAAGAACAAGGCCCAAGACAAAAGTAAGGCAGCATTGAATGTGAAAAAGCCTAGAAGAGCAGAAGTCAATTACTGTCCGCAGTATCCAAAAGGAGAAACCACTGACAGCCTGGAAAAAGAGAGAATTGCACTGCTTTCAGAGGTTCAGAAGAGAAACAATGACAATATAGTGACAATGAAAATGCAGAAGACTTTTTCGTACAGAAGGCAAGAAGTTATTCAAGGACAGCCCTTTATTGCAGATTTTAAAAGCAGATGGCCAGCTCTGTTCACCGAGAAAGAGGTGCATGTCCTATATGTCTAACTTTTAGAGTGTGTTTATGGTTGACCAGTTATTTCTTGCTTCACTAATATTGACATAACATAGTGATAAAACAGCTAATAATTCCTGGTATGTCCTTCCTCTGGTGCATATTATAAGTGCATTGTTCATGTTTTTCAGATTGACAAGGAATTCCTGCGCATATCGACAGTACCGCTGCTATCTAGATTCTTTTATGAGCTAGACTTGTACACTCCACGCATGATGGAGCTCTTTCGAGGCAAAGGTGGGGTGGCTGGCAGAAAAATGAGACACATCATGGTGGCCATCTCCAAGGTGGGTTAGATCTGTGCTTAAGAACTTTTTATGCCCATAATCTGGCAATTTTATGAGCAAAGATATCTATACATATGGTAGGCAAAAGTCCTAAGAGGTTTTCATATTTTATACAAATTATATAAGCATCAGTCTTATATTAATAAGTGATAAAATCGTATGGTTAATTTTGATCAAAATGGGGAAAACCCCCCCAAAAAAAACATTAGTGTTGCCTCATTTTGTGTCTGATTTGGTTTAGACAGATGTTTTGAGGTGGCTGTAGCTCAGGTGGTAGAGCAGGTCAGCTACTAATCAGAAGCTTGGCGGGTTGGTCCCAAGCTCCTCCAGTGTGCATGCCAAATATCCTTGGGTAAGATACTAACCCCAAGTTGCTCACCGATGCATTCATCGGAGTGTGAATGTGTATGAATGTTAGACAGTAAGCACTAAACCCGGTGGCGCCAGTGTCCGGCAGCCTCGCCTCTGTCAGTGCGCCCCAGGGTGGCTGTGGCTACAATGTAGCTTACCATCACCAGTGTGTGAATGTGTGTGTGAATGGGTGGATGACTGGATATGTAAAGCGCTTTGGGGTCCTTAGGGACTAGTAAAGTGCTATATAAATACAGGCCATTTAAACAGTTTAGAAAAAGTGATTGGGTGAATGAATTGTTGTATAAAGGCAGCTTTGAGTGCTCTGAGTAGAAAAACGCTATATAAGAACCAGTCTATTTACCATGTGGCCTTTTGGACTCTTCCAAACTAAGTATTCCTTTTTCAAACTGCTGCCTAAAAGTTAAATATTGTCATTATGGATTCCCTTTTTTCTTAGGATGACACAATACATACAAGACGAGCATGCATCCTGAAGTCCTTGTGTGTCTACCTGAATGAAGACCATGAGAAACTTGTGAAGGAATATACGGTCAGTTATATTCACAAGTTGTTCTGTGTTATGTAATTTGCTCCAGGAGTTATGGGTAATTTCGATATATGAAATGGTAAAATGTGACACCACGTGTGAATAAAAGATATTGCAATTGGTCCTTGTTTTGTTTCATGTCAAATTTCTGAGGTGTGAAACCAGAGACATAGAATTTAGTAAATATATCAGCATATTCACGCTGATGGTCGTCCTTCTGTTTTAGTTCTATTGGATCTTTCATCTGCATTTGATATGGTTGACCATAACATCCTAGTCGCAAGATTAGAGCACTCTGTTGGCATTAAGGGCACTGCCTTGGACTGGTTCAAATCTTACCTCTCCAATCGGCTTTCTTCGGTACATCTGGCCTCATCCTCCTCTTCCCCTGTACCTGTTTGCTGTGGTGTCCCCCAGGGTTCTGTGTTAGGCCCGACCCTTTTCTCACTGTATATGCTTCCTTTAAGCGCTATCTTTGAGAAATACCACATTGCTTTTCACTATTATGCGGATGACATCCAGATTTATTTTGAGTTACATGATGATCTCGCTTTATCTTTAAATAACTTTCATGAGTGCATGAGTGAGGTCAAGAAATGGCTGTTGGCAAATACTCTTATTCTCAATGAAAAAAAGACTGAAATCATGATTTTTGGCAGTAATGCCCTTCGCGCCAAACTTCAAGATGCCTTTGGCTTTCTTACTAGTTCTTTCTCTGATACTGTCAGGAATCTGGGTGTCTTGTTTGACAGCTCCTTTAAACTTGATAAACAGGTGTCTGCTGTTGTCAGATCTAGTTTTTATCAGCTTCGTCTCATCTCCAGGGCCAGACACTATATCCCGTATAATGACTTAGAAAAGCTCATTCATGCTTTTGTAACGTCAAGACTAGATTACTGTAACTCACTCTATTCTGGTCTCCATGTTACCCTTCTACATAGATTACAGACAGTTCAGAATGCTGCGGCACGTATTCTAACTAAAACCAAGAAGTTTGACCATATTACTCCGGTTCTTGCTGAGCTGCATTGGCTGCCTATCAAATACCGTATTCAATTTGCTGCTTACTTTTAAAATTATCAATAATACTGCACCAACCTATCTTAAGGAACTTTTAAACCCTTATGTCCCTGCCAGGGCTTTAAGGTCATCCTCGCAGTTATTGTTAGTTCAGCCCAGATCTCGGTTGAAATCTAGAGGCGATCGATTGTTTGCCTTTGCTGCACCTGAGTTATGGAACAGCCTCCCGATTGGCATTCGGGAGTCTGATTCTATTTTTTCTTTTAAAGCACGCCTTAAAACTTATCTTTTTGAACTTGCCTTCTCTACCCGTTAAATGCTGACTGTTAACTCCGACCTATTGCATTAACTTTTTACTATTCCTTCATTCTTGGTGTTCTCTATCATGCGGCACTGGGTCTGCTATAAATCTATGTGCTGCAGTCCATTTTATTAGTGGCTTTCTACTGTGAACATTGTCTGCTGTTCTTATTATATTTGATATTAATGCTCTTAACTGTATTATTTTATTGTTTTTTGTAAAGCGCTTTGGTATGCCTAAGGCTTTTAATGTGCTCTATAAATAAAGGTTGTTGTTGTTGTTGTTGATTGCTGAATTCCTTTTTTTTTTTTCATATGTAGACTCAAACAAATGTATTATTATATTTTACGTCACAGAACACTGAGGCCAACACTGAAGCCATGGAACAAACTGTGATGGGAGTGTATGTCATACATCAGGAGGGTGCGGAGCCTGGAGATGACCCAGAGAACATCGGTGTCCTGATTGAAGGCGTGGAGGTTCTCACTGGTTTGAGGAGCATTGCAATTGCTTGTGCTCTGTTATTTGGACTGATATACTGTCTGAACCTAAGCTACCCACCGGAGCTCAAATGGACTTTTGAAGTCTTGCAAAAGATTATCATGAAGCTGGATGGACAGAGGTTGTCATCCAAGGCACAGTTCCTAAAAAACAAGCTAATGGGGTGAATGAGCTTGAAACGGACTCATGCAAGCCAGATATTTTTTTTTCAAGGTTTCTGCAATGCAAATATGTGTTTACTGTTTTAAAGTTTAAAATTGTAAGTTAAAAAATGTTCATATAAACTATGTGGTTTGCTCTGTGGCTATTACACAAAGATTGTTCGTCCATAACTTAAAGTCTTATACACTTGAAGTGTAAACACTGATTTTTGCCAGATGGCAATTGTTACAAAGGCAAATGCACACTGGTTTTCACAAATTGTTTGAGTGGAGCAGTTATACTCAAAATTGAATGTTTTCTCCACACGTTAAATAGCATAAAGTCACTATTAATGGATACAGCCTGATTAAATGGAGGACTAATGTATGCAAGCAACATAGTAATGTTGAATGTTATGTCTGAGCTTTAAATTGTGTTAAAATTCATATTGTTGTTTGCAATGCATATTTTACTACATTTTACGAAAGTTGCTTTGGGGATAATATTTTTTGTCTGCAAACTATTCAACAGACTTATTTCATTTTTATTATTAGGGTTAGGGTTATTTTATTGTATTTTTTCTTTCAGTCAGCATGTCTTGATCTGGAAGTTCTGTGGTCTTGGTATGAGATCGTTAAAGGGGAGAAAGCTAGGCTGAACTGGGATCCTGCCAACTGTTTTAAGAATGTTCAAGCAAAATAAAAGATGGTTTTGCAAGTTATCATTTATGTATGTTTCATTAATTTAATTAAAAGTAATGTTTACATAAGCAATACAAACACTAACTGAAACATGATTGGTGTAAGTACTACAGACATAAATTACATTTGTTCATTCAACAAGATTAACATTGGTGAAACAAACAAATATTTTAATTTGATTTTTATTCAGTTAACATGTTTGTACCAAGTTAGTCTAATTAAATTAATTTAAATTCATGTTATATTGTTTAAACACTTTGGCACATCAAAAGTCAGTCTTGTTACATGAACTAGTAACTGAATGTTAATGTTTAAATTATGTTACACTTACAAACACATTTAGTGTTGAAACAACACAATCAAGATGGATTGATTTAACATGATTTGTTTAGATGGAATATAGGTGGCAAGATGAAATTAAGTTCATCCAATGAATTATTTTTTTGAGTGTGTACATAGCTTGTACTCACTACAGCCTGTACATACTTATAGTTATAGAATATTCACAACATACTTCATACCGTGTACATTATAACATACCATAATAGACCCATTTCTGTAATATACTCACATATCTATATTATTGCTAATATATATTGTAATATATCTATATCACTAAAGCACTTCTGGATGGATGCACACTGCATTTCGTTGCCCTGTACCTGTGCATGTGCAATGACAATAAAGTTGAATTCTATTCTAATTCTATTCTATTCTATGTGTCCTAGGTCTTCATGCAATGATTTCAACACAACCTTACGAAACTCCTAATGTAAGACAAACTGAGTGAACTCTTCCCCTGAAGGTTGCTTGCTTACACGATTAAGCAGTCCATCCTTTATTATGAGTTAACTTTTTCTCATTTCAGTTGAGACAGCGCCGGATTACTGTCTGTATCCTCAAGCCATTGTTGGTGTTGCACTGATTGGAAAGCCGCTCCAAATCACTGTATCCTCTTTTTAAGCACATACTACTTGTGGTTTTCCCAGATCTTCCAAAGACTTCAGCTCCATGCATGCTGAGTAGACATCTGGAACACAAGCAAAAGAAGGTCCAAACTCATCTATGTACCTTAGGGGACAATCAGAGGACTCTGAGACAGAATTATGTTGATAGATTGACTTTATTTCTGCCTGTTGAATGGTCTCCCATTCTGTGCTGTTTTTGTCATCTGGAAAGTTTCTAGAAAGTCATGTGTAGAGATGGCAGCATCGGTGGTGCCCCACCGCATTACGCTTGGCTGTGGTGAGCATGTATGTCAAGGGATTGTTATCCATACGCAAAGTGACACAAGCCCCATAAAGGTAATCATAGGACTTGTCCACCACAGCCCACTTCAGCAACAGGAACTCCAGTTGATGTATCAGTTAGCATTTCTCAAACTGGCTTGACTTTCTGCTGGCAAACACAACTGGTCTTCATTCTTCCAAGTATTCCTGATACTTGACCTACACCTTCATTACTGACCTCGGTAGTAATGAAGGTGTTTGAGAGGCTGCTGAAGAACATCATCTCCTCCTCCATCCCAGACACCACAGATCCGCTGCAGTTCGCCTACAGATCCAACAGATCCACAGAGGATGCCATCGCCCACGTCCTACACACCACTCTCAGCCACGTGGACAAGAAACAGGGTAACTATGTGCGAATGCTGTTTGTTGATTACAGTTCAGCGTTTAACACAATAGTGCCCTGCAGACTGTTCACAAAGCTCAGGGATCTGGGACTTAACAGCCGTCTGTGTGCATGGGTGTTGGACTTCCTCACTGGCAGAACTCAGGTGGTGAGGGTGGGCAGGTGCTTCTCCAACAGCATCACCATCAACACAGGAGCACCTCAGGGATGTGTCCTCTCGCCACTGCTCTACTCCCTCTACACTTCAGACTGTGTGGCCACCCATGGCTCCAACACCATTGTGAAGTTTGCTGACGACACAGTGGTGTTGGGTGCCATCTCCAACAACGATGAGGCGGCCTACATGGATGAAGTGAAGAATCTGGCATCGTGGTGCCAGGACAACCACCTCCAGCTGAACGTCGGCAAGACCAAGGAGCTGGTGGTGGACTTCAGAAGGGGTCAGCACAGAGACTACAAGCCCATTATCATCAATGGAGCTCCAGTGGAGAGGGTGCAGTCCTTCAAGTATCTTGGTGTCCACATCTCCTCAGACCTGACATGGGCTGCCCACATTCAGGTCCAGACCAAAAAGGCTAGGCAGCGCCTGTATCACCTACGACAACTGAGGAAGTTCAGGGTCTCTCCAAAGATCCTCAGGATTTTCTATACAGGCGCTGTGGAGAGCATCCTCACACAGAACATGACATCGTGGTTCGGGAACAGCTGTGTGAAGGACCAAAAAGCTCTCCAGAGAGTGATCCGTACAGCAGAACGCTGCTGCAGGATTGCTCTCCCCCCGCTTCAGGACACCTACACCAGGAGATGCCGGACTAGAGCAACGCAGATACTGAAGGACCCGTCCCATCCTGGCAACAAACTGTTCCAACTTCTGCAATCTGGTAGAAGGTTCCGCATCTTCCGGGCAAGGACAGAGAGACTCAAGAGGAGCTTCTATCCCCAAGCCATCCGTGCCCTAAACACACACACCCGCCCTCTCACATCATCTATAATTGACTGAGACAGGACTCTCTTCCAGACACTCTAAACCAAGACACAATGTACATTTCAATTCAAAAGATTCTGATTGCTTTAGTTTGCTCTAAGTTGGGTTTCTGTTATGCTTCCTGCTTTTCTATGCGGGAGGAGAAGACAGATCTTTGAGACAGTTTTCGTCTTAGCCTTTCCTTCCATTCTTCTGGGACAGGTGAATCTCCAGAATGAATGAGGCTGTCAGGGCTCGTGTGCGGAGGCGAGGAAGGGATGACCCACATGCAGGACTCGTGGTGCAGAACGAGGTTTATTGAATATGTAGACAACAGATGATAGGATGGATGGCTGGCTGGCTGGACTTAGCGGACTGGTAGACTGGCTGGCTAACTGACTGACTGGACGGAACACACGACAGAAACAACATCATCAATGACCCGACACTGAATGGGTAGAACCGAGGGCTTAAATACACAGACTGGTGATAACTGTGATAATGAGAGACCGGTGAGTACACAGCTGAACATAATGAACTAATGATAATGGGAAGAGGACTGAACATAATACACACAGACCAAGGCTAACACAATAAAACAGGAAGTAGAACAGGCAGTAGATAAACAGTGAATGTGAACTGAAAACACTGGGTCACCGACCCAGGAACCCTGACAGGACCCCCCCCCCCAAAGGCCGGCACCCGACGGCCAAAAGAAAAAGAACCAGAACAGGGCGGGCGGAGGGGGCCCAGGACGGAGGGACGGAGTCCACACAGAGACAGTTCAGGAGGGCGGCCACGTGGACACAGTTCGGGAGGCCGGCCGTGCGGAAGGCAACGGCGGCCACTCAGGCGAAGGCGGTCGGGGGGCCGGCCGTGCGGGAGGCAACGGCGGCCACTCAGGCGAAGGCGGTCCGGGGGGCGGCCGTGCGGGAGGCAACGGCGGCGGCCCGGTGTTAGGCGTGCCGGCCATGGCCCGGTGGGCGCAGGACCAGACGAGGCAGGACCAGACGAGGCAGGACCAGACGAGGACGAAGCAGGAGCCGAGGCTGAGGCTGGGCCAGACGAGGACGAAGCAGGAGCCGAGGCTGAGGCTGGGCCAGACGAGGACGAAGGCTCTGAGGCCGGGCCAGGCGAGGACGAAGGCTCTGAGGCCGGACCAGGCGAGGCAGAGGCAGGGTCTGAGGCCGGACCAGGCGAGGCAGAGGCAGGGTCTGAGGCCGGACCAGGCGAGGCAGAAGCAGAGCTAGGTGACAGCGAGGCATGAGGCTGGTGCGGTTCTCCTGAACCCCCAGCTGACGAAGAAGGTTGCCGGACGGGCTCCTCGGGCCCTCCAGCTGACGAGGCATGAGGCTGGTGCGGTTCTCCTGAACCCCCAGCTGACGAGGAAGGTTGCCGGACGGGCTCCTCGGGCCCTCCAGCTGACGAGGCATGAGGCTGGTGCGGTTCTCCTGAACCCCCAGCTGACGAGGAAGGTTGCCGGACGGGCTCCTCGGGCCCTCCAGCCGACGAGGCATGAGGCTGGTGCGGTTCTCCTGAACCCCCAGCTGACGAGGAAGGTTGCCGGACGGGCTCCTCGGGCCCTCCAGCTGACGAGGCATGAGGCTGGTGCAGTTCTCCTGAACCCCCAGCTGACGAGGAAGGTTGCCGGACGGGCTCCTCGGGCCCTCCAGCTGACGAGGCATGAGGCTGGTGTGGTTCTCCTGAACCCCCAGCTGACGAGGAAGGTTGCCGGACGGGCTCCTCGGGCCCTCCAGCGAAAACGGTCTCAGAACCAGTGGGCACTGGAGCCCCTGGCACACACAGGACAGGGCCAGCGGGTGCGGAAACCCCTGGCTGAGGAGCGGCCGGGCCAGCTGAGGAGCGGCCGGGCCAGCGGGTGCGGAAACCCCTGGCTGGGCAGCAGGGTAGCTCACAGCAGGCTCTGGGTACTGAACAGGTTGGTGGACGGGCGACTGGACTACTGACTGGACAGGAGGCGACTGGACTACGGATGAGTGGACAGGAGCAGACAGAGCTACGGGTGAGTGGACAGGAGCAGACTGAGCTACGGGTGAGTGGACAGGAGCAGACTGAGCTACGGGTGAGTGGACAGGAGCAGACTGAGCTACAGGGGACTGGAGGGCAGGAGGAGACTGAGCTACAGGGGACTGGAGGGCAGGAGGAGACTGGGCTACAGGGGACTGGAGGGCAGGAGGAGACTGGGCTACAGGGGACTGGAGGGCAGGGGGAGACTGAGCTGCAGGTGAGGGAACTGACTGGAGTGGAAGCTGAACAGCAGGTGAGGGAACTGACTGGAGTGGAGACTGAACAGCAGGTGAGGGAACTGACTGGAGTGGAGACTGAACAGCAGGTGAGGGAACTGACTGGAGTGGAGATGCTAAGGGATGAACAGGGGTAGGTGAGGCTGACGACGGAGCTGAGGTTGGTGTGGCTACTGTCTGAGCTACAGATTGAGCTAGTGACGGAGATAAAATTACGGCTTGGGCTCGTAAGGCTGGTGCCTGGGCAGGGGACAGTTCAGCTAATCTAACTAGGGATAGAGCGAGGGCGTGAAAGGCTGGGTCAGGAGGTGGATGAAGTGGTGACGTAGCAGGTGAACCGGTTAGCTCTTCCAAGTCTCTAGGGAGGTCAGGCTGGGTTCTGGCTGCCCTCAGCCTGGGCGCTGGGACGGGCACGGAAGGCGGCTGGACACCAGTCACCCCCACCTGAGAAACAGAAGCCGGTGTGGGGTTAGACCGGGTCGCCGCTGCCCTCCTCCTGGGAGCTGGCACTGGTGTGGGCGTAGACTGGGCCCCCATGCTGGTGGGAAATGGCTGACTAATGGGTGTAGAAATAGTGACGGTGTGTGTGTTACTGGCAGGTGTATGGGAGAATGTTCGGGTTTTCCTGCCACCACTATTTACAGTCTTTGGAGGAGCAGAGCAGAAAAACTCTTCCCAGTCCACTTCCTCCTCTAGGAGGGAAACATCCCATGAATCAAAGATGGGTTCATTATTGGGTTGAAGTGGAGAGTCAAATGAGGGTGGAAAACAGTCGCTGGAACTCACCACCGGGAATTGCTGTAAATGGTCCATTTTATGGCGGCGTGTGCGCCGCTTTCTCCGGGAAGAGGAAGCGGCCGGGATAAACAGCTGAGCCTCTGGCGCGGTAGCCTCCGTTGAGCCGAGGTGGGAGGCGTAGCCGTTGTGCCGTGGCGATGGTGGAGGTCCGGCGAATGAGGCGGCAGGTGTGTGAGCGAGGAGCGGAGCGGCGAGAGAGGGAGCGGCCGAAACGTGGCGTGAAACGTCCTCTCTCCGCGGCAAATGCTCCGGGGCAGGTGAGGCAGCAGGTGGGGGACCGCGGCGTCTCCGAGGCCCGCCCAGAGCCAAGCGAGTGCCCTCGAAGACGTGCTCTCGCTCCGCGAAGAGCCGCTGTCTCTCCTTGAGTTTTTCAGCCCACAAGGAGAGCGCTACCTCCTGCCGCTCGTAGAGGTCCGAGTCCGCTGGGTCAAAAGCGTGTCTTCTTGGCACGGGTCGGGTCATTCTGTCAGGGCTCGTGTGCGGAGGCGAGGAAGGGATGACCCACATGCAGGACTCGTGGTGCAGAACGAGGTTTATTGAATATGTAGACAACAGATGATAGGATGGATGGCTGGCTGGCTGGACTTAGCGGACTGGTAGACTGGCTGGCTAACTGACTGACTGGACGGAACACACGACAGAAACAACATCATCAATGACCCGACACTGAATGGGTAGAACCGAGGGCTTAAATACACAGACTGGTGATAATGGTGATAATGAGAGACCGGTGAGTACACAGCTGAACATAATGAACTAATGATAATGGGAAGAGGACTGAACATAATACACACAGACCAAGGCTAACACAATAAAACAGGAAGTAGAACAGGCAGTAGATAAACAGTGAATGTGAACTGAAAACACTGGGTCACCGACCCAGGAACCCTGACAGAGGCTGGAATCAATGTCCATTGAAGATGATGATTTGGTCAGAAGAACAGTAACAACACTTTTGGTGACATACACATGTCCCAGGACTGTGCCCACTGGTATGCCTGTCTCTTTCAAGGACTCCTTCTGAACCAGGTCTCTAAAATTGTTGACATTCACAGTATGCCCTGGCACTACCAGCAGCTGCAGCAGCACACTTGCTGGAAGTGGAACCTAGATGAGTCAACCATCAGGATCTCTTTATGAACAGGTTTTAAGAGGTCAACCTTGCAAAACACCTGCAGGTTTTCACTTGGGGACAGAGTAAGAGAACCAGGAACCTGCACAATGTCACAATGCCAACATTGTTCTCAGGCTCACTGGCAGGTGCTCTAGTGTCTGCAGTAGAACACTCATTGATAGAGTCAGCTTGTGTGTGTGCGTGTGTGTGTGTGTGTGTCTGTGTGTGTGATATCAATGCAACTTGCAGACTTTGTTTCACTAGACTTCTGACACGAATGGTATTTGTCCCTGTAATAACCGGGGTCTGCTCATCATTTCGTGGACTGGGGCAAATGAGGGCAAGGACAGTTGCAGTCTGACATGTCAACCTTGGTGTTGTGATATTTTGATACCATGGTAGCATTTACAGGATATTGTTTTATAGTGATATTATACAGGAAAACTGTTACTCAATAAGGCCCATTTACTAGTTGTTTTTCTCTTTCTCTGTGACCCAAGAATTGATGTGTAAGACTCACAGGCTGGTACCCCAAGGTCGAAAATACCACAGAGACGAGACCACTTCCTTACTCCCATCCTCCCTTCCTTATCCTTTAGAAAAGAGCTTGTTAAAGGCCAGGTGGTTTGTTTCAGAATTCACTAATGAAAGAACTCTGTATTCTATGTCTAGGAGTGTATTTTGCTGGGATGATCATAAATTGTAGCTGAACTGATAAACTACACAAAGGATACTTCTTTGCTCAGAAGGCAGGAAGACGTTTCCTTATTTGGTCTGTACCGGTTTGAACTGAGAACCTGCTGACACACGAACCTTTTTTTCCTCTATATAAACTGTTGTATACTGAATAAACCTTTGAGTTGATTTTGGAAGAGCAACCTGAAGCAGTTTCTGTATCATTTTGTTCTCCTAACTGCTCCCGACGTCGTAACTAACCCAGCTGAACGGCATACCTGAGCGTTACTTTGAATAATTAGGAATCTTATAAGGAAAGGACAAAACTCTGCTTATCGGTGCTCACGCCTTGGAGGAAACCCGATCCACGGAGAAACCCGGGACGGAGATTTCTTTCAATTTGGTGTCAGAAGTGGGATCGGCTGACGAAGGTAAATACGTCTTTAATATTTATATGGGACTGTATTATACCTCTCTCAGTGATTGATCTATAATGAAACGGGATACGCTGACGAAGTTTCACTTAGTGATCCAGAGAGATACACTGACGACTTCCTTAGTCCCCGAATAAAGTAAATTAAAAGAAGAAAGACACAGGAGATTGCATGTTGTATTGCAAGAAGTTGCTCGTTAAGTGAGAAATTGCTCACCCAAACAAAAATTGCTAGCGATAAGATTTAAAGTAACCTCAGCTGTGCCGCAGCAAAATACTAACATAAATCCTTCAAGCGTGTAAACCCCTCTGGAAATCACTGAACATGGGTCAGAATAATTCAAAGACCACAGACAGGTCCGATAAAAAATCGAAATTACCTGTAAAACCAAAAAATAATAAAATAAAATATAAAATCACAAATAACGGCTCAGTACAACTCCCACTTCCGGTGACGTGTAACCTACGTCCGCAAATCGGTGAAGACTTCCATGATTACGTATCCAGAACATGCGGAAGTACTTACGTGACTGACTTTGTTTACAACTTAAGAACTGTAAGTTCAATGCATTCTAATTTATTTCCGGAACCCTATCCCGAACGATTATCGCCAGAAAACAGGTCAGTAAAACTGAAGGCTAGTGCAGCTCTTTTCCCTACTACCACAAAAGATAAGAGTGTTAAGATGATGTTGAATTTTGATGTTGAAGGCTCAGAGGAAAGTGAGAAACTAATGTATGCAGGATCATCCGCTCCAGCACAGCCAGGAAGTTTCAGAGGACGGAAAGATAAGAGTAGAGATATGTGTTTTTGCTGTGGGAAGATAGGACATTGGTCTAGGGAGTGTCGATTTGCAGCTTCCAACAGGGCACACGCGCCTCGACCACAGAACGCAGTACAAGTTCCTGCCACTAGGCGTCAGCGGAGCTCTTCCAGTCAAGGTAACTGGCAACCACAAGAAGCACGCAATAAGGGCTCCACATCTAGGCAGCCTTACAACCCGAATTTTAACCCACAAGGTAGACAAGCTAGAGGTGCAAATTTAGCTCAGTTTTCCAGCAGCCGCAGACACCCAGAGCAAAAATGAATTTGTGTATTTCATTTAACACAAAGGGTGAAATGTTTGCTGACACTGATAACAGCTTATGTTTTTTCTTTGCTATGCACCGACATTATGGAGAAGGAACAGCCTCTGTGTCAGCTGGACGCCTCAGCAGAGAATGAACTCAACATCCTTTTTCTGGTATTCCACGTCACACACTGTGCCAAAAAAAAAAAAAAAAAAAAACGTGTACAAATATAACAAGCCACACTTTTGTCTCTCTCACACTGTTCAACAACATGATAACTGCTCACACCAGTGATTTATTGACTGCACACCTTATCACGCACAGCTGAAAAACAACAAGCCAGTATATGTCAAGCAATGTCCCATTTCTGCCGAAAAAGCCGCAGCCCTAGATGTCATCATAGGAGATTTATTGACTACAGGAGTAATAAAGCCCACAGTATCTCCATATAACACTCCTGTCAATCCTGTGCCAAAGCCTAACAAACCTGGCGTATGGCGTTTCATACAAGACTTAAGGCAAATTAATGCAGTCATTATGCCTCTGCCACCTCTCGTCCCAGATGTTCCCAGCATATTGACATCTATTCCATCCACAGCCACACATTTTACCGTGGTGGATTTATGCTCTGCCTTTTTCTCAGTGCCTGTGCATGAAGACACACAGCCGTTATTTGCATTCACACATAGAAATAAGCAGTACACTTGGACTCGTTTGCCCCAAGGCATGATAGACAGCCCTGCGGCTTTCTCAATGGTGGTCCGTGCTACCCTGGACAGCTTCACTCCTCCGGAGGGCTGTACTGGATGACCTCCTCCTCTGTGCTCCGAGTGAGGAAGTATGTCAAACTGCTACACACATGCTTCTCCAGCACCTCCAACAGACTGGCCACAAAGCATCAGCAAAGAAAATGCAGTACTGTCAGACTTCTGTTCAATATTTGGGATTCACACTGTCTCACGGAAAACGTTCCATGACTGCAGACAGGGTCAAAGCTGTGACCTCCGTCCCTCGGCCCACTACACAGAAGGAAATATTGTCCTTCTTAGGCATGGTGAACTATTGCAGACAGTGGATACCAGACTGTTCTTTTCATGACCACATTCTGCGTGACTGTTGTAAAAAAGACAAGCCTCCTCGAATACTGTGGTCCACAGAAATGACTGCCTCTTTCAATGCATTAAAGGGAGCGCTGACCTCCGCCCCTTGTTTGGGTCTGCCTGACTACCACTTACCATTCCATCTGTACGTCACAGAGAACGGCACAACCTGCACAGGTGTACTGGCCCAAGAGCATGGCAGTGGCTACCGTCCAGTAGCCTTCTACTCAAAGGTGTTGCCAGCAGTAGTTCAGGGAATGCCGGCCTGCCTAAGGGCAGTAGCAGCTTGCTCTATCATGATAAGGGACTGTGAGAAGCTCACACTCTCACATGACACTATTCTACACACCAATCACCAGGTCACGACCATTCTAGCAAACATAACTACACAACATATGACTGCACAACGTCGCTCAGGTTATGAAGCTACACTGACCTCCACAGCAAATCTCACTATAAAGGCGAGCAGCACACCCAATTCGCCAGCACATTTATTGATCCGTATGCTGTGTTCTTCTGACCGACAGGATGGCTCAGACAGGCTTGACGATCATGACTGCATGACACGTATACAGGAATCCTTTTTTTTTTTTTTTTTTTTTTTTTTTTTGGCCTGTCCCATTTGGCTCTTTTGCCATCAGAATTGTTGTCTAAAGGCAAAGAAAGATGCCCAACGGATTTACTTTACCAAACTGACCATCCCAGCCTTGCCGTAATGGTCCATTTGATTCACCTTTTATTGTTTATTTTATTTTCACTTACTGAATACGGGACAGACTTGACTGGGGGAAAGAAGGGGAGAAAGAAAGAGGGAAAGAGAAACAGCTGAGAAGAGGGACGGGGGAGAAGGGCAAAAGACAAAAACCAACAGAACGGGCAGAGAAAAAAAAATGCATATATCAATCACCTGGGTCACCTGCTGAGAAAGAAAAAAGAAAGCAAGCAGAAGAGAACAAGAGTAATAGAATAAACAACATCACAATGATATATGGGAATATGACAGTAAATACTAAATGTTAAACATTATTGTGCAGCACATAAGATCAACAGAACACAGTGTGCTTTGAGGTAGGAGCCAAAAAGGGTGTAGTTTGTGGGTGTGATCACCCGTGTGTACACCTGTGAGCATGGACGCGCTTGTTTTTTGTTTTTTTAAAAGGTTCCTTCATGTAATAATCTGCTAGAGGGTGTGGGGGGGCCACAGCCCCGTCCTCCAGGGCGTGAAGCAGGTGTGGAGGAGATCAAAACTCCAGACATCCAGAGGCCCCCAGAACACAAGAGACCAAGGAAGACCAACAGAGGGGCAGCTGCGCCACTGTCCCGGAAAGAGCTGAGGAGAGTCCCAGATGAGGGCTCACTCAGCAGCCGCGGAGCAGAAGCCAGGGGGAGTTGCAGTGACGCGCCCGTGAGCTCCGCCGGCAGCCAGCTGCGCCTGAGTGACCGAGCCCCAGGCCGAGAGGCCGGGGGCACCCCACCTCCGAAGTGGCCCGAGCGAGCCCCAGGCTCCAGGCCCCGATAAGCGGCCGCCAAGGAGTGAGCCGGTGTGTACCTGGACGCCCATCCCCGGACACAAAGAACCACCAACGCACCGATGTCTGAGGGGGTCCGCCACTGGCAGGGGAAGTGGTGGTAGGGGGAGATAGGCCTCCAAACCTTGGAGGGCCTGAGATGTCCCCAGAGAGGTGGCGCCTGACACCCAACCTGACATATAGACACAGACAAACAGGCACACACAGATACAAACATCCATTCCCACCCTCATGCTCTCATATGCACTTACTCCACACTCAACCAACGTGGAGACAGACATAAAGAGACGTTGTACACACGATCACACTCCCCAAGCGTACTCTACAAACCGGGTCTAGGTGCCCCCGCCCCTGGAGGGGGGAACTGCACCCAGACCCAGGTGGTGTTTCCCTTTTCCCTGCGGTGGGGGGAGGCAGACCGCCCCGACTCCGCAGCAGCAGGAAGGCTCCACACTCCAGACCGCAGTCGGACGGCCAACTCCTCCTCCTAGTCCTAGCCCCCCTGCTCCAGCAGGTCGCAGAGAACGGGGGTGAGAGAAGACTCCGAACCTCCCTCCACCCACTCATTGTAATGTTGATGCATGTGTGTTCTAAGGTGCATTTAAAACCCAGGAGGGCTTGGAGCTACCTGCCAGAGAGCAGCAGGTAAGCGCATGGTCCCTCCTGCTAGCCCTCAATGTCTACGTGTATTTAAAATTGAGAGGTGGGCAACGATGCCAGGGGTGGGGTGTACACCCTGATGGTACTTTGGACTCCGTGTATCGTGCCCACCCCCAAGATCCTATATGTATGTGTAATGAGAGTGTGAGTAATGTGAATGTCTAAGTTGTGGGATAAAATTGAGGCAGAGGCAGCCAGAAGGGGACAGAGGGGGGGGGGGGGGGGGGGTAGCCTCCTCTGCACCCTGGTGACATACCCCTACTCCAAGGCCCTGCATGTGTGGGTGGTTGTGGTGGAGCGGGAAGAGGGAGGCAGCTGGAGATGGGGAGGGAAGGAAGGGAGGGGCAAGTGACCCCTCCCTGGGGCCAGCTCCCCCGCTGACCCCAGTAGGCACCCCCATACTCCGCGACCCGCCAGGGAAAGGGGGCCCAGGCCCATCCAGACCGGGCCCAGTGCAGCAGCGCCGCCCGGCCCCACAGAGCCCGGGACAGTCCACCCAACCCCACCACAGAGAAAACTGCACCCACCCCACCATCCACTCATCTTCCAGACTACATAAGACAATAAACACCCAGGCTGAGATCTTCCTCCACCTCTCCTGTATCTCCCCCTCCTGCAGAGGCAGCTCCTGAGGAGAGGAAAGCTCCTGCAAGATGTGACAATCTCCCCCACCAGTTGAAGAGCCCCCCAGGTGGCTCGACGCACCGGCGGCACCCTGCTCCAGGGCTGGGCCCCCATGCACCCACCCGCCCACAACCCCGGCAACACACCAACCAGGACCCAAGCCCCCGAGGCCCGGTCCGGGTCCCAGCCCAGAGACGGAGCGCCCCCAGAACCTCACGCCCATCCCGGACCCACCCAGGGGCAGCCAGGCTACCAGGTCAGTAACCCACGTCCGTCAGCACAGACCCTCCCCTAGCCCCGCTGCACGCAGCCGCGAGGAAACAGTCACCGGAGAGCCAACAGAGCCCCTAACCGGACATGACCGCTACCCCGGGTTGAGCCCCCCAAGGAAGATGCCTCCGGGGAACCCCCCGACGCCCTAAGCCTGTCCCTACCCCCACACCAATCACAACAGTGAAGGCGGGACCAAACTATGACCCCCCACCCCCACTAGGTGATGGAGCTGATCAAAGGAGCCCAGAGCAATTGATCTGATGTGGTGGCAGAGGCTGTATCAAGACTAATGTAATCTAATAGATAATTTCTATATTGGTTAGAATTAAGATTATTTTTATTTTTCCAGTTCATGAGGACTGTTTTCTTGGCTATGCATAGGGCAGTGAAAACCATATGGGCGATATTCTTTTCTGAAGTGACATTATCTAAGCTGCCCAACAAACACACTAAGGGGGAAGTTGGAATGTTACATTTCAGACACTTCGATAAGTCTTCACATATCTCGCGCCAAAACTTCCGAACTGGTGGACAGAACCAAAGAGCGTGGATATAATTGTCCGGTGAATTGGTTTGGCAGTGTGAGCAGTTGTTGGTAGACGTAAAGCCCATCTTGAACATCCGATGACCTGTATAGTGCACTCTATGTAATATTTTGTATTGAATTAATTGAAGACTGGGATTTCTAATTAGATGAAAGGTTTTTAAGCAAATCTGAGACCAGAAGTTTAGGTCTAAGTTAACTGATAAATCCGCTTCCCATTTTGCAATAGGAAGTGATATTGATTCATCTGTTTTAGAAAGCATTCTGTATATTTTGGATAGTAATTTGGGGGGTTTAAGAGTAAGAAATTGAACCACACTTGGTGGTGTTTGTAGTTCAACTTGACCCGGTTTAAATTTCTTTTTTACTATGGATTTAATTTGTTGATATTCTAAAAATCTTTTCTTGTTGATCCCATATTGTGTAACTAGTCCGTCAAATGAAATAAATTCTGTTCCTTCTAGTATATGTTCTAAATATTTGATTCCTTTATCACTCCAATCTGAAAAGTTTATCATATTATTGTTTTGTAATATGTCAGGGTTGTTCCAGATAGGTGTACGTTTGCATGGGATTAATGAAGACGCCGTCAATTTTAGAAACTCCCACCATGCTGTCAGAGAAGAGCTGATGTTGATGCTTTTAAAGCATTCATGTCGTTGGATGTTTGAGCTGATAAATGGTAGGTCTGAGATCTCTAGATTATTGCAGAGTGCTTGTTCTACATCTAGCCAAGGTTCATCTAAGAGGGTGTGTTTTAGCCATCCTGAGATAAACTGAAGCCTGTTGGCTAAGAAGTAGTGCTGAAAGTTAGGCAGTTCTAGTCCTCCTTTATCCTTGGTCTTTTGTAGTGTTTTTAAGCTTATACGTGGGGGTTTATTTTTCCAAAGGAATTTGGACATACATGAATCTAGAGATCTGAACCAATCTTGTGGCGGTTTAGTTGGGATCATTGAGAATAAATAATTTATTTTTGGTAAGACCATCATTTTTATAGCGGCAACCCTTCCCATGAGTGATATGGGTAGACATTTCCATCTAGCCAGATCATCTTCTACCTTCTTTAAAAGTGGGATATGGTTTAATTTAGTTAGATCTGCAAGCTTGGGAGAAACATTAATACCTAAATATTTTATATTTCCCGATTGCAGTGGTGTAGAAGAGGAATTATGGAAGGAGCAATTAATCGGTAGGACTGTAGATTTTGACCAGTTAATTGAGTAATCTGATATTCTTGCAAAAGAGTTTATCAATTCAATCACCCCAGAGATATTGGTTTGTGAATTTTGGAGAAAGAGTAACACATCATCCGCATAAAGGCTGATTTTATGTTCCACGTTCTTGCATTTTATGCCCTTAATTACTGAATTCTGTCTAATTGCTGCTGCTAGTGGTTCAATAAAAATTGCAAATAGTGAAGGGGAGAGTGGGCATCCCTGCCTGGTGCCCCTCAAGAGACAGAAGCTGGAGGATGTCTGGTCATTTGTTCTAACACAAGCTGTTGGGGAATTATATAATATTTTTAACCAGTTTATGAAAGAGGATCCAAAACCAAATTTGTGTAAAGTTGCAAATAGAAATTTCCAGTTAACTCTGTCAAATGCTTTTTCTGCGTCTAAAGAGAATATTGTAGTTTCTAGGTTTTTACTGTATGAGTAGTCTATCAAATTAAGTAATCTACGTGTATTTGTTGATGAGTGCCTACCTTTTATGAAACCAGTTTGGGATATAAGGGATATTGGACGATAGCTTGAGGGATATACAGGGTCTTTGCCTGGTTTTAGCAGGAGATTAATGTTTGCAGAATTCATATTTGATGGAAGTCTGCCCTTTTCTTTAATTTCCAACAACGTTCTGTAGAAAACTGGTGCTAGAATCGACCAGAATTCTTTGTAGAATTCTGCAGGAAAGCCATCTGGACCTGGAGCCTTATTATTGTGCATACTTATCAGGGTAGGGCTGAACGATATATCGCATTTGCGATAATATCGCGACATGATCAAGTGCAATTTTCTAACCGCAAAGGCTGCGATTATACTCTGGACATGTCCAAATTCATGGGCTGCATCCTCCTGAGGCCGCATTTGTAGACCGATTACGTCACAGCGACGCGCCGAAGGCTGTCCAAATTACTACCATATCCCAGAATTCATAGCGCGGCCCAGCCAAACTCCAGTTTCCAACAATGGCGGCCGCTACTAAGTTTTAAAATTACTCATACTAATCTTTCTGGGTCACAAAATAAACTTTTAAAATATTTTCAGGCGAGAAAGTAGTTGTGTAAACATCAAATATCTGCTCGGTTTATCAAGATATCCCATATTTGCAAAAGTGCTTCGACGTTTTCAGAGGCGTCTGCTACCCACCAGCTCGACAGCTAGCCGGGAGCTCGAGGGTTACTGATGCGGCCGAGAACGGCACAACTCCCGGCACATCATTTTCAGATCACCGCGGAGTTTCGCTGCTCGGGTTAAACGTAATATATAAGTCACTTAGACAACCTAAAAATGTTATTGTTGGGCTTTTTTCAGTGTTTTGTTTGTTCGTGAGTAAATCGGTTTGGCTGAGATTAAAGTTATTAGATTAGATAAAATAAAACTTTATTAATCCCCCGGGTGGGTTCCTCCTTGTTTTTCACACAGCTGACTAAACGTCAAACAGAAAACTTATTAAACAGAAGTATGAGACAGTCGAGAATTTACGCCAGTGTCTGGTTATATTTTAGATAGCAAGAAGCAGACGGCCGAGTTTATTAAACTCCACCGAGACAGCGGTGACGCTAATCAGAACTAGCCTTCTGATTAGCTAATCAGAAGGCTAGACCGTCCAATTTCACGCCTTTAAATTTTAAAGGCGTGTTTGTGTGTGTGTTTATACAATTGCTATTATGTTTGCACTTTATGTGTAATGTTACTGACTGCAGAGATCAGTAAGATGTGTGTATTTTTTATTTATTAGTTTTATTTATTTAATATTATTTTTTAATTGAATGACTGTCTAGTAGTTCACAGATGTCGAAAAACTGAGTGTGGTAAAGCCACTGATTTTGTTTATGTATATTTCTGCAATCTGCACATTGTACTGACTTTCATTTTAATGTTTACACCAGGGTTCCTTGTCAGCACTTTATGCTCAGATGTTTGTAAGCTAAAAATAAACTATTGTGTATGTTCAAATATACTGTTGTGATTGAAGAAGTTAAATAAAAATGTCAGTCATCAATTCATGCATCACCTCATGTTATCATAACAGAGGTCTGTCTTCCAGGAAAGAACAGTTTAAAATTAATGTAATATAGTATTGGCCATACTATATGATGTATTGCTTGTCTTTGTTTAATAATACAGAAGACAAAGACCTTAAAAAATAATCGCATATCGCATCGCAATCGCAATATTGGGGCAAAAAATCGCAATTAGATTATTTTCCATAATCGTTCAGCCCTATATCAGGGCTTCCTGGAGTTCACCTGGTGTCAGTGGTGAATCCAGTGCCATTGCTTGAGTGTCCAATAATTTTGGAAGAGTTATGTTGTCCAAAAACTGATCAATTTCTTTTTTAGATGGGTTTATTTGTGGTGAATACAACGTTTTATAGAAATCCCTGAAAATGTTGTTTATTTGTATCGGATCATATATTGTGTTCCCCGATAAATCTTTAGCAGCACATATAGTTGTTTTTTCTTTATTTATTTTTAGCTGGTTTGCTAGAAATTGACCGGATTTATTACCATGTTCATAATTTTGTAGGCGTAGTCTTTGTACTAAGAATTTTGTTTTTTTATCAATTATCTCATTTAATTCTAGTTTTGTTTTGCGTATTTTGTTCAATGTTTCCTGATCTTGGTGGGACGCGTAGGCTTCTTCTAGTGATTTGATGTTTTTTTCTAATTCCTGAATATTTTTGTTTTCTTTTTTCTTTTTATGTGATGAGAAAGAAATTATTTTACCTCTCATCACAGCTTTCCCTGCTTCCCATAGAACAGAAGCTGATGTTTCGGGAGTGTCATTATAGTTCAAATATGAAGTCCACTCTTTTTTAAAATATTTAATAAAGTCTTCATCTTTAAGTAGTGATATATTAAATCTCCAGTTTTTTCTTGGCGTAGTATTATTCTTGTGCATTAGTGTTAAAGATACAGGACCATGATCGCTGACAGCTATAGGGTGAATCTCAGTGTCTGAAATGTCGTTCAGCAGTGAGCTGCTGACCAAAAAATAATCCAGACGAGAGTAGGAGTGTCATGGTCTACGGTGGGTGGCTGGAGTTTCCATTAGGCTCCTGAACTGACCTGGGATCCGCCCCTGGGCAGGGCCAACTCCAGCTCCTGCACACCTGGAGCCTATTGCAGGCTATCAAGCCAGAGGGATTTAAACCACACATCGATGTTCACTCACTGCCAGTTCGTCATCAACCCATGTTGGTAACAGGTCTTGTGTTTCAAGTTCTCGCTGTAATTCATCTTACTAACTAAGACTCTTTTGTGCTACAGTCGCTGTACCCACCCTGGCTCACTCCACCTCTGGACTCGGAATACCTAGTGATCATTTTGGAAATCCCTCTGTGCCTCACCTGCCTGCCCTCCTGCCATCACACTCCATCTGGAGCCCCGGATCTCAGGTCAGCCTTTCCACGCCACTCAGCCTCCCCTGGATCTTCATCATCCCCCTCTCAAACACTCCAGGTCCCTAACTGCAAAGTAAGAATTGCTGCTCTTATACTGGCCACTTCTGAGCTGCCTTCACTACCTGCCTAACTTCTATATCCTCTCCCCTCAGTGTGACTGTTCCCCACTCAGCTCCGTTCCACTTCTCAGGCCTCGTTCCCTCGCCCTAGCCACGTTCCCCTGGGCACGCCACACCAAGGCTCCACGTCTCGTCATTTTCTGTCTTTGCCACGTTTCCCTTTTTTTGTTCCCCTTGCACTTAACTGTAATAAACTATTAAATCATCTACCGTCTCCGTTCTGGGTTCCTGCACCTGGGTCCTATTCAGTACCGGCCATCCGTCGCCGTGACAAGGAGTGATGGACATGTGAGAAAAAAGTATATTCCTTACTGGTGGGGTGAAGGGAGCGCCATGCATCGCAAAGACCAAAGTCGCTCATATACTGTTTGATTATATTTGTGGACTGCCAATTACGCTGAGTTCCCGCTGTATTGAGCCTATCCATGTCTTCATTTAGTCCAAGGTTGAGGTCACCTCCAAGAACAAGTGTGCCATCTAAGTGTTCAGAGAGTGCACTGAAAAAACCGTGAAAGAATGAGGGATCATCAACATTTGGACCATATACACTTGCAATACATAGCTTTTTATCACGTATAGATAGTTTAATGATTAAGAATCTGCCCTCTGGATCTATAACTGTATCGAGTACTGTGAAATTAATATTTTTATGTATTAAAATTGCTGCTCCCCTTTGTCTAGAATTATAACAAGCTGAGAACACATTAGGAAACTCAGGTGTTTTAAGTTCATTCGAACCTCTAAGAGGTCTGTGGGTCTCTTGTAATAGGACAACATCTGCCTGTAGTTTTTTGAGTTGGTTAAATATTTTTAACCTCTTTTCTCTGGAGCCAGCTCCATTTATATTCCATGTAATGAACCTCAGTGTACCCATAGATGTTTGTGTATAACTAGGGATGTATGCTGTGTGCGTCGCTTAGACAGGTGGAGAGAATACGTCACTTGTTCATAAATAAAGAGAAGGAGAGAGAGAAAAAATGTGTGGCGAGATGCTCCCTGAGTCTGACTTTGTGTATGCATAGTTACTAATATGAGTAGGCTTGGCTTAAGTGTGTGTGTATCTTATATGACTGTGTGCGCTGTCTGACTGATGTAAATGTGCTGCCGTTGAGCGCATGGTGCGTATGTGTCGAAATAAAGGATGTTTGTGGATGAGTGTCGAAGCAGGTGATCGAGGCAGTGAAAGGAATAAAGAAAGAAACCAAGGACAGGGGTGAGCAGCATAAAACCAAGAGGGGGAAAAGAGAGGAGGGGAAAAAAAAAACGAGAAGAAAAAAAAAAAACAGAAACAAAACGTAAACATTCCAATTAAATCACTGACAGAGAGTGACGGTGTTAATTCTGCTATGAAATCACACTTTAAGATGCGATTTGATACTGGTAAGTTAAACAGATGTTAATGCAAGTTAGTGTGAGTGGATAGGGAAATGGTGTAGCTGATTCTTATCTGGTGTGAGGTTAATACAGCCACGGAGTGATGTTGGGGTCGCGGTGGAGCTGTCCGTCCATGTACAGCCGGTCTACAGCGATGACAGGGCGGGAGCCCTTCTGGATGAAGCCGCGTCGGATTGGGAAGAGGACCCTGCGTCGTTCCAAGATCTCTTTGGGGAACTGGTCGTTCACGCTGAAGTCCGTTCCTTTTAATTCCCTGCCGCGGCTTTTCACATGTTGCTTTTGTTTGAAGTGGCCGAATTTGGCCACGATAGGACGTGGTCTCCCGGCCGTAGCCCGAATGGGGCCGAGGCGATGTACCCGATCGAAGACGATGTTCTTCACAGTGTCCTCCGGCAGCTTCAGGTGGGTTTTGATGAAGCTTTTTACCGTGGTCTCCGCGTCCTCCGCCTCCTCGAATATTGTGGTCCACAGAAATGACTGCCTCTTTCAATGCATTAAAGGGAGCGCTGACCTCCGCCCCTTGTTTGGGTCTGCCTGACTACCACTTACCATTCCATCTGTACGTCACAGAGAACGGCACAACCTGCACAGGTGTACTGGCCCAAGAGCATGGCAGTGGCTACCGTCCAGTAGCCTTCTACTCAAAGGTGTTGCCAGCAGTAGTTCAGGGAATGCCGGCCTGCCTAAGGGCAGTAGCAGCTTGCTCTATCATGATAAGGGACTGTGAGAAGCTCACACTCTCACATGACACTATTCTACACACCAATCACCAGGTCACGACCATTCTAGCAAACATAACTACACAACATATGACTGCACAATGTCGCTCAGGTTATGAAGCTACACTGACCTCCACAGCAAATCTCACTATAAAGGCGAGCAGCACACCCAATTCGCCAGCACATTTATTGATCCGTATGCTGTGTTCTTCTGACCGACAGGATGGCTCAGACAGGCTTGACGATCATGACTGCATGACACGTATACAGGAATCCACAGCACCACGTCCAGATTTAGAACAAACACCTATCCCAGACTCAGCCGCGGTTTATGTGGACGGGTCCTGTTCAAGGCCGAATGACAACTCATTTCTTTGTGGCTATTCAGTGGTGACATTGCCTGACATCATACTAGAGGCTCACTCATTACCATTTCACTCAGCACAAAAAGCAGAGCTCATGGCTTTAATACGCGCCTGTGAGCTCCATTTGGATAAGCGTGTGACAATTTACACAGACAGCCGCTATGCGTTTGGCGTCGTACATGACTTTGGCACATTGTGGAGACAAAGAGGATTTAGATCTGCTGATGGAAAACCGATTGCTAATTCTGATCTTGTGCAGAGACTTTTGCAGGCTATACAGCTGCCATCGGCCGTTGCAGTTGTAAAAACGAAAGGACACAGTACAGCTGACACAGACGAAGCAGCAGGTAATGCCTTAGCAGACGTGACAGCCAAGGCTGCAGCTGCATCACAGCTCCCACCTCCACAGGAAGTATTATCTGTGCCCCTACAGCTGCCACTTGTTACACTCCCAGACTATTTAGACACAAATGTTGATTTAAAATTCATACAAGAGCAAGCCTCTGCATGTGATTACACCTATTGGGAGAATAATGACTGTACCTTAGATGACAGGGATGGCCTATATAAAAATCTTGAGGGTTTGATTGCCCTCCCATCTTCCCTGCTGCCAATCCTTGTCCGACATTTTCACGGTGTGAGTCATGTCGGACAAAGAGGGGTAATAGGGGCAATAAAATCAAGATTTGTAATTGAGAAAACATTGCATGCAGTAAAAAGCATATTAGCAACCTGTCTAACATGTGCACGAACTAATGTAGGAAAACCAAAAGCAAAACATCAGCATTTACCACAACCAGATTTTCCATTTCATACATTACAAATTGATTTTACACATATGCCAGCACAAGGAAGCATCAAGTACTTACTGGTAATAGTGGATCAATTTAGTAAATGGGTAGAAGCTTATCCAACCTCAAAAGAAACTGCACAAGTAGTCTGTCAAAAGTTGTGCAATGAAATAATACCCAGATTTGGAATACCTCACCAGATTAACAGTGATAGAGGACCCTCATTTACATCAGAAGTAATTCAAAAGTGTGCCAAAACCTTAGGAATAGACTGGAAATATCATGTGCCATACCACCCTCAGAGTTCAGGAGTTGTAGAAAGAATGAATAGGACCATAAAAAATCGCCTGACTAAAGCAATGATAGAAACAGGAATGACCTGGGTCAAATTACTTCCTCAAGTCCTCTGTGAGATTAGAATGACTCCATCCGCAGCAACCAAATTATCTCCATTTGAAATAATCATGGGAAGACCATTTCCAACACCATGGTCAGCTTCCAGAGGGGCACCGCTATTGGAAGGGGATGTAGACACTGCATTGTCCGACTATGTCCACAATCTGGTAGAAACACTGAATAATAACTATCAGAAAGTTTGTCTCTCCCAGCCTCTCCCCTCCACAGATCCAACCCACAAGTGGAGACCAGGGGATGCGGTGTTGGTGAAGTCGCTAAAACCAAGGACACTCGGGGAGGCCGCGTTTTCCAGCCCCCAGACTGTACTGGCAGTGACGAGAACCAGCATCCTTACGGACGGACAACCTCAGTGGATACACGCCAGCAGGGTTAAGACCAGCCCAACCAGACCATCTCAGGCGTCGGATCAAGCAGACGACGTCTCCGGCGAGCCAACGCCCGGAACCAGAACAAATAAATACACACGGGTAGATGACATCTCCGGCGAGCCAGCGCCCGGATCCAATCCACCTACACACACGCAATCACTGATTAACACACAACGTCTGAAAGAGCCACAGCAAGGTACTCGAACATCCAGCAGGAATAGAAAGCCAAAAGTACCACATGATGTCTAACCTGATAAAGCTAGACTCATTCCATCCTGATAATGGAGAAAATGAAATGCCCATTGTCATCACACGGCGCTTATTCAATGTCTCTCGAACCTGGGACCAGGCCAGAAGACGACTGGAGAACTGTTTTTCATATATATTTAGGTTATTTATCATATCTATCGCATTAACCTTTGGATTTTTCTTTGCTATTTTGTATTGTAAACTGCAACCATGTTCACATTTCTGCAGGTCATATTTTGCTGACGATACCTCATGCTCTATTTTGCAAGACACCTACTTAATACGCTCTTCACGTTCCCTAAAATCAGTAAATGGCAACATAGACGCCACTAATAAACCATTTTATGCGCCCTCTAGAGCAGGAGTTAACTCCTGGTATGAAAATGCTAGAACAGCTGCTCGTGATTTAGGAAACAGTAATTGTTATGTCTGTTCAAAGGGTAATCCAGAACAGGTTATAGTGGGATACCCAATCTCAGGTTTTCCCCTGACAAAGATGCTATTCAATAATGATAAAAAGGGGCCCTTAACAGCAATCATGATGGAAGTGCGAGCAGAACTAAGTCCTTTAGATTGTTTACTCATATACGCAGGACAAGTCTCTGGTACAGATGTCAGAATGATTGACAACACTTCCTACCCTTGCATGAAGCGCCCCGAAGACCGGACTGAACCTCTTTCGCCCCCAAAACAGATGCGCCATCACCCAAATATCTCGATGATATGCATACACCGACCAAAGCTTAAAAACATAACTTATGACGCACAAAACTATACATTTTTTTCTGACTTTCCAGGAGCACGCTGTACCGAAACATGGTTATCAGCGAGTATTGACAGGACAGAAGATAGAGATATGTTTTCTTATATACAGGCATATGTTAGTAAGTATTCAGTAAAAATCTTGTATGCCCCCAACGCACTGAACGACTCATATTGGGGAGGCATATTAAAAGGCTATACAGCTTCGCGCCTGACCAGACCAATCCCACATGCTTATTGGATGTGCAATAATACCCTTAGAGTGGCTTTACCTGTTAATTGGACCGGTACCTGTGGTCTAGTAACTTTAGCTCAAGAACTACTAATACAACAAACCTCGGATTTGCCTGTATCCAGCAGACGTACAAAACGCTCCACTTACTCACATAACATTTACATAGATGCTATAGGAGTTCCACGCGGGATACCAAAGGAATTAAAGGCACAAGGAGAAATATCAGCAGGGTTTGCCTCAATACTACCTTGGATACAGGTAAACAAAAATGTAGCCTGGATCAATTATGTTTATTACCATCAGCAAAGACATACTAATTTGACCAATACGGCCCTTACGGCCCTAGGAGAACAGATGTCTGCTACCTCTTTAATGACCATGCAAAATAGGATGGCCTTAGACATGCTGTTAGCTGAGAAAGGAGGTGTTTGCGCGATGTTTGGAGATGTTTGCTGTACTTTCATTCCCAATAATACCGCCCCTAACGGTTCATTCACACAAGCTATGAATAAACTTGAAGCATTACAGATAGAACTAAGAGCCAATGCAGGTCACGGTCAGTGGCTAGACAAGTGGCTGCAGGACACGTTTGGAAAATGGAAGGAACTAATTGTAGCTTTTGTAACCATTGTAGCATGTATTATTTTGTTTTTGATGATTATTGTCTGTTGTGTGATACCCTGTGTACGTTCAATGATAACCCGTATAGCTACTAGTACAGCTACTTCAATGTATTTGCAATTGGCACAAGTTGACCCGGATTATGTGTCAGGTGTCATCAATGATGATCCTGATGTATGTATTGAGCATTAGATTGGGAATTACTTGATTGTCCAAGAAGAGAATGAAGTTTTCTTCCTTTTCTTTTTTCTTTTTCCTTTTTTTGAATTTTGATATTACGCTTGCTCGAAGGACCAGTTACATTTATGATTTGTTTCACATTTATGATTTGTCTTTATATTATGTTATTACATTCTGTCTTTATACTATGTTATCATTTCATGATAAAAGGGGGGAACTGTTGTGATATTTTGATACTATGGTAGCATTTACAGGATATTGTTTTATAGTGATATTATACAGGAAAACTGTTACTCAGTAAGGCCCATTTACTAGTTGTTTTTCTCTTTCTCTCTGACCCAAGAATTAATGTGTAAGACTCACAGGCTGGTACCCCAAGGTCGAAAATACCACAGAGACGAGACCACTTCCTTACTCCCATCCTCCCTTCCTTATCCTTTAGAAAAGAGCTTGTTAAAGGCCAGGTGGTTTGTTTCAGAATTCACTAATGAAAGAACTCTGTATTCTATGTCTAGGAGTGTATTTTGCTGGGATGATCATAAATTGTAGCTGAACTGATAAACTACACAAAGGATACTTCTTTGCTCAGAAGGCAGGAAGACGTTTCCTTATTTGGTCTGTACCGGTTTGAACTGAGAACCTGCTGACACACGAACCTTTTTTTCCTCTATATAAACTGTTGTATACTGAATAAACCTTTGAGTTGATTTTGGAAGAGCAACCTGAAGCAGTTTCTGTATCATTTTGTTCTCCTAACTGCTCCCGACGTCGTAACTAACCCAGCTGAACGGCATACCTGAGCGTTACTTTGAATAATTAGGAATCTTATAAGGAAAGGACAAAACTCTGCTTATCGGTGCTCACGCCTTGGAGGAAACCCGATCCACGGAGAAACCCGGGACGGAGATTTCTTTCACTTGGTACTCTTAGTCCACCACAATGTATCCATGATAGGGACAGCTAGCCTCGGACCCCTTAAAACCAAGAGAGCAAGACCTGACACTGGTTGTTTGGGGACATCTGGCAGGTGCTTTTGATACAGGACTCAATTGAACCTTCAAACATGAGACTACTCTTGACACCACAGTTAACTTCTGTCCCTGCTGTTACAGCAGAAGATTGGTGTTACTTTACCAGCTTTAGTGCTTGAATTTGTTTTTTAAGACCTTGCTCTGACTTTCTGGGTTATAAGATTTTGCTGCAAAATGTCCATTGTCTCTGCAGTGGTAGCAGAACTGTTCCGTCAGATGCTTTGTGGATCTGGAGAGGGAGCTGGCCGAAACTTCTCCAGCTGAAACTGTTGCCAGTTTGGCTAGAGTGCCTGATGCTGTCACTTATTTATTTTTTGGACTTGAGAGCACTGGCTGAACTGATGGTGCTGAACTGAGGAAACTGCGACGTCAGCCTTGTCTTCAGGAAGACAGTTGATTCTGAGGTGAGTATACTTTACCCAGGGAAGATACCAAGTTGCAGGATTGTGTGCAGTGATGCAGTAGAAGGCTGATTCCAGCTCCTGGTTTAGACTTTCAGTTTGGCCGTTTGACTGAGGCTGTGGTTGACTTTGGCCCCAAAGGCGCTGCAGAATGATTTCTATACTTGCGAGACAAACTGGGAGCTTCTATTCAAGACAATTTCTAATGGGATTTCATGAAGTCTAAACTAGAGATGGACCGATCCGATATTACGTATCGGTATCGGTCCAATACTGACCTAAATTACTGGATCGGATATCTGAGAGAAATAAAAAATGGAATCCAATCCATTAAATATCAGAAAAGCACCTCACAAAACTTGCGACACGGCGTAACTCGCCTCATAACCTTACCACGTCGGAGCAGTATGCATCACGTGATAGAGCGGCTGTGGCGTGCGAGACCTGTCGGTGGTCTGGATAGCATTTGGAGCTTCGCTACCAACCCGGCATTTCATCTCCGACAAAGTTATCCCCGAGAGAAGTAAAGCAAGTGTATAAGTCCATCTCTGAATGTTTGCAAAGCATTCCTGCGTTAAGCTTAACAACCGATTTATGGAGCGACTGCCTCTCTCTCTCCCTCTCCTGCTGCTACTTCAATCATGAAACTGCTTAATGATCAGCTGATCGGCTTTTCTGTCGCGACTCCATCTCTCTTGGTTGCTTTTGGCCCACTTTGCACCAGAAAGAGGGAACCAGCGGATAAGCAACAGCAGCACGTTAATTTATTTAATATTACTTTCTACACCAGGATCTCTTTCTACGTAGCTGACGGCTGGTAACTGTGCAGGGGCGGATCTAGCGAAGTTTAGCCAGGGGGACCGATAGGGCATGAACCGGGAAAAGGAGGCACAAAGACATACTTTTCTTTCTTATTCTCATTTAAAATGTCGAGCTTTTAATAAATAATTATCCGAATCTTACACCCAAAGTCCATTACTGTATATAGTAACTGTTAAGTCTAATATACCCTAGTAAGCTATAGTACTTTTTCCTTTAGGAAGGCACCCTCTGTGCAGTCTGCAGTTCTGTAGAAGAAAGATGTTGAATCTATTTAATTATTCTTGAAAAAAAATTTATTTCTATGCATTTGTTTCACACTGCATCAAATTAAGGTTGATTACGTTGATTAAGCATCATGAGGTGGAGCATGTGGGGTGGTTCCCTAGTTTTCTTTTTTTTTTGTTGTTGTTGCTGGGAGTTGGAACCCTATTAGTTAGGTATTTCTGCTAAGTACTCTTTAAAATACCAGAATAGGGAGGATGGTGTAGGTTTAAGTTTATTAGATTGACCAGTGTTGCTGAACTATGAAATATATATTTTTTTTTTTTTACATACAGGTATAGCAGAATAGCTTTAGTGTTGTTGTTTTTTTAAACTTGAGTATGAACTTATACAAAATGCAGCAAGATATTAAAAAACTGTTTTATTGATTAAAAAACACACTATATCGGCTTCATATCGGTATCGGCAGATATCCAAATTTATGATATCGGTATTGGAAATAAAAAAGTGGTATCGTGCCATCTCTAGTCTAAACACATGGTCCACCATGAGCTTAGCAGTCTCTGCAGCTGAGGGGAGCTCATCTAGGGGGTGAAATGAGCCAACTTGGAGAACCTATCAATGACAGGGAGGATCACAGAGTTTCTGGTGGAGACAGGCAAACCATTGAGTCTCTTGGTTGTCCTAAGGTAAGTGAGGTTTTTATGATCTGTAAAATTGGTAAATAGGTATCCAGTTCCCTCAAACAGATGTCGCTACTCTTTTAAGGCTAACTTGACAGTATGTGATGACTTTTTGCCATTTTTTTTACCAACAAAGTTTCAGCTATAAGGTCTTATGTCTCCTTGCCCACTGCCTCAGACCCCAGACAGGAACTCCTATGTGCTCAGCTGTTTTAGAGCAGTTTGAGTTTGTTTCCTTGAGTGAATTGTCTGTGGCAGTTTAGCACCTAAGATCATCACACTGTCCATCAGATTGTCTTCCCCCAAGTCTGCTTAAAAATGTGTTTAATACTGTTGGGTCTTTTATTAATTAGAGATTAATAAAAGAGATTAATTAACACTTGCTTTGCTACAAGCTTAGTCCCATCATGTTTGAAACAAGCATGTTTAATTTCTCCCTAAAAAACACAATCTGGACCCAACTGTTCTGGCTAATTCCTTTTAGAAGTTATGGACAAAGTGGTCTATTTTCAGTTCAAGCCCACCTTGATCTTAACGAGATCTCTGAAAAGTTTCAACCTGGTTTTAAATCACTACACAGCACTGAGATGGGTTATTAATGATATTCTTTGAACAACAAGAGGGCAGCCCGGCTGACAGCAGCCTTTGACACGGTCAACCATGATATCCTGCTATCATGGCTGGAATCATATACTGGCCTGAAAGAGTCTGCTCTACAGTGGTTTTGGTCCTACATATCTGGAAGGACTTTAACACAGGTCCCCACAGCTCTAAAATAGCCCCTCTTAATTATGGTGTCCCTCAAGGCTCTATTTTGGGTCCTGCCTTGTTTGCACTGTATATTTTGCCACTGGGGTCTATTTTCTCATGGTACAACCTTTCATTTCACTGTTTTGCAGATGACTTGTAGATCTATCTGCCTTTAAAAGCAGGGATAGACTCACTTTAGCTATTATTACGCTGCCCTGATGACGTTAAACAGTGGATGTCTTTAACAAAAATTAAATGAAATGAAAACAAAACAAAACCAAAGTTGTCATTTTTGGTAACTTAATGAACACATTGACACTCCTCTGGGGCCATTATCTTCCTACTGTAAGTCAAATGTTAAAATTCTTGGTGTGTACCATTGTGGTTCCTCTAAACTGTGTGGGCAGGTGAGAGACTAGTCAAGGTAAAGCCATACCTCCGGCTAATGTCTTTGAAAGTGTTATTCGTCTATTCATTACTTGCAGACCTACTGCAATTCTCTGTACTTTGGTTTGGACCAGGCCTCTCTTCATCATATCCAGTTGGTCCAAAATGCAGCTGCTCATCTGCTAACTGGCACAAAATGGAAGGAGCATATTACTCCAGTTTTGACCTACACTGGCTTACTGTTCCTCACAGGACCCAATTTAAAATTGTACTTTTTGTTTTAAATTACTTAATTGCCGAGCTCTTTCTCACCTGTCTAAGCTTCTATTCATTTATGCTTCAGAAAGAACCATGAGGTCCAGGTCAGAACTAACTTTAACTATGCCATGGTCTAAACTTAAATCCTGTGGTGACAGAGCCTTCTCTGTGGCAGGTCCCAGACTCTGGAAGAATCTTCCTTTTAATATTGGATCTACGCAAATGCTTTAACGTTTTAAATCATAGGTGTCAAACTCTGGCCCGCCGTCCAAATTTGGCCCACAGCCTACTTACATTTGGCCCGCGAAGCCATACCAAATTACTATCAGAGCTGGCCTACTGGTATTATACAGCTAATATACAGCGGGGAAAATAAGTATTTGACACATCAGCATTTTTATCAGTAAGGGGATTTCCAAGTGGACCATTGACACAACATTTCCACCAGATGTTGCCATCAAGCCAAATATTGACGTCATACAAACAAATCAGAACATATAAGTATACAAGTTAAACCACAATAAATAAAGTGAAATGACACAGGGAATAAGTATTGAATACATGGAGATAACAAGGGGCAAAATGACATAGAAAGCCAGGAGATCACCTGAAATCTGTCAGTATTGATAGAGAAATCCTGTCCCCTATCAGTACTAATTGATATCAGCTGCTTTAGTCCTAATTGATGGCCTATAAAGGCTCCTCATTACCCAGAAGGCACACAGGAAAGACTTCATGATGGGTAAAAGCAAAGAACTCTCTCGAGATCTTCGTAATCTTATCGTTGAAAAGCATTTTGATGGGAATGGTTATAGGTGCATTTCCAGAATGCTGAATGTTCCTGTGAGCACTGTGGGGGCCATTATCCGGAAATGGAAAGTGCATCAGTTCACCATAAACCTGCCACGATCAGGTGCTCCACGCAAGATCCCTGTCCGAGGAGTCCAAAGAATAATCAGGAGGGTTCTCCAAGAGCCAAGAACCACTCGGACAGAACTTCAGGAAGACCTTGCATCAGCAGGTACTGTTGTTTCAAAGAAAACTATAAGCAATGCACTGAACCGCCATGGCATCCATGCACGCTCACCACGCAAGACTCCATTGCTGAACAAAAAGCATGTCAAGGCTCGGTTAAAATTTGCGCAACAGCATTTGGAGAAGCCTGTGGATTATTGGACGACTATAGTATGGTCAGATGAAAGCAAAATTGAACTTTTTGGCAGTCATTCTACACACCATGTTTGGAGAAGAAATGGCACTGCTCACCACCCCAAGAACACCATACCAACAGTCAAGTTTGGGGGTGGAAGCATCATGGTTTGGGGCTGCTTTTCAGCAAGGGGTACTGGCAGACTTCATATTATTGAAGGCAGGATGAATGGAGAGATGTACCGGGACATTCTGGATAGAAATCTGCTGCCATCTACCAGGAAGCTAAAAATGAAAAGAGGGTGGACATTTCAGCAAGACAATGATCCCAAACACAAGGCCAAGGAAACAATGAAGTGGTTTCAAAGAAAGAAAATCAAGTTGCTTGAATGGCCCAGTCAATCACCTGACCTAAATCCCATAGAAAATCTATGGAGAGAACTGAAGATTAAAGTTCATAAAAGAGGCCCAAGGAACCTTCAAGATTTAAAGACCGTTTGTGTGGAAGAATGGGCCAGAATCACTCCTGAGCAATGCAGACGACTGGTCTATCCATACAAGAGGCGTCTAGAAGCTGTAATCACCAACAAAGGCTTTTCTACAAAGTATTGAATAAAGTGTGTTCAATACTTATTCCCTGTGTCATTTCACTTTATTTATTATGGTTTAACTTGTATACTTATATGTTCTGATTTGATTGTATGACTTCAATATTTGGCTTGATGGCAACATCTGGTGGAAATGTTGTGTCAATAGTCCACTTGGAAATCCCCTTACTGATAAAAATGCTGATGTGTCAAATACTTATTTTCCCCGCTGTATATATATTGTTTAGTATTAAGCTTTGCTTGTTCCATATTCAGTTTTTTAGCAAAATGTGTTTGAGTCCATAAGAAAAGATTCATTCTTATATCTGGAGGAATAAATATATTTCAATAAATATTAACGTTAGCCCGCAACTTTGTTCCAGTTTTGAATTTTGGCCCACTGTGTATTTGAGTTTGACACCCCTGTTTTAAATCATTACTAAAGACAAATTTTTATGATCTAGCTCTTAACACACGCTGACCTAAACATTTTGGTTTTAACAGCCTGAGTTGTTGTTGTTGTTGTTGAAGTTGTTTTAAGTTGATTTTATTTATTTACTTATTTTCTCTTCTATATTTTATTGCATCATTGCTGTGCATTTTATTTATTTTACATTATTAAACACTTCGTTCAGTATGGACTGTTGATAGTCCATCCATTCGCTACCGCTTATCCTTTTCAGGGTCGCGGGGGGTGCTGGAGCCAATCCCAGCTGTCATGGGGCGAGAGGCGGGGTACACCCTGGACAGGTCGCCAGTCTGTCACAGGGCTAACACACAAGGACAGACAACCATTCATACTCACATTCACACCTAGTGACAATTTGGATTATCCAATTAACCTATCCCCACAAACTGCATGTCTTTGGACGGTGGGAGGAAGCCGGAGTACCCGGAGGGAACCCACACAAACACGGGGAGAACATGCAAACTCCACACAGAAAGACCCCGGCCTGATGGTGGAATTGAACTCAGGACCTTCTTGCTGTGCGGCAACAGTGCTAACCACCGTGCCACCGTGCTGCCCTGTTGATAGTGTGCTATACAAATAAACTTGACCTTGACTTTAATTAAGCATTAAGCAGGTATGAGCACTTCCATAAAAGCATATAAAAGTAAACTAATATTAATGCTACCCTTGAGGTACTTTTAATATTAATACTATCTCAGGGAGGAAAGATATCAGCAATGATCTTGGAGAACCAACTGTTGTTGGGTTTTATGGTCATTTCCAAACTATCTGGACCCATCAGTCTACAGACATAAATGTTTTCTGTAGAGGAAAATACTCCAGACCCTATTCAGTAAAAAAATTTGGACAAACCATGTTTTAAATGTACATGGAAAATTTACATATATACAAAGATAATGCTGGCTGCACTCTAACAACTAAAACTGACATTTACTTAAAATTTTTGAGGCAGCACTTTTACACTTAAATATATTGAGTAGATTGGAAACTAGTCAAATCTGTTCAATATACTTGATCAATCGAATAACTAAAGCTTAAACATATTAAATTGAAATAAATAATTGTAGTTGTTACACAAACATGAAAAAATTGAGTAAATAACACTGACATGCTTGGTCAATGTAATGTGACCCCAAAGCGCTTTACACTACATTCAGTGAGTGTGTGCATATCAGTGTGTATGTATGTATGTGTGTGTCCAGAGTTCAGCTGAGACAGTGTCCTTCGCCCTGCCAGGCTAAGTAAACAGTCTTCCAGCCAACCCAGGTGGCCTTGCATGGAATGGGAAGAACAGACTCAACACAGTCGTTATCAGGGTGTTGTTGTTCAGCTCCAGCCTTGAGCACACAGCTGGCGCCGAAGGGATAGCCGCAATAAAATGGTGGTTTTTCTTTTATGCGAACAACTCCTGAGAATTTCAAAGCTGTTCTTAACACCCCAACACTGGTCTCTCCATCTCCCGTTGGAGAGCCGCGAGCTTCTCAATGATGTTATCAGACTTGCGCTCCGTGGTCTTGCCATTCTTGTGCTCAAAGAGCAGATTCTGAAAACTCACGACTGCAGTGAGCTTCTCCAAGATGTGATCCAACTTTCACTCAGAGATGTTATTCTGAGTAAACTTCTCCATGATGTAATCCAATTTCAAATTCTAATTCAAATTCTAATTTTATTTGTCACGTACAAATACTTATTTTCCACCCTGATTTACGAATAAATTCTTTACAAATCCTACCATGTGGATTCATGGATATTTTTTTTCACATTCTGTCTCTCACAGTTGAAGTGTACCTCTGGTGCAAATTACTGACCTCTGTCATCATTTTAGGTGGGGGAACTTGCACAATCGGTGGCTGACTAAATACTTTTTTGCCCCACTGTACATTCACGGGTAATTTAGAATCACCAATTAACCTAACTCTAAAAACTGCTTGACTTTTAACTGTGGGAAGAAACCAGAATACCCAGAGAGAACCCAGTGCAAACTAGCCAGATTGCGGATTTGAACCCAGGACCTTAACGTGAAGCAACAGCACTAACCACCATGCCACCAATACAGACTTAACAAAAGTAGGAAAGCTATGATTTCAAGGCTTGATGCAGAATTCTTTTGTACGTTTTTGTCCTTGACAGGTTAAACCACAATAAATAGCAATAGCATACATGTGGTGCGTGTGTAGTTGTCTGCCTCTTATAACTCCAGTGATTTTCCTGCAGTTTGACATCTCGTGCGATCTTGTGAATTTCATGAGTTCAGCAACTAACCACTCTCACTAGATTGTATCATGTCATCTCAACAAGAACAAATTAAGTTGTTGAATTTCGTACAGATTCTTCATGATTTAATTACATTCATAGAAACATGAAATTATTGTGTTTGAATTACAAGTTAGAGTTTTTTAATGCAAGAACCACCCAATTTACTTAGAGGCGGCTGCTCGACTTGACTGACATGGATGCCTTCCTGAAACCACGATCCAAAGCGTGCGAGACTGAAATCCCGTGCGGTGTCGCAGTAAGTTATTGACTTACTTCACTCGAACATGATATGAACAATTTAATCTAGCCTCTCTGCATATCATGTAGTTTCTACACTATATAGTTACACTTAACTTTAAAGCATGAGGCACTTATGTTACATACACGCAAGATGCTTACATAAATCCAAGAGTTGGCCAATCCCTTTTTTTCAGTGCAGGGAAAAGTAAAAACACAAGACAAGACAAGGACATAAGAGGCTAAGCAGGGAAGATAAGGGAGAGGAGAGGAGAAAAAGTGCCACTGCCTTCGCCGAGAGCCAAACGATACATAATACATGTATGAAAAATGACCACATGTTAACATTTTTCCAAATGAAAAATGTATTTTCATAAACATGGCAATAACTAAAAACAAACAAGCACTAAAAAGACAAGAGCCTTTTCCCTTCTAGCTCAAAGCCATACATACTTGAAGGCTAAATGGCAAACCAGGAGAGCAAACACAAAAGCTCAGAGTATTTAAAAAATGAAATGAACAAAACAATGAAAAAGGCTCATGGTAGTCAATTACTCTACGTTATCGTGTTTTACTTACACTTTGCAGTTGTAGTTGCTGACAATAAATAATTTTGATTTGGATAATTAATGATTTTAGTACAAGATACTGATAAGTATAGATACCTATTTCTGAAATATTTTGATTCAATTTTAAACAAAACTATTAAGCACAGGCAAAGAAGTTATTCTGTGAACCAGATACTGAATTTTTTGTCTGAGATAAATGTAAATAAATACCTTAATTTAACACAAACACATAAGTTAACATTTTAGACATTTATTTCAATTTATCAAACTCAAATAATTACTAAAAGGATACTCATAGATTTTATCAGGCTCATCTAACTTATATTTATAGTGATATTTACTAAGCTTCTGAATGATGACATAATCTACAGTGACTTTCTATCCTCTGCGAGAGTTGTATTATGTTTTTTAATTTAAAAAAACATGTATCTAACATTCATAAAGTAGGAAGTGTGGTTACTGTCCGTACCAGTGAAGAGTTTGTCGTTTCCACAACACTGTTTTCCTCCCAAGGAAAGCCTTTGAAAGGAATGACTTAAAGGCTCTGGAGGTCTCTATATGTGTGTGCAAACTTGTGTCAGAAAGTTCACCAAACTCAGATATGCACAGAATACGCACAGATACAGAGAGTACTCCTCACTGCCGTGTTTGTGCTGCGCTTTGCTCAGAGCAGTGGGAAACCGTTATTATGTAACACATGCAACAGAAATTAATGGGGCAGCACTGTGCGTGACGCATCTCATGTGAAAGGACCTTTAGCTGAGTTTCGCTAATGTCAGTTACTGTGAAACCATGACTTGCAAATGTGTTAATAATTTTTATTGATACACAAAAAAAATTCTAGGGCTATCAACACCTATGTCATGCAGGTGATCAGGTACCCTGCTGGGAAAATAAACTGGCCAAAAGAGAAGACAGAAGCCACTGACATCAAGACCAGGAAGCTCCTGACCATGCATGGAGGGTTACACCCCAAATCCACTAAGTGAAAGGAGGAGGCTGGGGACATACTGTCACGGCTGGGGCGGCAGTCGTGTGGAGGTGAGGAAGGAGGATCCAAAAGCAGACGGTGGCGGAGGTGCAAGTGGGTTTTATTTACAGTGCACAATAACCAAGGTGTGGGCAGAACTGAACATAAACCTAAACTGGAAAAGCTAATTACAAAAGGAGGACATGGAGCAAGGAGCAGAGAGACACGGAGAAACACGGAATAACATTAAATACACGGCAGATACACAGAGAAACAACTCGTCATATTGCAGCCATTGCAATTATTTTGTCCATGAAACCATAAAGCTGCACTTTCTTTTGGCCTTATAGTCTGATTTGTCATAACTTTTCCATTTTGTGGTAAGCTTTTCTTTGGCTGTCACTTCTTCACCCTGACCTGTCTTATTTGGCTCAGCAGAACTGAAATATATATCCTGCTGCTTTTACACACACACTCACATAACGCTCAGTGATTCTCTGCGCGATCAACCTCTCACATGTTTAAGCTGCGGGAGATTTCACTTGTCATGTTTGCATAGTAAGCTAACGATTAATAAGACGATGTCAGAGGAATTGGTGCACAAATTATCATCACTCACCAATCAGTGCTGTCGCTCTCTATACACAGTTCGCACGATTGCAAAGTGAAAGCAAAAAAACAAGCGCAAATTCAAACGCGATTTCAATATGTCACATATTGACAGTGGCTCACCGATGCCAATGACATAATAACCCAGCTACATTTCCGAAAGAATGCAAAAGCATTGACATGTATTTTTCCTTCCTACGATAGGCCGACGGGCAGGGCAGAGATAGATTTTGGTAGCCCGACTGGAAAAATCGCTAGCCCCAGGACGTCGGGCTAGCGATTTTGCGAGCCCTGTATCTGATTGAGGAATCACTCATCTTTGGAAAAGAGAGTTTATTACAGAGAAATGGCTCTTTCCAAAATAAAAGCTATACTATCCGCTTCTTCTGGGCTATATTCTCAGCAGCATATTAAACATATCAGGTCCCCATAAGGAGAATCATGTGCTAACGGCTGTCTAAATGACTCGGGTAAAGTTAGTAGCATGCGTGCTTGTTGTTTTTGTCTGCTTCCACTTGTCTTTGCACTAGCATGATGTCGGCGTAAATGTGCAGTCATATTCGTTGTGTTCACACTAGTGCTTTCAGGTTAATCTCGTTGAAATGACCTTAACGCCACAACACGGCAAATCTCCGTTAACGAGCTACCGCGGATCGCCCCGTGCGTGGGGCTGGACGGCCAACACGTTAACGAGCTAACTGTGCTAACACACTAGCTCCCACCCATGTAATTGAGCATTGCGTGGCGCATCCAACATACTGTTTTACTTTAGTCCATGACGCGCTTACCTTCAGGGTCATACGTCACGTAAAAACCAAAATAGTTCCAAAGGCCAGATCTGAATGAGGGTGGGGGAGGTTCAATTTGCCATGTTGCAACGAGAGCTTAGCTTCTGTCTCACTAGCTTGCCCTGCGCTCAGTGAATCTGCGTTCAACTACTCCGCCTAGGCTGCACTGTCAAGTGCAGATCCACTGAGCGCTCAACACAGACAGCATCGTCAGAAGGAAAGTTGATAAAATAAATTCAAATGTTGTATTGTTCATACATATGCGTACCGAACCGAAAGCACTGTATCGAACGGTTCTATATCGATACGAGTATCGTTGCACCCCTAATAGATAGCCCCTTCACTCACGTCACTGTATGTAGCTACCTGCACCTTTCACTATTGAATAGTTGTTTTAATCACGTCTTTGTAAATAAAAAATGATCCACATTGCTCTCCAGCCTCCATGTGTTGAGTCTGCATTTTGAGTCCACTTTGCTATATGTAAGGAAATTGTCTAAACAATTTGTAAAACCCTTCAAATGAAATCATAAACATGCATTTTGTTAAATCTAACTCATAATTGGAAAAATCAGCTGAAAATCAATAACAATTTCAAGAAATGACTAATTTGCTATTACTGCTGGGACTGCTCATTATGGAGTCTTAAATACTACTACTACCTTGATAACCCTACTTTCTCCACACAGTGAGAAGACAATACTTCCCTTTGTGCAGCCGCCTGAAATGGATGATCTCTGATTACATTACAAATAGCATTCCCCATTCAAGTCAACAGAAAGGTTTTCAATGACAGCTCACATGACAAAAGGTCAGCAGCAGGTTCAGAACTGCTAATTAAGTCCAACTGGTGAATGTCAGATCCACAAAGGCCAACTCTAATCCCCAGTCCTGACTAAATAGGGATTTCTGATGTGTGTGTGTGTGTGTCTGTGTGTGTGTGATGATAGCTGACACAGAGAGCAAGGTGATGGCTAGAGGTGTGTCTTTCAGGACTGACTCGTCATCCAGGCAGTTTAATGTGTGTATTCAGAGTTATACTCTATAAAGAAAGAGACTGTTAACCACAGATGAGAAATGCAAAGGGTCAAACAAACAATAAGTATTTGCACAATGTTTTGGAGACAAAGTTGATCAAACTCCCAATTCAGCACTTACAGTTAGTCTGTCTTTTTTATTTTATTTTTTTTTTTTTTTTTGCCTGTCCCGTTTGGCTCTTTTGCATCAGAATTGTTGTCTAAAGGCAAAGAAAGATGCCCAACGGATTTACTTTACCAAATTGACCATCCCAGCCTTGCCGTAATGGTCCATTTGATTCACCTTTTATTGTTTATTTTATTTTCACTTACTGAATACAGGACAGACTTGACTGGGGGAAAGAAGGGGAGAAAGAAAGAGGGAAAGAGAAACAACTGAGAAGAGGGACGGAGGAGAAGGGCAAAAGACAAAAACCAACAGAACGAGCAGAGAAAAAAAGAAAAAGAAAAAAAATGCATATATCAATCACCTGGATCACCTGCTGAGAAAGAAAAAAGAAAACAAGCAGAAGAGAACAAGAGTAATAGAATAAACAACATCACAATGATATATGGGAATATGACAGTAAATACTAAATATTAAACATTATTGTGCAGCACATACAGTGGGGCAAAAAAGTATTTAGTCAGCCACCGATTGTGCAAGTTCCCCCACCTAAAATGATGACAGAGGTCAGTAATTTGCACCAGGGGTACACTTCAACTGTGAGAGACAGAATGTGAAAAAAAAATCCATGAATTCACATGGTAGGATTTGTAAAGAATTTATTCGTAAATCAGGGTGGAAAATAAGTATTTGGTCACCTCAAACAAGGAAAATCTCTGGCTCTCACAGACCTGTAACGTCTTCTGTAAGAAGCTTTTCTGTCCCCCACTCGTTACCTGTATGAATGGCACCTGTTTGAACTCATCATCTGTATAAAAGACACCTGTCCACAGCCTCAAACAGTCAGACTCCAAACTCCGCCATGGCCAAGACCAAAGAGCTTTCGAAGGACACCAGGAAAAGTATTGTAGACCTGCACCAGACTGGGAAGAGTGAATCTACAATAGGCAAGCAGCTTGGTGTGAAAAAATCAACTGTGGGAGCAATCATCAGAAAATGGAAGACATACAAGACCACTGATAATCTCCCTCCATCTGGGGCTCCACGCAAGATCTCATCCCGTGGGGTCAAAATGATCATGAGAACGGTGAGCAAAGATCCCAGAACCACACGGGGGGACCTGGTGAATGACCTGCAGAGAGCTGGGACCAAAGTAACAAAGGTCACCATCAGTAACACACTACAATGGCAGGGAATCAAATCCCGCAGTGCCAGACGTGTTCCGCTGCTGAAGCCAGTGCATGTCCAGGCCCGTCTGAAGTTTGCCAGAGAGCACATGGATGATACAGCAGAGGATTGGGAGAATGTCATGTGGTCAGATGAAACCAAAGTAGAACTTTTTGGTATAAACTCAACTCGTCGTGTTTGGAGGAAGAAGAATACTGAGTTGCATCCCAAGAACACCATACCTACTGTGAAGCATGGGGGTGGAAACATCATGCTATGGGGCTGTTTTTCTGCCAAGGGGACAGGACGACTGATCCGTGTTAAGGACAGAATGAATGGGGCCATGTATCGTGAGATTTTGAGCCAAAACCTCCTTCCATCAGTGAGAACTTTGAAGATGAAACGAGGCTGGGTCTTCCAACATGACAATGATCCAAAACACACCGCCCGGGCAACAAAGGAGTGGCTCCGTAAGAAGCATTTGAAAGTCCTGGAGTGGCCTAGCCAGTCTCCAGACCTCAACCCCATAGAAAATCTGTGGCGGGAGTTGAAAGTCCGTGTTGCTCGGCGACAGCCCCAAAACATCACTGCTCTCGAGAAGATCTGCATGGAGGAATGGGCCAAAATACCAGCTACTGTGTGTGCAAACCTGGTAAAGACCTATAGTAAACGTTTGACCTCTGTTATTGCCAACAAAGGTTATGTTACAAAGTATTGAGTTGTATTTTTGTTATTGACCAAATACTTATTTTCCACCCTGATTTACGAATAAATTCTTTACAAATCCTACCATGTGGATTCATGGATTTTTTTTTTTCACATTCTGTCTCTCACAGTTGAAGTGTACCTCTGGTGCAAATTACTGACCTCTGTCATCATTTTAGGTGGGGGAACTTGCACAATCGGTGGCTGACTAAATACTTTTTTGCCCCACTGTAAGAGAAATAGAGAACTCCAAGAAGAAACAAAGATAGCCATTACACTGCCCATATGGAAAAGAAATAGCATCTACATGAATGTTAAAATCACCCACAATAATTATTTTACCTGAGCTGAGAACTAAATCAGATAAAAAGTCTGAGAAATCAGAGAGAAACTCTGTGTAAGGCCCAGGTGGATGATAGATGATAACAAGTAAGACTGGTTTCTGAGTTTTACAGCTGGGGAGGACGAGGCTAAGCATCAGACTTTCAAATGAATTAAAAGTCTGTCTGGGTCTTTCGTTGATTTTTCCCATGCATACATGTGACCTCTGTATAACATGCATGTCTACGCAGGTCTGTAATAAGACTTCGGTGCCCATTGTGTGAACTTTAATCAGCAACGAAGCATTGACAGTATTTACTTTCTCTTGGTGTTTAAATCCAGAAATGCATATTTGTAAATGCCTCGGCCGTCTCCCCCTTCCTCGCTGTCTTCAGGTCGCTGTGGGAGGACCATGTGCGTTGGTCCAGTGTTTGATTATCAGATCTCTCTGGGGATGTATGTGTGTTTGTGTGTGTGCCAGTATGACCACATGTAGCTTATAATGAGCCCCAGTGGGGGCTCTCCAGAGGGCCTGTCTATTGATCATTAGCCTGCTGTCCACACTCTAATTTCCAACAAGCAAGCGACGGTTGTAACAAGAGGTCAGATTGCCTGTTACTGGGTGTGTGTGAATTCATGTCTGCATGTGTGTCATGTTAGATTTCACTTGCTGTTCTGTTCAGAGTATGCCATCTGATGTGGAAAGTCTAGGTTTGATATTTGTGATGCGTGTGGTGAAGCAGCAGGCTGGCTCTACTTATTAGGATGTTTAAACTCAGAAAGTCAGAGGTTAGCAAAGTATGAGGACAGCACGCTGCTGTAGAGGACTAACACTGATGTTTAAAATAGTCACTGTCATCTACCGCATGTACAGTGGTGCATGACCGCCTGACTAAAGCTATTTGAAACAAAAACAGCTGCTTTTGCTCCTATATTACTGCTGCATGTGGCATATTCTAATCATTTACTCAAATTTTGTTTATTTTGTAAATACCCCACAGTATTACACCAACCAGATGCCAAAAGCATGCGCAACTTCCTAATAGACAACCAAATATCAGTATAGAACTATGTATATGTACTGTTTTACTTCCATGGCCAAAGGTGTAATCGAGTACCTGTTTGCTTTTACAAACATTTTTGAAAGAGTTTTGACAGAATAGATTGCTCTCAGGAGGTCAGTGAATCCCAATGAATTTCAGTGAATTCACTCACCATTTCAGGGATGCTCTCCACTAAATATTCCACGGTCTGTGGTATTATAACAAAGTAAAAGTCATTGGGAATGACAGCAACTCAGCCACAAAGTCACATAAATTGATAGAGCGGTTACAAAATAAACCTGGGGCCTAGGGCATCCTGGTGCCACGTGCACTTATGGACACCCTTATGTTCAAACATGGTGTTCGATAAGGACAAACTGTGGTTTGCACAGAAGTCCAACAACAAAACACCACTCGGATTAAGATCTGAGAGGCATTCCTCCCAGTCACACCCCTCCAGATCTCACTGTGGTTGCCTACATGAACCTTGAAGTCTCCCAGTAGGACAACAGAGTATTCAAGTAGAGCACCCTCCAGCACCCCGCCCAGGGACTCCAAGAAGGCTGGGTACTCTGAACCGTCATTCAGCTCACAAGCGCAAACGACATTCAGGACCCGCTCCTCAAACAGAAGGTGCAGGGAACAAACTCCCTCATCCACTGGGAGAAACCCCAACCTACAGGCAACAAGCCAAAGGGATACCACCCCAGCCCGCCGCCTCTCACCAAGGGCAAATCTAGTCTGAGACAGAGTCCAGCCCCTTTGAGCACATTGGCATGGACCTCATCGAGCCATTTCACCAGAGTGCACGTGGCTATTGCTTTTATTAACTCTGGTGGATTATGCAATGTGATACCCGGAAGCAGTGCACACCATTTCTGTAAAGAGTGTGGCGCCGTTTCAGGTCATCTCTCGAGTTGGCATCCGAAAGACATACTGATTGACCAGGGCACACCATTCAAGGCTCGCACACTGAAAGAACTGCATAAATTTGGGGATTAAATCTGTTTCGACCAGCGCCTACCACCCTCAGACTGATGGGCTGGTGGAGTGGCTGAATAAGACTTTAAAGTCCATGATTCGTAAGTTCATTCACGAAGATGAACGCAATTGGGATTGCTGGTTAGACTCCTTAGCAGCGTCAGCAACTCCTGTATAACAGAGGGGTTAGACTCAGGCAATTTTTACTGGGAGACAAAGTGCTTGTGCCCTTCTTCTAACTCTAAATTACTTGCCAGGTGGCAAGGGCCCTTCGTGGTCATACGGCGTGTGGGGGACGTCAACTATGAGGTTGTACGGTCGGACAGGGGAGGGGCCACGCAGATATATCACCTCAACCTCCTGAAAGCATGGAGAGAGGCTGGAACCACTTCTCTGGTGAGCCTGTTTAAAGAGAGAGATGAGTTGGGGCCGGAGGTGCCAAATTCCACCATTCCCACCTCCCTCCATTGTGATGACCATCTCAGACAGGCCCAGAGAGCAGATGTTGCCGTGTTGCAACAGGACTGTCCTGGCCTCTCATCGAGCACCATTTTGAAACGCAGCCTGGCATGACGGTGTGTTCACGGCCCCACAGGCTTCCCAAACATAACAGGCAAATTGTTCAAAGGGAATTGGCTGAAATACTAAAAATGGGAGTGATAGAAGAGTCACACAGCACCTGGTGTAGCCTCATTGTACTTGTAGTGAAGAAAGGTGGGTCTATACGGCCCATTTTTTCACGACACTGGATTTCACCAAGGGCTACTGGCAGATTCCAAAAAACGGCCTTCTCCACTCCATACAGTTTGTACCAGTTTGTTACACTTCCATTCAGCTTGTTTGGAGCCCCAGCCACTTTCCAGTGCTTCATGGACCGGGTGCTACGGCCGCACGCTGCATATGCTGTCGCCGACTTGGATCATGTGATCATCGATAGGGACACCAGGGCAGGTCGCCGCGGTCCTGGATTCCCTGAAGCAGGTGGGGCTCACGGCCAACCCAAAGAAGTGTGCACTTGGACAGAGGGAGGTACTTGGGGGATGGGCAGGTGCGTCCACAAACGGACAAAATAGCAGTGATTGCATCCTGCCCATGCCCCAAGACCAAAAAGGAGCTGAGGTGGGTTTTGGGGCTGGCGGGTTACCGCCCACCTTACACTGTAAAAAAGATCCGTATATTTAACAGTGAAAGACAGTAAATATACGACAGGAAAAACCTGTTAACTATAAAACAGTTTAAAACTGTTGATTTGATGTGAAATTGCCGTAAAAAAAGCAATGTGGAAAAACCGTAATATGTACATTTTTTCTCTGAAAAAAAAATACATAAACCTACTGTAAATCACTCTTGCATAGTTTTTTTAACAGAAGATTCCAATAAAGTTTAGAACAGGCAAACACAATTGTTTTTACATTTATTTATTGAAAAAAATACAGGTTTTAATTGCTGAATGTAAGCATGGTTGTGCTGGTAATGGATACATGTTGTAATATGACTTTGATTTTTGCATTAATTTCACATAATAATAATAATGGATTAGATAGCGGTTTTCAAGAAGCCCACAGCACTTTATATTAAATCCATTCTTGATTCATAGCACATTTAATGCAGCATATTCTTTCTCAAATTGTAATATAACAGGTACATATGTCCCAAGATCTTTACACTAGAAATGTATTAGGGCAATTTGTGGATGTAGTTTTTGTAAAGAATATGGGATGTAGCTGTTAAATCTACATTCTGTTGAACTCAATAAACCATGAGTTTAAAATGTAAAAGCTAACAACAACTTGAGAGACCTACAGCTAATGATAGACATGCTATATTATTGAGTGAATTCATATAATCCCCAAAGTGTTAAAATAATAATCTGTTGTCTGTTCTATTTATTCATAGTTAATTATCATATGAAGAAAAAAGATTTTAAAAGCACCTCCTCCCAAAACTAGGCGATTTCCCCTGACGTTTAGAGCACCATTTCACATCAAGGTGCCTGATATCAAACTGGCCAATCAGCGCACTGCATCAGGCTCCATCGCAGACAATGTCAGTACAGCTCCACACAAGTTTTGCTTTGGACTACGGCAGCACGCTATCTTCATTTTCGTGGACTTGTTTCTCATTTTTTAAATTTAACATCTGCCACAGCTCGTCTTCAGTTACTACGGTAAGAAAATAATCCAACTTGGTTTATTTATCGACAGCATTGTGTTGCAGGCAGTGAAGGCACAAATGATAAATTTACGTTAGCTTTAGCTCATTTCTAGCATTGGCGCTAGCTACATCAAGCTGAAAAGAGCCTTGCAAAGCCAGCAGTGCGCGTTTTGAGACGTGTTTTGGAGACTGGCGTATTAACACTGGAAACCGTCTAATTAGTATAGCTATATTTGAATGCTTTGTCTAAATGCGGCTTGGATTTTCCCGCCTTGTTTGACATCCGGCTGAAGCTTTAAGTTAGCTAGCCTCGCAGCTGTGTCATATTGATTATGTATTTTTGCAGCATATGTGGAGAATCGGTTCAGTCCGTGAAAGGTTATGTTTTGCTGCATCATAATCAACCCCGGTGTATTTTTAAATGTGTTGAAGTAAGTTGTAAGCAGGTTTTTTCTGGATATGCTGCTTTAAAGTCTCACTTCTACCGCCACCACACTGGTACCGCAACTGTTTCTCAGAATGCTACCTTAATGGGTTTGAATTGCACTGTCTCACTTTGTGAGGGAACTAAAGCTTTGATTGCTCACTTAAAGGAACACATAGAAGAGGGACGGCATGTAACTTGTCCAGTGAGAGGATGCCAAAGTGTGTTCTCTGTAAAATCTACATTTACCTCCCATATGTCTAGAAAACACAAAAGTTTGGAAAATGTGATTTGTGGTTTAAACAAAGATACTCAGTCAGAGAGTCCATCTACAAGTGCCACCATACATGAAGGTGCCAGTGTATCAGATACAGAAGACCCTGGTATGGATGGGTCTAATTTCAGTGACCTGTATCTCCAAGCTGGTCAAGAAGGCTCACCAGCACCTCTTCTTCTTGAGGACTCTGAGGAAGAACCACCTGTCCTCAGACATCCTGGTGAACTTCTATCGCTGCACCACAGAGAGCATCCTGACCAACTGTATAACAGTCTGGTACGGGAACTGCTCTGCCTCGGACCGGAAGGCGTTACAGAGGGTCGTGAAAACTGCCCAGCGCATCGCCGGAGCACCACTTCCTGCCATAAAAGACATCTACAGGAAGCGGTGTCTGAAAAGGGCTGGGAAAATCATCAAAGACCCCAGTCACCCATTACATGGACTCCTCACCCTCCTGCCCTCTGGGAGGCGCTACAGGAGCCTCCGGACTAAGACCACCAGGTACCGGAACAGCTTCTTCCCCACAGCTGTCAGACTCCTGAACTCTGCCTCCTGACATCTAATTTTTAATCCTACAACTGTTTACAACTTGCATAGTTCCCATTTCTGTATAGCTGTATATCTCAGATTCTGTAAAGTTATTTATTTCATATTCTGTATAGTTTTTCATATTTATATCCTGTTCATAGCCTGTACATAGCTTGTACTCACTACAGCCTGTACATACTTATAGTTATAGAATATTCACAACATACTTCATACCGTGTACATTATAACATACCATAATAGACCCATTTCTGTAATATACTCACATATCTATATTATTGCTAATATATATTGTAATATATCTATATCACTAAAGCACTTCTGGATGGATGCAAACTGTATTTCGTTGCCCTGTACCTGTGCATGTGCAATGACAATAAAGTTGAATTCTATTCTATTCTATTCTATTCTAAATGTATGTATGTTTTACATTAAACTACAGGGACAGCATCTTCTGCCAGCATCTACCATTCAAACCATTGTTGAAGAAATACAAAATATACATGAATTGGGACAGATGTATACATTGAACAGACTAGGCTCACTTCTAAAAGATATGTCAGTTTCAGATGAAGACATTGTAAAAATCTGTGACAGAGTAAAACAATCTGACTTGTTCTCAGCTTGTCACACAGGGCCCCTGAGAACTGCTTATTCAAGAGTTCAGTGCTTTAAAGATGTGTTCAAGTATGTTGAACCCAGAAAAGTGTTTTTGGGCAGGGACGAGAACAGGATGGAGAGATTTGCCTATTATGTTCCTCGGCTAAATACTTTAAAGAGTATGCTGGAATCAAGTTTTGGCAAGGCCTCATATCAGTGGATCTTAATAATGTTTCAAGACTAGATGCATTTGAAGTAGTGAACCCACTTGGTTCTGCAAAAAAGAAGCGCAAGGTTTTGGCTGTGTACTTCTCTCTACTCAATATCCCCCCCCCCCCCATGCCCGGTCAAATGCTGATCATCTGCAGCTAGTGTTACTGTGTAGGAAGAAGGATTTCAAGGAATTTGTCCATGAAAATGTTTTTTCAGAACTCCTGACTGATTTGAAGGTACTAGAGGAGAATGGGATAACAATGGCAGACAAACCTGTTGTGAAAGGAGCACTCTACTGCATTGCTGGAGACAACCTGGGCTCTCATTGTATGGGGGGTTTTACGGAAAATTTCAGTTCATCAGTGTACTTGTGCAGATATTGTCTGTTAACTCGAACTGAATTTCAGGGTGCTGATCCAGCAGTGCGTGGAGCTCAGCGGACCCCAGAAACGTATAGATCTGCCACTGAACAGCTGGAAAGAGAAGACGTGTCAGAAGTTCAGGTCTATATTTAATTCTTTACAAAGCTTTGATGTTTGCACACCTGGCATGCCCCCATTTCTCTGTCATGGCATCTGTGAGGGTGTCCTCTCATACGATCTTGCTCTTTACCTCAAGTACTTCATCAACACAAATAAATGGTTCACCCAATTCTGAACAGGCGCATCAAGCAATTTAAATACAAAGAAACAGATACTTCATCCAAACCTTGTGAGGTCAGTCCAAAAACATTGAAACTTGGTGGACAAGCTGTTCAAAATTGGAACTTCTTGAGACTTTTACCTCTCATAATTGGAGACAGAGTGCAGAACTCTCAAGATGATGTGTGGCAGTTAACGTTGCAGCTCAAGGACATTGTTGACCTAATTTGTGCTCAGCAAATTTCCAAGGCTCAGGTTACTTATCTGGATGCTCTCATCCAAGAGTATTTGGAAACCAGAAAGGTGCTGTTTCCTAATATCAACTTAAGACCTAAACACCATTACTTATGACATTATCCAGGGCTGATCCTAAAATTTGGCCCTCTCATCAGGCTGTGGACAATGTGCTTTGAGAGCAAACACAGCTACTTCAAAAGATGTGCAAGGCATCTGAAAAATTTCAAAACTCTGTGCTTGACTCTTTCAGAGAGACATCAGATGTTTCAGGCCTTCCTTTCTGCTGGGTCAGTGAGTCCTCCAGCATTGCAAATAAAAGACTACTCACCATTTTACTCAGAGCTTTACAGTGAGCAAGTTAAAGACGCACTCCTACATTTTGGCTTTACTGAAAGCAATACAAAGATTCCAGTTGCTGTTCAGTATAATGGCTTTACTTACAGGAAGGGTCAGTTTATTGCCTCTAAGTTTGATCAGTCAATGGAGTTTGGTGAACTTCTCCTCATTCTTATTAAAGATGAGTCTGCTCTTCATTTTCTCATGAGAGTTTATCATGCAGAATTTCTTTCTTGCTACCACATGTACTCTGTAAAAAATGACACTGGGAGATTAGAGTGCAGACTCATCAGTGAACTGATTGACTTGTGGCCGTTATCATCTTACGTGAACGGACACCAGATTGTTCCACTGAAGCACAGGGTCTTATCAGACTGAATGCCTTGATGTCATTGGGCCAGAGCCAAACTGTTTGTATGTGTGTCTTAACAGATATGGCTGAATCGCAGGTGCTTACCTTAGAGAACATAGGGGATGCAATTGCAGGAGTGCTTCTGGACCTTCCTGATCAACTTCTCAAGTCAGTAGAAGATACTTTGAAAACAATTGGTGCAGAAACCACAGATGATTTAAAGTACATTACAGAAAATGACCTGCTGCCAGTGCTCAAGCCCATACAAGCCAGAAGACTAGTGGCTGCCTGGACCCAAAATGGTAAGTGTAAAACATTGTCACCACACCAAATGCACAGAGGGCTGTTGAAGTTGGAAATAGTTAGAATATGAGTGTTCCTGAGTCTGATGATGTGACCATCATTATTTAACCATGCTTTCTGTGTAAATAAAACTTGGATGCTTTGTGGGGCAGTTTAATACATTTTGACTTTCGAAATGCAGTCTATCAGACAAATTGCATTATTAAGTTTTGACCACGCTGTGTAACCTTAATATCTCAAAATGTATCTATGCAGTGCAGAATTTAACATAACAGAAAACATGATTTAATGCTTTCATATCTCCTTTTTATGTACTTTTAAAGTCTCTGGCACTTCGACACCAATCGCTGTACATTCCTCTCCAGTGGATGTCCTTCTTTCTCCACCCTCAATTTCTTCTTCACCAATATCATCCACCACTACTTCATCACCTTCAGGAAACTGTACGCCATTACTACCAAACTGGGTAGAGAGATTTGAGATACGATGGCAGAGGCTCCCTGAGGAGTTGGTACAGAACTTGGAAAGACAGAAAAGACCAAGCGCAAGACAAAGACGAGAAATTGTAAGGATTGTGGTCTCTGAAATGATGAAGATTTGTAAGAATCCAACCAAACACAATACTACAGAGATAGCAAAAAGGATGGTGGCCAAGTATTCCAAGTCTCTTCAAGATGTGATTGATGATGATGTTATTGGACCTGGATATCATTCCCTGGTAAAGCAACTTCAGGCAAGAGTTGAAAATGTCAAGCGACCTGACACACCAAAGGTAAAAAAACGCAAAGCAATAGATGACAACAACGACACAGACAAAATACCAGCTGAACAAAAAGGGTTCAAGACACATATGGCTGTATGAGCTGGGACCCAAAGCATTTGCCACTCTCTGAGACTGTGGAGAGTCAGCTTGAAAAAAAAAGAAGAAAGAAATGAAGAAGCTGTTTAAAAAGAATAACTACAATACAGATGTTGTGAAAGAACTAGTCAAGTGCACGTATTACACACAGCATAAAGACATCAACAAAGGGGCAAGCATCCAGAAACTATGCCAGGAATGGCCCTTTCTCTTCAATGAAGTTGGTATGACGGCACAGTTCCAAGAACTGACTGGTGTGAATCTGATGGAGACCTTCTTTGCCAATGTAGACAAAAAGGGTGCACGTCTGTTAAAGTTCCTCAAATATGTTGATGCACAAAAGCACAAGCAAGTCCTGAATGCTGGGGTCCGTTCTTCGTACCTCGCTAAGTAGGTTAGCTGGATTTGATTGTTGACGATTTCGCGTGATCTTGGATCGTTCGGTTCTCCGAAGCTCATCCGGGACTTGCTGTCATAGCAACAGATCCGTAAGCGTGAACCTGCTCCCGAGCAGGCTTACTTTATGTAAACAGGATTAGATCGCGGCCACTCAGGTATGTACACTTCATTTATACGAAAGCAACAGCGATATTTTCCCACTGTTTTACCATAAATAAATATTATCAATGTAACTAAAGATAATGCAGTACTTGATTCTTTTATTGAATCCATACAGATACATACAGGTCACTTCCTAAAAAAAGGGAAATGTACTATTAATCATTCTATTTCATGTATTTGATTATTTCAAATGTAATCCATATTTTAGAGTAGTAATAGTAAATTACTTCATGTAATCAAGATGAGAGACCACGGCTATAAAAGCGAAGGTGGATTTGGGAAGTCTGTCGCAGCCATGTCCTGTCCGTATACGCGAGCCACCCATTGCGGAAGGTGCGAGATTGATAAGGAGAGTTTTCAGAATTCAGCGTATATTGCGGGATAGACAGGATCCTTTAGCTCAGCGCGACAGTGTGCTCATTGAGAGATATCGATTTTCCCGTGAGGGTATTATTTACTTAACCAACTTGTTGACGAGGGGGTGCAGGACCACCACCTGTCTTTTTTTGCTCTGCCCTTTTCTTGGTTGCTGTTATAAACAAACAGATTATTTCAGGGTCTCTGTTCAAGAGACTAAAAGCAATATAAGTGATAAATATTACCATTCTGTAGAATATTCTTATATTTCACTTTTACTTGTTCCCATGTTCTAGTGGGTCCTGTCGTGGCTCTAATGTGAAAGAGGATATAATATAATATAATATAATAGCTTTACCCTACCGCCTACTGGTGTTGGCCAGAGGGGCCGATGGCGCGATATGGCAGCCTCGCTTCTGTCAGTCTGCCCCAGGGCAGCTGTGGCTACAACTGTAGCTGCCTCCACCAGTGTGTGAATGTGAGAGTGAATGAATAGTGGCATTGTAAAGCGCTTTGGGTGCCTTGAAAAGCGCTATATAAATCCAATCCATTATTATTATTATTATTATTATTGTTAAATTACTTACGAGTTTAATTTGTCAGCAACTTTCTGCCAGCCCTCTCTCCTTGCTTTTGCAGCCTTTGCAGTGTTCCCTTGCGTTTTAATTAAACTCTGAAATCCCTCAATCAAGAGTTCTTGCTCTGCTGCCGAAAAATACTGAGCGCGCTCCTTCGACATTTTCGCCGACCAATCAAAGGGTTGCCGATCAATGTTTCTACTATCGATGCGTAGCCCCTGTTAAGCCACCCAGTGAACTCACATTACTTCATCCAGCTATACTAATCGTCAACAACAGGTGTGTTCGGAGAACCGGGATAGCGAGCTCAAAGTTGGCGCGATGATTTGATCTTGGATGTGTCATTTGATCTTGGATGTAGTAAGCGAGGTACGAAGAACGGACCCCTGTTCTCTAACTTCTGACTGAAAGAGGTCAGTCCAGTGGTTGCTTGCAAGAAGTCATTGAGATGATGCTTCTTTTACTGGCTCATTTTGACGAGAAGGAAGAGCTTCTGTTCCACTGCGTTGAGATGACAAGCCTTGCAGAAGATGTTCAGATGGAGAAAGTGCCACCAACACTCTTCATCATTGTTTGCGGTAAGCTGAAAGAGCAAAATTCAACAGGTTTTTTTGTTTTTTGTTGTTGTAACTGCCACGTTCTTGTACTCTTGGCTTGTTTAGTTTCATGTTCTGTTGCTTCCACACTAATACACTGGCTAACACAACCATATAAGTTCAGCTAGTAACATAACTCATCATATGATGCATGTAACAAGTATCTCTGTATTTGTATATATTACTCTCAGCATAATTTGCAGATGATAATGGTTGTAGCCACTGCTATGCTTTCGACCAAAACAGGCGCAGCTTGATGACATCATCAACATGTGCTATCGCGATAGAGCGGTATAGTCAAAATCTCTATCGTTGGCCAAATTTATATCGTTTCTATCGTATATTGTTTATATCGCCCACCCCTAGTCACTAGGTGGTTCCTTGCACTGTAGCCCTTCAACTTTGAAGTACTATACAGGAAAGGATATGTGAACTGCACAGCTCATTTTCTTTCACGGGTCACTGAGCCCGTGACCTTTAAGCCAGTGTTTCTCAACCTTTTCCCAAAAAGTTGATTCTGTTCATCTGGACATTTTCAGTGGGAGAAATGTTTCGTCATTCATCCAGGTGACTTCTTCAGGCTCAGCTGACTGCAGGTTCCCAACCTTATAAACAGGACATTTGCATAATGACTGAAACTAGCACCACTGATTGAACAATGGGCTGGGAGGTCAGTTCCTTGATCATTAATATACTGAACAAGTTTGGTTAGTTTTAGAAAGGTTTATGATTTTGTAACAATAGATATTTTCACAGTGTTAACTTGAAGCTCCTCTTCCTGAGTTAGAAGAGTAATTTGGGGTGAAAAACATTCATTACAAAGACATTTGTAATATTTCACAAACAAATGTAATCCCGGAGCAAATATACTAGGGAATCACCTTTATTTGTAAAAAAAAAAAAAAAAATTAATAGGAAACAGAGCCATTCATTATCACAACTGACCAGTGAACTCAGCTCATAAAAGCCTGAAAAATGATGTGAAAATTCAGTTTCAGAATTTGTTTCAATCAAGGAAACATTAAATAGAATATTATGTGCCTCAGCACAGACTACAAAGGCATTTACAAAAATTTTGCCAAGCTGTTGGACAGATGTTCATCTACACACATAAACACATAGGCACCTGATTTCCATGACAATCAACATGGCAGTGTTTGAAGCAGGGGGGCATTTTCACAGCAGGAGGCTAATTCCTGCATGCTCGGCCAGGTGGCTACATCCTCCCCCTCTCCCACCTACGCTCTGTGAGCGAATCAGTTTTTTTCTTCTTGTCTTAATTTTTAATGCTCTCATGTATGGCCATGTAAAGGAATTCATGTTTGCAATTTGACATATTTCACTATGAAACTCTATGTTTTGATAGGATATCATTATTTGAGGCCTTTGATCACAGTATTGTTTGATTTATATACATCAAAACAATGGAATACACAAGCACAGGTTAATAAAAGACATGATTTCTCTTGTTGCTATATAAATAACATAAAATAAATTTGCTCAGTGAGTTTATTAGCTGACATAATTTAGCCTTCTCAAGCTTTCTTTGCTTCCTAAGCATAGATTTGAACAAGCTACATTAAAAAATGTCCTCATCTCGATAAACAGAGTAACCACAATGACATGCTACAAGAAAAGGTCCAAGTTTACAATTATAAATATCAGTGGGGTGTTGCACTCAATTTTAATTCTTCTGAAAACGAATTTGGAGGTTCTGTTTTTATTTTTCTCTCTATTAGTCGAAAATGAAAACACAGACACTGTCAGCTGAAGTAGAACGATCATGTTGGCTTGTATGTAGTGTACTGCTGTTTAATGATACTGAGTGCAGAGCCTGTCCAGAAAGTCATTAGTTATCATTTTTAGACAGTTTACAGAATTTGTCTACATTAAGTTAAAGGACAGCTATAAGGATACACTGTGTGTGTGTGTGTGTGTGTGCGTGCGCGTGCGCGCGTGTGTGTGTGTGTGTCCGTGTGTGTGTGCGTGTGCGTGCGTACGTGTGCGTGCGTGCGTGCGTGCGTGTGTGTGCGTGTGTGTGTGTGTGTGTGTGCGTGCGTACGTGTGCGTGCGTGTGTGTGTGTCCGTGTGTGTGTGCGTGTGCGTGTGTGTGCGTGCGTGTGTGTGTGCGTGCGTGCGTGCGTGCGTGTGCGTGCGTGCGTGCGTGTGTGTGTGTGTGCGTGTGTGTGTGTGCGTGCGTGTGTGTGTGTGTGTCCGTGTGTGTCTGTGTGGGCTGTAGTGGTCTATATTTTTGCAGGATTGAAGTGATTAAAAAACGACAACTTGGAGTGATTAATTTACATTCCTTAATTTACATTAATTTACATCCCAACCAAGTTTGGCACTTGGTTGGGATGTATACGATGGAATAAGAGGCTTGAAGCCACATTAATATTAATAAACATATTATCAGTATGAGTATTATTATTCTGAAGCATCAAGATGAGCAATTTCATCATCGCCGTCTTAGTTGCAAAATCCATATGTGATGAGTGAGGGAAGGTTCTGGCTTTTGAACCATCAGCTAATGACTTATTACCTTGAAGTCATGGAATGTCATTCACTTCCTATAGGTGTCATGTTACTCTAAATAACTTCCAGTATGTATGTAGCTGTATGTATGTAGCATGTAGCAGTCACACTAATGTTTTATCAAACTCAAGCTGTGACTTTCTCATTTTACATGTTAAAACTTGCATGATGTCAGTATTTTTGCAGTCTTGTATATAAATGGTATCCTGTTATCCAACCTTTCGCTCCTCTGAATTCATATTTAGATGTGAAAGATTGTGATGGACCGAGCAGTGAAGGAAACTTAGGCACAGGTTAAAATCCAAAAAAATTATTTTTTATTTAACCCAAAAAACATAATTGGTTAAATCATGCAAAAGAATCAAACTCTTGGGCCCATAAAAGAGGTCAAAATAACAAAACTCTACTCAAAGTTGACAACACTACTGATAACTCAAACAAACTGACCTAACTTAACGAGACAAAGGGGAAACTTAAATAGTGGCTGATCAGCCCACAAAAACAGGAGAAGGGGTAAAACACAAAACCTAACTAAACCAAACATAATGAACTCCAATTCCCCCCCATGGTCCTGAGTTATGGCATGAACCAATTTGCAGTCTTCCTTTAAACCTCGCTCCGCCCCTTTTCCACCTCTTGGCTCCTTAATCAAGGGACTGGAACAGCTGCAACTACGGTAACTCAGAAAACAAGAGATTAATCATACATAACAGTGTAAACTAAAATGTGCGCACTTATTTTAGAATGCAGTGTTATGTGGATATGTGAATTAACTCTAAACCAAAACCAGTTATTTATTGTCCTGTAAATTAATTCCTATATTTAAAGAAAGACAAATGTGAATGCAATGTTACTTATAAGCCTCTACACCAGGCCTGCCCAATCCCAGTCCTCGAGAGCTACTATCCTGCAGCTTTTAGATGCATCCCTACTCCAACACAGCTGAATCAAATGGTTTCTCTTCAGCATGCCATCATGTTTGGCAAAGGCCTGATAACAAGCCATTCATTTGATTCAGGTGTGTGGGAACAAGGATGCATCTAAAAGCTGCAGGACGGTAGCTCTCGAGGACCGGGATTGGGCACCCCTGCTCTACACTAACATGGTGGTATTACCACTGTGTGGCTGTAAGTGCAGCCATCACAAAGATAAACAAACTATGATGTTTTTCATGCTGTCAAAATGTTGAATCAGTATGACAGGAATAATTAACAACTAGACTGCACTGCAGAAACTTGTACAGTATAATATGATTTATACTGCTCCAAAAATTAAGTGAACAATTTAAAAATCTAAGATTTGAACTTTTGGCTTTGTTCTAATTGAGCCCTTGTGTTGATAATTTAGGTTTCTGATGGTCTTTATGTCATTTTGTTCTCAACAAATTACACAGTGTATGTCAGTAAGATTTTCAGTGTAAATACTTCATTCATCAACATCTGATGTGTTCCCTTTACTTTCTCAGCAATATAAACGTTTGCAGTATTTTCAGTTTTTGGTTGAATTTTGTGCTTTGTTGTGCGTTTGTGAAACTTCATGCATCTTTAGATGTTCAATAAAAACATCTTCAGATATTCAAATCAACAGTCCCCACTCAGTAAACATGCAGCAACAATGTAACAGTTAGTCTCTAAAAGCCCAGAATTCACACTCCATACTGGCAAAATAACTGTTTAATGCAGCTGATCTCATTTACTGTAGATTATTCCACAAATGATGCATTGAACTACAGTTATTGTGAATAAATAACTGGCTGGAAAAAAGGAAGTATAAATGTTCTGGGGTTTTCTTACACTCCACTGAGTACACAGTCAGTAATTACACTGACAGCTAGCCGTGTGCATGCACCATGAAGAAGAAAGAAATTAATTAGCATTCACAAATATCTAATTTTAGGACCAATAGCAAATATTCACATTTCAGTTTTGTCCAGGTGGAAAGAGTTCCATAGTAGCATCTGATTAAACTCCCATCTTTACTGGAATGTTTCATTTCGTGATTCCAATTCAAGTTATTAGGTTTGGCTATTGTTATCGGGGCAATTTATATGCTGATTGGCAGAGGGAAGTGATTTAAGTGGGCTGAGGCTAGCTGATCTCCATGGCCGACACTCTGTCCCATGGATCACTAGATGCTCCATTGCCCACTGAGCTCATAGAGGACAGTGAAGTGGAACCCAGAAATCGTCAGAGCAAAATGATAAATCTCCCTCTATTTTCATACAGCTACGCTTTTTAGCTTTTTAGCATTCCATACACAGAACTAGACCCCACTTTATTTCCTGTGTGCCTAGGCCAACCATGGTCAGTATCAGGAAGTGGGCCAAATGCATTTTCAGTTCAATTCAATACAGACCAGACCTTAAATTAGAATTTCAGAATGGTCAACATGCCATTGTTGCACATTTAAAATGTTCATTGCCATTGACGTTAGACAGAAATTCTCACATTTTGTGATCAAACCAGACCTATCACACATTTCCATAGCGGTGTACTTATGTCACTGTATGCAATATGAGACCTGCTCTAAAAGCGATGTCACCCTGAAGAACCAAAGTTCCACCTGATTTAAGTTATCACTTGTTGTCTTTTTCAGTTCTCAATTGCTTTCATTGCCCCTGCAAATTCTTAGCTCTCTTCCTTTTCTGCCTATTTTACAGTCAGTACAGACAGTTCTTATGATCAGTCATCATAATGTGAAACAATTGTCTGTAAGAAATGCAATAGATTTTAATTAATTGAAGGATTATATTGCTGAAAATTGTCCCTCTTAATATCATGCACAATCACTCAAAATTCCAGCTAAATCATCGTTCAAGATCACAAACATAGAAAAGGGAATTCTAAGCATGCCCAAAGGACCTTCCTGACCTTCTCAACCTGACCTGGGGTGTAGGACGCAGCGTGGTTTGGTCTGACAAAAGTAACTGTAAGTGTATTAAAGGGAGCAGGAAGTGAGGCACAGGTTTGTCAACAATGAGGCAGTGATTCAGCTCCGATTTTGGAACTTTTGGTATTACAGTTTCACTTCTTTCTTATTTCACTTGCTGTCAACCTTTGATGTCATTCACCTTTTGGTGGTGTCTAAGTACCTAAAATATTTAGTTCAGTTCAGCCACCGACACTTGCTTTGGGAACGATTGTGGTTTAGATTAATAATGTCCGAGTTAACAAGATTAATCTTTCGGATTTAATGATAAAGCCAAATTTTCCTAAATAAGTTCAATTTAATTCAGTTTTACTTGTAAAGTGCCAAATCTCAACAGCTGACTGGAGGTGCTTTATATTGTAACGCAGTGGTCCCCAACCCAGACCGGTCCGTGGATCGTTTGCTGCCGGGCCACGAGAACTACAGGCTCAGGTCTGACATTTATGGTTTTCAGGGTTTTTATCGTTACCTCGTTTTCCTGGGTCTTTTCCCGTGTTGTAGTTCTGTGTCTTATTTTGAAAGAAATGTTTACACGTTACCATAGCGACCAGAGGGCATTAATGGCAGAGAGGAGGATGTTATTGTTGGCGCATTTCACAAGGCCGCTGCTAATAAAGTTACACAATTACACAGTGAATTCACGTTTATTATTATAATTACAAAATACCACAGTTTTGGTCGTGGTCGTATCATTTTATTTTGTTGTATTTATCCGCGACACCTTAGAGACCGGCCCGTGAAAATATTGTCTGACATTAAAACCGGTTTGTGGCGCAAAAAAGGTTGGTATTGTAAGGTACAGACTCCACAATAATACGGAAAACATGATTGGTGTAATCGACATGTCATTTTATTTTATCAGGAAGTCCTAAAAACTCCCTGAAAAGCCTTCAGCTAATCCAAAATGCTGCAGCAAGAGTCCTGACAGGGACTAGAAAGAGAGAGCGGATTTCTCCTGTTTTGGCTTCCCTTCATTGGCTTCCTGTTAAATCCAGAATTCAAAATCCTGCTCCTCACATACAAGGTCTTAAATAATCAGGCCCCATCTTATCTTAATGACCTTGTAGTACCATATCAGCCTATTAGAGCACTTCGCTCTCGTTCTGCAGGCCTACTTGTTGTTCCTAGAATATTTAAAAGTAGAATGGGAGGCAGAGCCTTCAGTTTTCAGGCCCCTCTTCTGTGGAACCAGCTTCCAGTTTGGATTCAGGAGACAGACACTATCTCTACTTTCAAGATTAGGCTTCAAACTTTCCTTTTTGCTAAAGCATATAGTTCTGGACCAGGTGACCCTGAAAACTCCCTTAATTATGCTGCAATAGACGTAGGCTGCTGGGGGATTCCCATGATGCACTGGGTGTTTCTTCTTCACTCACTATGTGTTAACAGACCTCTCTGCATTGAGTCATATCTGTTATTAACCTCTGTCTCTCTTCCACAGCATGTATTTATCCTGTCTTCTTTCTCTCACCCCAACCGGTCGCAGCAGATGATTCCTACATTTTGTGAGATTGTTGCTTCTAGTGGCTCTATAAAATTAACACGAAGCAACGAACCCTGCCTGGTATCCCTCTGTAGATCGAAGCTTTGGGAAGTGAGGTTGTTTGTCCCAACACATGCATTTGTAGAGCTGTATAGTTTTTTGATGAAGAATGAAAGAAATGCAAATTTGTTAACAACTGGTGAATAAAAATGAGGCATTGGAAATTGAGCAATTTTTTTTTTAATCTTCTGGATGGGAGCATGGGATCTTTGGTTTAAGAAGCAGCCTAATGTTGGCAAGAGTCTGTGTTTGGAAATATGTTATAATTCTGAAATTGAGTTACCATTCTGAAAAAGTGCTAGCATAGGCAAGAATTCTGTTATACTGCTGAAAAAACATCTGGACCAGAGGGTTTATTGTTTGGGAGATGCTGTAGAGCTTTGTGAAATTCAGAAATGCAAAAAGGTGAATCCAGAGCCACAATCAGCTTTGGTAGATTTATATTGTTAAGATATTCTTCAATGGCAGCATTATATTAATATTTGATGAGTGTGGAGCAGGGAAATTATTTTACTGCTATTGTTAAATAATAAATATAATCTGCAGCATGGATATTGCATTCAGAGGTTGAACAGTGTGTGACTTTCAGAAAGACTAAGTGGCAGGCTGACAGGAAGTTGCAGAGAGTTTGCAGAAGTGAAAGCAGGAAGTTATTTTGAGCAGCAGGCTAAGACGATCATTGCTTTAACAATGTAACAGATAGCTTTAAGATGGCCTTAAGATGTTTATGATGATGTTAACTTTGTATTTCAGGTGCAGTTATGGCTATTTTGTACACATTGCATATCTGTGCTTATTTGAGTTGATGTTCAGGTTCTTTAAAGGTCTTAAGCTTCACTAGTGAGAGTGTCTAGATGATCCATGCTGAGGGAAAACTAGAACATAGAAGGAATTGCAATACATGCTTACAAAACACTTATATCAGGTCATTTTATATTAAGGTTTTAGTAGAGGTTCTTGGTTAAAACATTTATTTAGTAGAGGACATATACATAGTCTCAGTTAGGTTGTAACACATAAGGATGAGCCTCTGGTCTGGTAAAAGGTCAGAAGTGCGAGAGGTGACATAGAGGCTGAGTGAGGTCGTGACACACACACATGAGTTAGAATTATTTATAGGAAAGAGGTTCGTCATGTCTGGTTGGAACTGCGAAAGTGTCTCGGTAAAAGAGGAACCGTCCTTGTCTTCTCGGCAAGAAAGAGGAACTGAAAGGTTGACCAGAGGAATCGGCCATGAAAATAGAAGATGATGTTCTTTCAAATTGGGTTAAAAGTCATTGTGGTGTTGATCTGATCTATGTATAAAATGTATTTGTGACGTTAAAGGGGCGTCATTAAATTTAAGCCCTGACAGTATAAAAATCTGTGTATGCTTTGAGTAAGTTGAAGATCAATTGCTGTCTGCGTACAGAGTTGTCTTCCCACACGTGTGTGTTCATTAAAATCATTGTTTGACCAAGAGCTTCTGGACCATGGGTGGTTTGTACTCTCCTTCCTCAATATTTGAACCTTAACATGAGTATGAAGCTTCCCGCATAGCAAAATTGGTATGGCCCGGATCTGACCCACACAATGTGCTTTCACATGGCCCACATACGGCAAAGAATGACAGCGCTTTGGTGGCCCAGATCAGGCTTGCCAGAGGTAATCCACACATGGGTCAGCACAAGGCTAGTTGCAGACACTGTTGGGGAATAACGAAATACATGTACCGCCGTTACGTATTTAAAATACAAAATATGAGTAACTGTATTCCGTTACAGTTACCGTTCAAAAAGGTGGTATTCAGAATACAGTTACTTTGTTGAAATAAATGGATTACACTGCGGTACTTTCCTGTTTCATTTTGTCGCGGGTCAGGACTGTTTGGGTTTGTTTGACAGCTACGTTCTGTTGTTCCAGGCGGCAGCGTTATGGTTGCCATGGTTACAGGGCGACGCTCTCTCTCTGCGACTGTGTTTCCTGGGTGAGAGAGCGCCTTTTCGTTGTTGTTGTTGTTGTGCTAAGCTAACAGGCAGAATGCTACAAGCATAGCTCTAAAGAATGCAGCATCATGGGCAGTGTAGTCCGTGCTGCAGGGAGAATGGACTGCCATACATGTTATGTGTCTGTGAGCGAAGGAGGGAGAAAAAGGAAAAGTACGAACTGTCACGGAGCAGAAACGGGAGCTGGAAGCATGTAAATATAATAATAACCACTGCAGCCAAGAAGAGTGCCTGACGAGCCCAGTTGTAAGTAAGCTATTAAGACTCGACTGTACACCGTGTTCGTGTTTTCCTCCGAAAACAATAAGTTCCGTTGGAGCAGTCTTTCGACGCCTTTCTCTGTCTCTCGCAAGAAAGGTTGACCCACACAACAAAGTAAAGCTATTTTTCGGCTACGAGCCGACAGGGACCCCGCCGTATTAGTCAGAGGTCCCTTTACTACAGTTCGGAGTCGCGGACCTTCAGTAACAGTAATAAATCACACAGCAATAGTACATTCACGTTGTTGTAAAAAGCATGCTAATCTATTAAGTAATCCAAAGTATTCAGAATACGTTACTGTCATTGAGTAATGTAACGGAATACGTTACAGAATACATTTTGGGGCATGTAATCTGTATTCTGTAATGGAATACATTTTAAAAGTAACCTTCCCAACACTGGTTGCAGACACACTGGTGGTTCTATGCTGACCCATGTGTGGATTACCTCTGGCAAACCTGATCAGGGCCACCAAAGGGCCGTCATTCTTTGCGGTATGAGGGCCATGTGCAGCCACGGGCCAGTTGTAGACACATTGCTGGCCCAGAACAGTTTCAGCTCTGGCCCCAGATGTCAGCCTAATGTATCTTAATCAAGCCATATAATAATAACATGCGCCGGAACATAATAGTGCAAAAGTAACATGACAAAACTCTGTTCAGACAGTGAACAGACTGATTTTTATATAACACTTTCCCACTCTCTCTGATTACTCAAAGTGCTCTATATAACATTCGAACAATCACACACTTTCGCTAAATGGAGTGCTTCCTAACTACATTCGTACACATTCACACTCTTGACATGCAGACCGGAGGAGCCAGGGATCGAACCGCTAACCTTCTGATCAGTAGGTGACTTACCACAGCAATTTCTTAATGTTGTAAACCTGCTCAACATTTGGCAATAAAACCCTTTCTGATTCTGACTTGCTCTACCTCCTGAGCTACAGCCACCCACTGGCAAAGATGAGTAAACCATCACTAGGTTTTGGATAAAGTGTACACTCACAAACCTGCAAACCTGCATTTGAAAGGTTGGCTACCATACGCACACTGAAGGAGCTGTACGGGTTGTTGGGCATTAAGGCTATCCGGACCAGCTATTCGGACCAGCGTCTACCACCCACAGACTGACGGGCTGGTGGAGCGGCTGAATAAAACCTTGAAGTCCAGATCCGTAAATTCAGTCATGAGGATGAGTGCAATTGGGATCGCTGGTTAGACCCTCTGTTGTTCGCAGTGCGGAAGGTTCCCCAGGCCTCCACGGGATTTTCTCCCTTTGAACCGTTGTACGGCAGGATGCCACAGGGGGTGCTCAACCTGATTAAGGAAAACTGGGAGAAAGGTCCAAGCCCTGCAAAAAGTGAAGCTGCACACACTGGGGAGGCTCTCATGGGAGAATTTGCCCCAGGCCTAGCAGCGTCAGCAATGCCTGTACAACAGAGGAGCGAAACTCAGGGAATTTTCATCGGGACACAAAGTGCTTGTGTTACTTCCTTCTACCAGCTAGAAATTACTCACCAAGTGGCATGGGCCTTCATGGTCACACCGCATGCGGGGGACGTTGACTATGAAGTAGTACGGTTGGACAGGGATGGAGCTACACAGATTTACCACCTCAACCTCCTTAAAGCCTGGAGGGAGGTGGAGACCGCTTCTCTGGTAACCCAAGTAAGGGAGAGAAATGAGTTGGGGCTGGAGGTGCCAAAATCCAACATACCCTCCTCCCTCCATTGTGATTACCATCTCACACAGGCCCAGAGCACGGATGTTGCTGCATTGCAACAGCGCTTTGCTGACGTGTTCTCCCCCCTACCCTGCCGTACTTCTCTGATAGAGTACCATTTTGAAACAGCCTGGTGTGACGGTGCGTTCATGGCCCTACAGGCTGCCTTTGCTACAGGCTGCCATAAAAGACAAATTGTTCAGCAGGAATTGACGGAAATGCTGAAGTTGGGGGTAATAGAAGAGTCGCACAGCGCTTGGTGTAGCCCCATTGTTCTTGTGGTGAAGAAAGATGGGTCTATACGGTTCTGTGTCAACTATCGCAAGTTAAATGAGGTGTCATGTTTTGATGCTCATCCCATGCCCCGGGTGGACGAGCTCCTGGACCGGTTGGGCACTCCTCACTTTTTCGCAAAACTAGATTTGACCAAGGGCTACTGGCAGATTCCCTTGTCTGCAGAGTCCAAGGAAAAAACAGCCTTCTCCACTCCATACGGTTTGTACCAGTGTGTTACACTTCTATTCGGCTTGTTCGGAGCCCCAGCCACCTTTCAGTGTCTCATGGACCGGGTACCACGGTCGCACGCTGCATATGCTGCCGCCTATGTGAATGACGTACTCATATATAGTGAGACGAGGGTGGGGCATGTGCGACGCGTGGCTGCGGTGCTGAAGTCTCTGAGGCACGGCCAACCCGAAAAAGTGTGCGGTTGGATGGAGGGAGGTACAGTATTTGGGGTACCACTTGGGGAGCGTGCAGGTGTCCTCAAGTGTCGATTGCATCCTGCCTGCGCCCCGCCTCAGTCGGGCAGTGAGGATGTGTGGCGTAGGTGTGACCTCTGGCCGGCTGCAGAGGAGGGGTGGCGCCGCGACCTCCCGGGGCAGCACAGAGGCAGTGTGAATAGGTGTGCTGGGATCAAGTGATTGATGGTGACTCTTTTTACGTTGACAGTGATGGGCGAGAGGAGCGGACGTGACAGCGGAGTGGGAGTGCCTGAGTCCCCAGTGTGATTAAATAAAAGTGCTGTCACCACGCCAGTGGACTCGTTGTGTATGCATGTCGTATTTGGTGTTGATCATCAATAATGTTCCCAGTTACTCTTTAAATAATATATAGTTGTTGTTGTTTTTTTGATTAGCTTGTTCTTCAGCCATGTTCAAAGTTCTATAAACAGCCTTTTTTATAGATCACCTTACTTACGATCAGTTCAGCCTTGGAGTGTTGTTCTGTTCATGATAGAGGTGCCCAATGACGCACAGCTTAAAAAGTTCATATAAGGAGCCTTCTGAGCAATTGAGGAACGGAAACAGGATCTTGCATATTTCCAGGATCTCCTTGGGAAACTGGTTGTTGACAAGGAAGTATCCTTTCAGCTCCCATGCGCAGTTCTTCTTGTTCTTTTGTGAAGATATAGTTATAACTCACGCCGCAGACCTGAAGCTCAATAGTTCATTGGATTTTTTTCTTCTCAGAGCCAGGCCTCTTGGAAGTAAAATATACTTGGTTAGGCTTAGCTCTAGCCATTTAATGATTCTGTAATTACCCCTCTGTGTGGGGGATAGCTTTGCAATGACTGCGGTGCATGGTTCAGAAAACTTTTCTGTTTATCATCATGGATTTTACTGAGGTATGATGTCCAAGAATATTTTGTTCATCCATCTGAGAAACTGTGCAATCAATTTACTGATTAACAGTCATCTTGTGATTTTGCAGTTTAGTCACTGCAAACCAGAAAACCTTGGCCTCTTTGGTCTCATGTCTGTCTACTTTCTTTATGTTCTCTGATCAGCTCATTGTTGTAAAAAAGCATTTTCTAACTTTATAGAGTCACTTTTTAAACCTAAAGTCCACTTTCGGATGAAAATGGCCTGTTGTAGTACTGCTCTGAAGATTTTATTTGTTTTTGACAGCAAAATTCAAAACATTGGTCACCTCAAGGCACTTTTCTCTGATATCACAATGTCTTTACCTTATAGAATCAGAGAAAATTTTACCAATCAATCAATCCCCTAAGATTCTTTTGGTAATGGTGTGAAGGAACCATTACCATTACTAATTTGGTAATGGTTCCAAATGAAAGGTCTTTTAACAGGAAGGTAAAATTTGGACTAAAATGAAATATGGTCCAAGAGGAAAATTTCATTACACATATTTTATGTATTCCAGTGGAAATCACCCAGATGAGATGCTCACAAAATAATAATAAATAAAACAGTGTCTCTATTTTGCTCCTGTACTTCTGTCTATCACAGACGAAACTTCATTATTGTATTTATATTGCTCTTCTCTAATTAGACCATTATATTTATTCAGCTGAATATATTTACTCACCTTCACCTCACAATATTACAGGACAGAAAAGAAAAAAACACACACTCACACATGCATACTGAGTACAACTAAAACACATGCATAACAGAGACTTCTGTACACACAAATTACACATGCACTTACACACACATTTTGACTCACAAAGTGAAAGCACAAACTCACTCACAAAAAGTCATTAGTGCAAGTGCCTCTACTAGTTCACGAAGCAGCTGTGTCTTTGACACGTCCACACAGTGCACCACACTCAAGACTAATGATGCCTGAAAGCTTCCCTGTTTTTTGATGAGTGTTTTACTGCCTGCTCTCCGTTTTGCATTGAGTCTGGGCAGGTAGTGTCACATGGCTTTTTGACTGAGTTTTTGAATACCGCCTTTGATTTTTGTTAGTTAATGCAGCCCTGAAATAAAAGGTGGCATACTAATGCAAACCAATAAAAAGCTGCAGGGTCTTCTTATGTTGCATTCCTGTCATACTATATTTATCAGAAAAACAGCTTAAGCCTGTGCCATGCATTACTCCTAATGTGCATAAGCACCAAGAAGTGTGAGAAATGGGGACAGGTCTGGAAGGATCCCGACCACGGCTAGAGGCCAGCCTGCTGGGAGTAGGAACAGACTGCCCAAAGCATCAGCATGAGTGCTGGGGCCAGAGTTCAGAAGAGAAAACAGAAAAAGCAAGGATATAAGAGCCACAATGGTGAGGGGTCGCTAATGGCCGACAGACCAGAGAGCCTGCAAAGGCTGAAAATGCGAAGACTAAATGAAGACTGAAAGTTGCAGAGGCAGGACAGAGAAGAGCCTGCGATCAGGCTTGGGCTACTGATAGCCGACAGAGAACCTGCAAGGAGAGATCCCGACCATGGCTAGAGGCTAGCCTGTTGGCTGGAGGAACACTCCAGCCAAAGGATCAGCTTGAGTGCTGGGCCCTCCAATAGCAGGCCACATTTTCCATTCGATCAGAAAGAAGAACCGAGACAGTGAAAGAGCTGAGGGATGACAAAGGCCAGGAGAGCGGTAGAGCTGAGTTAAGGCTTGGGGCAGCTGATGGCCGATAGAGAGCAGAGAGGCTGCGAAAAGCTAAGTTGCAACAGACGGGGGAGAAGACCCTGCATTAAGACTCAGGCTGCTGTAGGCTGGAAGAGAGCACAGAGACCCTAATGAGGCGAAGAGTTGGCAACAGGACAATGAAGACAGACTTGGATACCACCACTAGCTATATGCCGACTTGTCAGGAGTTTAGACTTGAGTGTCTTAGAAAGAGTAGGCAGAACCACAGGTTAAGAAAACATGATTTGAGCAACCACATGGGATAGTGTTGAATTGAAATGGATGCAAAAAGAAAAGGTCGCTGATAACCTGCAGTCCATTTGGAGACGAGTAAGAGGAAAGCTGTTTATAATTGTAAGGAGTTACCCTACGCCTCCGAGGCGACTTTGATGTGATTGGCACTATCGGACTTGGGTTGGAATGAAAGGCTTGTAAAGCTGTTGAGGCAGCACCCACCTACCTATTTATAGACGATCTTTGAAAATGAAACAGTAGATAGACCTATTTACCAATTCTAAATGCAGGCCTTCTTGAAGATGTACCTTTAGTTTGGAACAGAAAATGGAAACAGTTACTGCATAGAGTCCAGGAAGATGCTGCTTAATGGCATGAAATATAGGGTATGGTGCATGTATTACCAATTTGACCTTATATACTTGAATTATTCCAATGGAGGACCACTCCTGGTAACTATTACCAATGCTAGTATGCCCATAGGATGGTGCTAAATGTTTAGCGCAATGAAAACAGAAGAATAATGAAAACAAAGGACATACCATTGAAAATATTTAACGGGTATGACAAACCTTCTGAGGCAGAAGCCTAAATGATAGAAAGTAGCAGAAGTTGCACTGAGCGCCAGGATGAACAATCTAAAGGAATGTGCATGACTGAAGAAGGCAAAATAAATTGACGAAAGAGATTTAGATCACCAAGCAGAGAAGGCAGGCATGTTTAATGGATGAGGAGCTCAGAAATTTGAGCAGCATTTGATTATTTAGGATGCCTAAAGTGCCCAGAAACTCCACACCTGGTGCACAAATTGATTTCTCATCTGAGAGGAGAAAATTTATGAAACGCGTTAAGATGAGAGAAACGCTTGAATTGGCTAGCGAACAATCAGTAAGCCAATACTTGCGAGTCATGGAGGCTTGTGATACTAATAGAAAAGGTTGAGGTTTTGCGGGGTTCTTTTAAATATAAGGCTCCTGATACTGGACTGAATGAACTTCCACATGAACTGCTCGTATGGATAAAATTCAAAGCTAAACATATCACCCTACACTCTATGAGGAACACAGATGCAGGGTGTTCCTGATTAAACGATTATATGAATGTGTGCTGAGGCTGTGTTGACTGGCCTGGAAGAGGTGATTGGACTAGACCAGTGATGACACAAACAGCTTGACAGCATGGGAAAGTGGGAGTGATAAACCTTAGATAAACCCTTAAATAAAAGAAGTATCTGTATCCCACAGGCCAGCTGGATACATAAAGATGTACAAAGGTCAGTCACAACCACATACCATCAGAGGTAATTCAGGTGTTGAAAATCGGGCTGAAAGAACAGATAGATCCCACTGATATCAAGACATAAAAATTCCTCACAGTGCATGAAGGCCTCCACCTGAAGTCCGCCCTGAGGTTCTTGTAATGAAAAAAAAGAGAGCAAGGACTAGAAAGTGTCAAATCCACAATCCAGGATGAAACATTGAGCATTTATCCATACATCAGGAAGATACCGCCCAAGATGAGCTAAGCCAACAATGGCTCAGGCAACTGAAGACTAATGAACGAACAGGAAGAGAAACTGTTGTGGACAGTCAAGCCTCTATGTGGGATGTACCATCAACAGATAGAGGACAGCGGCTGACATCAAGGAATCCTACCAGTGCCAGGAAAAGGTCATCCTAAACAACAACATAGAGGCTCTGATCACAAGAACAGGCCCTAAGAAGTCTACCAAAGGGAACAGGATTCATGGTACCCCAGAGACAATCAACACATACTTTCAGGATTTGAAGGACGTATAATCCAAGTAACCATGTGACTGTGTATACTGGGAGACACAAGTCTGGGATAGTGTACAGGAACATCTATGCCCCAAATGGACCACAAGTCCCAAAGTCCTGATGGGTGACACCACCAAAGGTGGTTTAGAACAACAGTCCTGTGTGACTTCAAGTACCAGACAGACATGAAGCTACTGTCCAACCAAGCAGACACAGGCAAGGTTGACAAGGAGCAGAAGACTACAGCTGTGACAGCTTTGGCAATCCCATCAAATAGCAGCATCAGGACAAAGAAGCACGAGAACACAGAGTTGTGACTGTATATTGTAAGGAAGGTGGGATTGAAAGAGTCCCCCAGCTTACCTCTCATCACATCTGAGAGAGGATAAAGGTCTTAACATCAAGCTTTTTATGTTTAAAATGATACAGAGTGCAATAACAGATTTTATCAATGTGCTTTTGGTAATAGTTACCATCTTTATTCATTATCAAAGACATAATCAATCAATCAATCAAAATTTATTTATATAGCACATTTTTAAAGACCGAAGTACACCAAAGTGCTTTCCAGTAAAATCATGATACAGATAAAAATCACAATATAAAATATAAATTACAGATATAAATAAAATATAAAATAATTACATAATCTAAATGCAAAGCCAGATGTAAATTACCCTAATTAGCCTTGAATGCCAGGTTAAACAAATACGTTTTTAAACGTGATTTAAAAGACTGAATGGAATCTGATGCGCGAATATGAAGAGGAAGAGTATTCCATAACCTGGGTGCAGCAACGGCAAAGGCACGGTCTCCTCTGGTCTTCAGCCGAGACCTAGGTTGCACCAAGAGCAGTTGGCCCGATGATCTTAGTGCTCTCTGAGGGCTGTACAGACAGAGGAGATCAGCTAGGTAGTCAGGTGCCATATTGTTTAGAATTTTATAAGTAAACAATAAAATTTTAAAATCAATTCGATATTTGATAGGAAGCCAGTGTAAATTTGCCAGAACAGGTGTGATAGAGTCGTACTTTCTAGTGCCGGTCAAGAGACGTGCTGCGGCATTCTGGACCAGCTGCAAACGCTGAAGAAGAGAAGATTGTAGACCCAAGTAGAGTGAGTTACAATAATCCAGTCTTGAAGTGATGAAAGCATGAATGAGTTTCTCCAGATCTTTGTGAGGTATGTAGGGTTTAGCCTTAGAGATTAGGCGTAGTTGGTGAAAGCTGGTTTTTACCACAGTAGAGACCTGTTTATCTAGTTTGAAGGAACTATCCATGAAAACTCCAAGATTCCTAGCAGCATCAGTGAGGTGGTTAGCAACAGGCCCGAATGTGCCAGTCAGTTGTCCCAGAGGCATATTTTGGTCAAAAACAATAATTTCTGTCTTCTTTTCATTTAAAGTAAGAAAGTTACGTGATAACCAGTCTTTCACATCGCTCAGACAATCAAACAGAGGATGTAGTGAAGATGAAACATCCCCAGTCAGGTGGAGGTTGATTTGAATATCATCAGCACAGCAGTGAAAAGAGACATTATGTTTTTCAAAAATGGAGCTCAAGGGCAACATATACAGAGAAAACAACACAGGACCCAGTACCGAGCCCTGGGGCACACCACAGCGGAAACGGGCAGAAGAAGAGGAATATTTTCCCATCATGACAGAGAACGACCTCTCAGAGAAATATGATTTAAACCAAGATAGAACATTTCCTTTAAGGCCTACTACTTGTTCCAATCTTACCAAAAGGATATCATGGTCAACCGTGTCAAAGGCTGAAGTCAAATCCAATAGAACTAAGACCGCAGAGCGCCCAGAGTCGGCGATTAGAAGAAGGTCATTGAAGACTCTTAGTAGGGCAGTTTCGGTGCTGTGACGCGGTCTAAATCCAGACTGGAATTTATCACTTATACCGTTTCTCTCTAAGTGGGTCTGTAGTTGCTGAAGCACTATTTTCTCTAAAACTTTTGACATGAAGGGGAGTTTAGAAATCGTAATGAAAAACAATTTCAACATCTGCATATCAGTGTCTGTGTGCGGCTGCAAAAATGCGAAAGATAAGAAAGGTTTCACCAATTCTGAATAAGAGAAACGGTATTAACTGCAGTAGTGGTTGATCACAGAACCGTCATTTATAATTGATTTTTGCGATAGTTAATTGTGGTTAATTGCTTAATACTGAACCAAATATAATCACATATAAGTTTAATCGCTATAAGGAAAAAGAAAGTATGGTTCTAATGGTTCTAGTGAGAGGCCTCCCCCTCAGAGTCCGTATGAAGACAGCCTTGGATGTGTGTTTGTGGAAACGTTGGGCAGTGAGTGAGCGACACCAAGGTGCAACTAATCTTAGATAAATGTCTCAATTTAAACGTATGATTTAATAAAAGAAATTGTATCGAGTATATTGTGATCATCAAACACAGAGTTTTGAAGAGAAAAGGTTAAAGAAAGTATTCCTGGATTAAAAAGAGCAGAAATGGATGTTCATGTGAAAATGAACTGAAGATAAATTACACGAGCTGAATGAAACGTGAAGTATTAATATGTGAATTATTGACAAATTACAATAAGTATAACACAAAATAGAAGAAAATGTAATGAAGCTAATTCAAAGTTTAAACTGTGTTTTAACTTATGTCTATAAAAAGTCATATAAGGAGAGGATTATGTGGTGTTGCTGGACATTGGAAGATTATATGTCGACAACTGTGATTGGATGTCCAGAGGGGAGAAGAGGGAGGGGAGGAAATTGGGCAGATGAGTATAAAAGATAGAAACAGCACCTAGAAACATTCTGGGACACTTCCTCTAATTCTCACAATGAGCAGACTCCAGAGAGTCCACAATTATATCAAACAACACTAGAGGGGTTACCGAAACTGTAAACCTGAAAAAGTTTTGTATTCATTCTTTTTTCTGTCTGCTCATTTTTTTTGCTGTATTTAAGTATAAATTTTCATTGGATTTTCATTGTTCCCTGCTGGACTTGTCTTCTCTCCTATTGGACAAAGAGAAGGGCACTGGTGGCCAAGGCGTGTTCATTCTCTCAACCTGTCTCCTCACAACAATAAGAACAAGGTCAACACTGAGTCAGAGTAAGTTCATTAGATAAGTATAATTCAGTTCAATTTTATTTATACAGCACCAAATCCCAACAACAGTCACTTCGAGGCGCTTTATATTGTAAGGTAGGCCATACAATAATAAAAAGAAAAGGAGGAATCTCAACAATCACATAAATATTAGAAAGAGATATCGGGAGCTGAAATTAGCAAAGATGCTCTATATGCATATATATAGCGGGAGGTGCCCACAGCAGCACCTGCTGCTTGTTGAGAGTAAGAGCAATACCTGCTTTCACACCAGAAAGTCATCATAAGTCTCCAATAACACCAGCAAAAGTCGCCAGATTTGTCGCTAGTTGCTTTTTAGAAAGAAAATTGCTAAGGGTGTCTGAAAACTCGCTAAAGATAGCGACAAAGTTGCTAAGTTGGCAACACAGCTTGATGAGTTCCAAGACTTGGACAATATTATACAGACCGGAAAGACAAAAGTCAAACTTTTTGGAGTGTTTGAATCCCATTAGGAGGAATGGGAATTTTGTGCAACAGAATGGTATATAACATGGTTGCATCACCCCCACCGAGGTCTCCTGTGCGGACTTTGCTGCTGTGCAGGACAGTTTATCTTCATCACTGATTATCTCTGTCTTTGGTATTTTGGATACAGAAAATAGGTGATTTCTTTTTCTCTTTTTTGCCATGCTCTTACACCATCAGTCACAAGAGACACACACACAGAAACACACGCACACTTGTGTGTGTACCCGGCCCCCAAAAGGACATTGTTGCCCTTAATCATCACTAGTGATGCAACTCAGCTTTCATATCTTTTTATATAACCATTTAAACCTATTTACAGGTCAGTCAGGTGTTCTGCATCAAATAAGCAGTCACAAATCTAATTTTATTTTGCCTAAAACGCCAGAATCGCAGGTTAAACCTCACAAAATTTAACCTAAACAGCTAAAACAGTAAATGAGAGCAGGAACACGGATTCTGCACAAAGACATAAACGCAAAGCACGGACCCACTGACGGATCAGAATCAGTGAGATGTCGCCTTTCTCACCCGATGGCACGGACATGGTCGGGGCTGAAAGCCGACAGCTTGCTGATTCTGATCCGTCAGCAGGACCGCACTTTGTGTTTACTCCCTTTTTGTGATAGATTCTGAAGCTGCAGGTTTTTATCTCTCTCCAAACAATATTGACTGAACCAGCAGCAAAAGAAGATCCAAACTACGCTTCACATAAACATCGTCATGAATTCACTCTAAGTTTTGCTGTTTTGCTTCCACCAGGATAAAATCACACTCCATGCAGAGCTCGCTGTCTCTCTGTACTTCAAGAACAGTTTTCCATCTAAAAATCTGTTTTCTGCATTATTCTCTTACTTATTACGCACCAGTCTACCGTTGTTTACAGGCTGTCGGCTGCGTTTTTTTTTTTCCTTTTACTTAATTCCGAAAAGAAAGCCTCATTTCTGCTGTTCAATAGGCTACTAAACAAATTTTAACTTTTTAAAATGATGCAAAATTTCAAAACGCTCAGCTGTGTCTCTAATCAAACCTTTATAACTTTGCTCTGCTTCTCTTCAGCTGCATCAAGTCATGTTCATATGTTGATTAATGACTTTCTTTCGTTTTGATCTACTGCAGAATATTTTTAAGGTAATCTGCTATAAAATCCCAGGCAAGGAACGTCGCCTTCATGTTTTTCTGTGTTTTATCCTCAGTTACTTTGACACAAAAGCATCTGCTGTGATGTTTACACTTTTGATAAAGTCTTGCAAGTGTCAGCTTTCTTTTTATAGATATAAATATACGGAAATGTACTGATACGTGATCGGAATTATAATATTTCTGACCTTGTGAATCAGAATCGGATTGATTCTAGAAATCAGTGACAATACCCAGCCCTACTTGCGGCCGCAGCACAATGCAGCGGCTTCAGCAATGGAGATGCTGAACATGGTCTATTCTATGTCCCCAGTCTCCCTCGTAGTACTGTTGAAGCTCTGCTGGAGGTGTGAGTTGAAGATCTCGCGGACCAGGGCCTCTGCTAGGCATTCCCAGCACACCCTCACTGTACGTTTAGGCACGCCAGGTCTGTCCAGCATCCTCCCCCTCCCACCTGATCCAACTCTCCACCAGGTGGTGATCAGTTGAAAGCTCGGCCCCTCTCCAAGTGCCCAAAACATATGGCCTTAGGTCTGATGATACGATTATAAAATTGAGTGTCCTGGTGCCACATGCACTTATGGACACTCTTATGTTCGAACATGGTGTTCGTTATGGCCAAACTGTGGTTTGCACAGAAGTCCAATAACAAAACACCGCTTGGGTTCAGAGCCGGGAGGCCGTTCCTCCCAATCACGCCCCTCCAGGTCCTGCTGTCATTGCCCATGTGAGCATTGAAGTCTCCCAGTTGGTCAAGAGAGTCCCCAGGTGGAGCACCTTATTCATAATTAAGAATAATTAAGTCATTCATTACGGAAACTGTGAAAAACAGCCGAAAACACATGAGCTGCTGCTACCAGTGCAGCAGAGCACCATGGTAACTAATTTTATACATTTGTTGTATCAAAGTAATTGTAAATTGCACCTTTTCACCCACTTCCCTTAAAGTGTGAGGGGGCTCAAACAGCAGTGTTCAGCTTGCCTCTTCCTTGTCTTCTATAGCAGTCTTTTTCAAACTGTGGTACGCGTAACACTAGTGGTACTTGGGTTCTCTCTGGTGGTACGCGGGAAATCTCCAATTTTTTTAAAGATTCAATAATATACCATTGTGGAGGTATGCAAGGACGATACAAGAGTTCCCAAGACTCTTCTGGGTAAGAAGATGATGGTAAAAACACAACCCTTTTCCACTGTGCCGTCGTGCTGCGATCCCAGCCACCATCGATGAGTCGGAGGCCCCCAGGAGAATCGTGGGGCCGCGGGAGATGCCGTCAGTGAGTCGGGAACTATTGCCTGGATGCCGAAGCTCCTAGTATCCAGGAGAATGCAATCCGCTTCTTCTGCGAGTGAGCAGTAATCCTTCACGGCAAGCACAAAGCCATGCAAAAACCACAAAGGAGGGTCATGAAGCCAAAAATCCGGCAGCTTAACTGCCACAGCACAAATTAAAACGTACAGCTCTGCTATCACTTTCAACATAAATGAAGACAGGAAACTAAGCAGCAGTGACGTTTGTAGGGTTACTGAAGTTGGGCTAGCTGGTATATCATGATGTGCTACGTGGTGGTTAGCTACACAGCTATGTTAGCATAACATAAACACAGTGAAGCTGGAGGATGAACGCTAACGTTTTCCCACTCAGTGAGGGTTCTCGATGGTTAGGAACAAATGTAATCACATGGCAAGATGCTGTAAACGGACCAAACTTCAGTCAGGAGAACAACTGCAATATAAGGTTAGTCATTCATATACTGCTGCATTGGCTGGGCTGTAGTTACATCGTAAGGTTTTAAAAATTGAGCTTTAAAATGATTAGTAGAGATAGGCCGACAGTGATCACTGACTTTTTTAGGGGCTTGTTGAGATTAAATAGAACAAGATAAAAAGCATTAAAACATGTTAAAAACACAGCAGCCTTAATAAATGCAGAGTAGTTTAGACCCGGAAGCAGGATTCATCACATCATCACTTAAAGATTGGCTATCCCACCTAATATGAATGTTTCAATGCAGTACAGTTGTTATTATTATCACTCGTCACATCCTGTTTATGACACTTCAAACAAATAACATTCATATAAGAAACAAAATTCTCTTGTGTAAACTGTATGTGGTGTTTATTAGGCCTATACTACTGTACTTTAATGTCGGTCATAAGCCATATATTTTATGAAGTGGAACCACTGCTCTACAGTATGTATGTCAGAAAGCCTTTCTCCTGGAAATCAGCCTTGCTTGCCCACGTTAGGGCCCTCCAACTCTCCCTTTACCCAGCAACTTAGAGATGCAGTGAGCAGGTGGTTGAGCATTTGGATAAGATCTTAAAATCTATCATTCATAAGTTCATTTATAACAACAAACACAGTCAGAATCAATTGCTAGACCCTGTGTTGTTTGTAGCAAAAGAGATGAGCTGGTATTCAGTAGAAAATTCAAATTCAAATTTTATTTGTCACGTACACAGTCATACACAGTACGATATGTAGTGAAATGCTTGGACAACTGCTCGTGACCTAAAGAAAACAAAAAAGGAAAGGCTATGAATAAGATAGGAAATAAATATGAAAAATTAAAAAGGGTAAATTTAACTAGGAAGGAATAAAATATAAATTAAGGTTAAAAATGAAATAACTGTACAACACAAATTAGAATGAAGGGTAAATTTAACTGGGAAAGAATAAGATAAAATATATAAATTAAAGTTGAAAATAAAATAACTGTACAACAAAATACACAATACACAATATAGAACTATATAAGAATGTATGAAGAAATCTAAATATAAATAAATATATACACAATAACAGCAGCTGTACAAGTATTAACTGGAAATGAAGAATATAGTGACCAGTGTTGTGCAAAACCAAAGTCCAGAAAGTCCAGTGTGTGTGTAAGAACCATATGTGTGGGTCAGTACTGTGTGGTGGTGTGATTGAGAGACCGTATCGCCTGCGGGAAGAAGCTCCTCCTCAGTCTCTCTGTGTTGGTCTTCAGGGAGCGGAATCGCTTTCCTGACCTCAGCAGAGAGAACAGTCTGTTGTTGGGATGGCTGAGGTCCTTCACCATCTTCCTGGCCTTGGTCCAGCACCGCCTGCTGTAGATTGAGTGCAGGTCAGGGAGCTCGGAGCGGATGGTGCGCTCAGCTGACCGCACAACCCTCTGTAGAGCTCATCTGTCCTGCATGGTGCTGTTCCCGAACCAGGTTAAGATGTTTCCCGCCAGGATGCTCTCTATGGTGCACGAGTAAAAGTTCCTGAGCACCTTGGAGGGCAGTTGGAAGTCTCTCAAGCGTCTGAGGTGGTAGAGACGCTGTCGGGCCTTTTTCACCACGGTGTTGATGTGACAGGACCATGACAGGTCCTGCGTGATGTGAACTCCGAGGTATTTGAAGCTGTCCACTCTCTCCACTGGGCACTCGTTGATGACGGGGGTCTGGTAGTTCCTCTCCTGCTTAGTGCTGAAGTCCACTATCAGCTCCTTTGTCTTACTGACGTTTAGAAGGAGGTTGTTCCTCTGGCACCAGTTCTCCAGATTCCTAATCTCCTTCAGGTAGGCCGTCTCGTTGTTATCAGAGATCAGGCCCACCACAACGGTGTCGTCAGCAAACTTGATGATGGTGGTGGAGCTGGTAGTGGCCACACAGTCATATGTGTACAAAGAGTACAGCAGGGGGCTCAGAACACACCCCTGGGGGGCTCCAGTGCTGAGAGTGGTGGAGGCTGAGACATGTCCGCCCATCCTTACTGCCTGTGGTCTGCCAGTTAGGAAGTTGGAGATCCACTGACACATAGATGAGCTGAGTCCCAGATGCTCCAGCTTGGTGGTGAGTGTGGAGGGAATTATGGTGTTAAATGCAGAGCTGTAGTCTATGAAGAGCATTTTAACATAATTCCCCCTTCTAGTGTCCAAGTGAGTGAGTGATGTGTGGAGGAGATGAGAGATGGCATCGTCTGTGGAACGATTTGGACGGTAAGCGAACTGTAGTGGGTCCAGTGTGTCTGGTAGTGAAGAAATGATGAAGTCTCTGACCAGGCGTTCAAAGCACTTCATCACTACTGAGGTGAGGGCTACAGGGCGATAGTCATTGAGAGAAGCAGGGTGGGGTTTCTTCGGGACAGGAACAATGATGGACTCTTTGAAGCATGTGGGGATCACCGACTGAGATAGAGAGATGTTGAATATCTCAGTGAACACAGGAGCTAGCTGGTATGCGCAGTCTCTGAGGATACGACCTGGGATGCCGTCTGGTCCTGCTGCTTTCCTGGTGTTCACTCTCTTGAAGGCTCTCCTTACTTCATGCTCGGAGATGACGAGCACGTTTCCGGTGCTGGCAGTATCTTCCTGTCTGCAGCCCTTAGCGCCGCTAACACTAGCATTGTTGGAGACCTTAGCTGCAGCCTCGAAGCGAGCATAGAAAGTGTTCAGCTCGTCTGCCAGAGTCACGGCCGCGTTCGTCATACCGGTTGTTGGTGCTTTATAGTCCGTTATTGTCCTTAGTCCCCGCCACAGGCTCATAGAGTCACTCTGTTGGAGTTGTGACTCTAGTTTCCTCCCGTAGCGCTGCTTCGCCTCTTTCACCGCCCTCCGCACGTTATATGACGCGGCTTTGTACGGGTCCATGTCCCCCGTCATGAGTCCCGTGTTGTAGGCAGCGGTGCGGGATCTCAGAGCGTCGCGGATGGTTTTATCCACCCACGGCTTCTGGTTGGGAAACGTTGTGATAGTCTTTGTCTCCACGGTATCATCCGCTAGTTTCCCGATGAATCCCACAACCGCTTCCGTAAACACGTTGACGTCATCGTCGGAGCTGTTTCTGAACATGCCCCAGTCTGCGTCATCGAGTGCGTCCTGTAACGCGGCCACCGATTGATCCGTCCAGCGCGCGACCTTCCTCTGAACCGGAACTTCCTGTTTCAGCCTTTTTTGTATTTTGGCATTAGGAAGATGGCGGCGTGATCAGATTTGCCAAACGGGGGGCGGGATTGTGCCTTGTAGCCGTCCTTGACCGTAGTGTAGCAGTGGTCCAGTGTCCTTTCACCCCTGGTGGGGCAGGTGATGTGTTGATAAAAGTTCGGCGCTGCGCGTTTGAGGTTGGCGCTATTAAAGTCCCCCGTCACAATAAGCGCAGCGTCCCGGTGTTGTGTCTGGTGCTGTGTGAGTGCCTCATGCAGCTCGCATAAGGCGGTGACCGTGTCCGCTTGTGGTGGAATATAAACGGCACTTACAATGACCGATGTAAATTCCCGAGGTAGATAAAAAGGACGACACATGATGGACAGTAGTTCCAGATTTGGTGTGCAGGAGCGTGTGAGAGGAACAACGTTCGCACTGTTGCACCAGTTGTTGTTCACCATTAAACACACGCCGCCTCCCCTTGACTTCCCCGAGTCCCGTGTCCTGTCCATGCGGTGAACCGAGAAGAACTCGGCCGGCTGGATGGCGTGGTCCGGCACCGCTGGGTTCAGCCATGTCTCGGTGAAGCAGAGGAGATTGCAGTCCCGAATGTCTCTCTGGAACTTTACCCTGGCCCTGAGGTCGTCAAGCTTGTTCTCCAGTGACTGGACGTTGGCGAGCAGGATGCTAGGCAGAGGTGTGCGGTGTGCACGAGCTCTCAGCCTGTTCCTGACGCTGGCTCGCTTCCCTCTAGGCCGCCGCCGCGGCGGCCTAGAGAAAACCTCGTGGGGCCTTTTTATGGCCTCTGACAGTGGACTGTGCTTGTCCTGCTAGATCTCATTTCGATACTGTTGACCATAACATTTTATTAAAACGATTAGAGCACGCTGTAGGTGTTGAAGGTACTTCACTACAGTGGTTTGAATCAAATGTATCTATAACAGACTTCAGTTTGTTTTTGTAAACACAGAGTCCTCTTCACACACTAAGGTTAATTATGGCGTTCCACAGGGTTCAATCAGAATCAGAAAGACTTTATTTATCCCCAAGGGGCAATTAACATACAGCAGAGCAGCATGGCGTTGAAGGCAAAGAGGCTAGAACCAATGCTGTTTACATTATACATGTAAACAGAATTATACATGCAGTATCATTAGAAGGCATAGCGTACATTTTACTGCTATGGAGATGACACCCAACTTTTTCTCTGCATGAAGCCAGATAACACACACCGGTTAGTTAAACAGCAGGGATGTCTTGGCTTGACTTGAATGATCTCCAATTTTCTGCTTCAAAATTCAGATAAAACTGAGGTTATTGCACTTGGCCCTAAAAGTCTTGTCAGATGCTTACTCTGGTTCCTGTTTTGATAAAGCATATGGTTAGGGATGGATATTGTTGATCTACTCTAATAGGCTGCTGGGGGATCCCAGTGATGCAATGAGTGTTTCTTCTTCTGTCACCTTTTTCAATCACTATGTATTTATACACCTCTCTACATTTTATCATTAGTTATTATCAATCTCTGGCTCTGTTCCACAGCGTGGCTTTGTCTTCCTTCTCTCACCCCAGCTGGTCGGGGCAGATGACCACGCCGCCCTGAGCCTGGCTCTGCTGGAGTTTTGTGCCTAGAGCAGGGGTCTCGAACTCCAGTCCTCGAGGGCCGGTGTCCTGAAACTTTTCCATGTGTCCTTGTTGCAACACACCTGAATAAAATTAGAAGGTCATTAGCAAGAGTCTATAGAACTTGACTGCATGCTGAAGTGGCAACCTCTAACCCTGCTCAAGTAAATTTAAGTAAATGTACGCGTTTGGAAAAATGTACTTCTAAAAGTACTTTTATTGGACCATGTTCATTCACTCATGAGCTGCTATAACAGGAATCAAATGGCTGAATTGCCACCTCAGCAGTCACGTTCTATAGTCTTGCTAATATCCTACAAATCGTATTCAGGTTTGCTGCAGCAAGGAAATATGGAAAAGTTTCAGGACAGCGGCCCTCGAGGACTGGAGTTTGAGACCCCTGGCCTAGAGGCAACTGTTGTTGTGATTAAGCACTATATTAATAAAATAAAATGGATGGATAAACACAGTGTATAGAAATAATAATAATAATAACAAATGCATGCTCAATCATCCAGGTAAGTAAATCCCAAAAAATTGACTTTCTTTATCCATCCTTTAACTTGTCTTTATCCTTCAAGCTTGGGTCCTCTAACAGAGGAGTTCCTCTTCTTGCCAGAGATCTTCGATGACGACAGGATATTAGCTTGGTTGTTATCAACCACCCTAGGGGGCATATCCCAATTTGACCTCAGGTCTTCAGGCAGAAAAAAACAAGAAACACGAGGAGCAAGAAGCATGAAGATACCAAAAGCATCTTGCTAAGGTGTTACTTGCTATGGGAAACTTATTAGTGTGGGAAAGGTATATAGTTGAGCCAGTATATATTTGATCCCATGTAGATTAGAGAAAACCCAAAATAAATTCAAGCTTGTGCACCCAGTTATTGTTTTTTTTATAATCCCCCTGGAAAGAGAAGAGTAGGATGAAATCATTAATAGTGGATGCTCATAAATGGTAAATAGTCTGATTCCTATATACGGCCTTTCTACTCTATACAACATACCACATTCACCCAGTCACACCCATTCACTTCCTTCTATTCCTTTAAGTGCTTACTAAGAGGCTAAAACAACTTGTTTCATACAGTGGATGGTCTAATAAGCGGCACCAAAGCACAGAATAGAAATCATACAATGCTCTTCTACTCAAAATAAATACGGTGCCCTAACTTAATCATCTTAAGTAAACTCTACTCAATTTTTTGGAGGCAACGAGTTTGCATGGTTTTTTCCAGTCCTGTGAACTAATTAGATTTTACAGTGCAGAGTACAACAACACAAATATGAATCTGGGAAATTAAAAACTCGTTTGGCTCTCGGCGAAGGCAGTCACACTTTTTCTCCTCTCCTCTCCCTTATCTTCCCTGCTTAGCTTCTTATGTCCTTGTCTTGTCTCGTGTTTTTACTTTTCCCTGGAACACTCTCTCACAGTCTGTGTCTAAAACCTAAAAGAGAATTATGGATTTGATCAACTGGTCTCTGAATGCTATTGACACCCTTTTCTCAATGAGAAGTCTGGGCTCGGGAGAGCCTGAGTGCCCTGGAGGTATTTTCCCTGTCGGATACACGATGGACGGGTGACAGACATGGAGGATCGTGTGCCTGGCGGGACTGTCGATCGAGGACGCTGAAGATATCTATCTATTCGGAACCATGATAACAGGGTTCTTGCTGATCGGAGCTGGCTTGGCCCTGGCTTATCGGAGAATTAAGAGAGCGGAACCGGCTGTTCAAACCCCCACAAGGCTGCTCGCTGGGATTGAAACGATGGGACGAGGCACGACTTCTCAGAACGGGCTCACTGAGTGCAGCATGGTTAAGATCTTGGAGAAGCTTACGGCTGCCGTGAATACTCAGAATAAGACCTACATTGGATTACATCATGGAGAAGTTCACTCAGAATAACACCTCTGAGTGAAAGTTGGATCACATCTTGGAGCAGCTCACTGCAGTCGTGAGTTCTCAGAATCTGCTCTTTGAGCACAAGAATGACAAGACCACGGAGCGCAAGTCTGATAACATCATGGAGAAGCTTGCGGCTCTCCAACGGGAGATGGAGAGACCAGTGTCGGGGTCAACGTGTTAAAGAGCAACTTTGAAATTCTCATGAGTTGTTTGCACAAAATAAAAACCACCATTTTATTGCGGCTACCCCTTCGGCGCCAGCTGTGTGCTCAAGGCTGGAGCTGAACAAAAACTCCCTGATAACAACTGTGTTGAGTCTGTTCTTCCCATTCCACGCAAGGCCACCTGGGTTGGCTGGAAGACTGTTTCCTTAGCCTGGCAGGGCGAAGGACGCTGTCTCAGCTGAACTCTGGACACACACACGTACACTGATAAGCACTCACTCATCCCCCTCCCCTTCCAACGCCTTCGATGCTTGATGCCTCCTGGGAACATGAGGCGGGTCTGGGCCCGCGCTGGAGAGTCGGTGCAGTGGCAGGATGGCTGCTGTGTTGCCTGGGATTACTCCTTTTCCCTACCCGACCCTGTTGCTGGCAGTGTTGGGAAGGTTACTTTTAAAATGTATTCCATTACAGAATACAGATTACATGCCCCAAAACGTATTCTGTAACGTATTCCGTTACGTTACTCAATGACAGTAACGTATTCTGAATGCTTTGGATTACTTAATATATTATCATGCGTACATGCGTACACAGCAATAGTACGTGAATGTACTATTGCTGTGTGATTTATTACTGTTACTGAAGGTCCGCGACTCCGAACCGTAGTAAAGGGACCTCTGACTAATACGGCGGGGTCCCTGTCGGCTCGTAGCCGAAAAATAGCTTTACTTTGTTGTGTGGGTCAACTTTGCTAGCGAGAGACAGAGAGAGGCGTTGAAAGGCTGCTCCAACGGAGCTTATTGTTTCAGAGGAAAACACGAACACAGTGTACAGTCGAGTCTTAATAGCTTACTTACAACTGGGCTCGTCAGGCACTCTGTTTGGCTGCAGTGGTTATTATTATATTTACATGCTTCCAGCTCCCGTTTCTGCTCGATGACAACTCGTACCTTTCCACTCCCCTTTTTCTCCCTCCTCGCGCTCACAGACCCATAACGTGTATGGCAGTCCATTCTCCCTGCAACACGGACTACACTGCCCATGATGCTACATTCTTTAGAGCTATGCTTGTAGCATTCTGCCTGTTAGCTTAGCACAACAACAACAACAACGAAAAGGCGCTCTCTCACCCAGGAAGCACGCAGTCGCAGAGAGAGAGAGAGAGCGTCGCCCTGTAACCATGGCAACCGTAACGCTGCCGCCTGGAACGAAAGAACGTAGCTGTCAAACAAAACCCAAACAGTCCTGACCCGCGACAATATGAAACAGGAAAGTACCGCAGTGTAATCCATTTATTTCAACAAAGTAACTGTATTCTGAATACCACCTTTTTAAACGGTAACTGTAACGGAATACAGTTACTCATATTTTGTATTTTAAATACGTAACGCCGGTACATGTATTCCGTTACTCCCCAACACTGGTTGCTGGTCACGTGCTCTATAATGTTGTACTGTGGACATTTATGTGCTTTCTGTGCAGAGGAGTTTTTTTGTTTCCTGTTCTGATGCTGTCCTCTTGTAGCCCAGCATGAGCAGAGGTCTCTTTCTTTCCTCTTGTACTTTCCCATTGTAGTGTACATTTCAGTGTTATACTGTAATGCAACCGTTCTCTGTTTCTGAACATGCCCCATCCCCATGTGATGTCTGTGTTGTGTGTGTAAGGTCGGGGGGCGGGTTCATTCCACTGCAGGGCAACCTGTCACTGCCTGTGGCGAATAATAATAAAATAAAATTTTAACTTGAACTTGAATTATAGATTATGTCTGTGAGATCAGATGATTTTCAGAGCTCACATAAAGCTCCTTTTTTGCTTTTCTTCTTTAACGTTTATGCATTTGTTACTGCATGTGGTCAGAGTTTATACTCTATCAGGCATTGTACAGTTTTGTGCTTTATGAGATATTGTCATCTCCCTTTGGAACAGAGATGGGGCCCAGCCCTGCACACCTGCTGGGAATCAAAACAAATTTCTGTCCGTTTGGGCAGAAACATTTAGGCCTATTGTACTACAGTGGGCCTGAATAATACACTATTTGCGGCTGCATTATCATTATGTGGGCTTGTAAGCAGAGGATGAAAAAACAATGGGATAGTTAGGGAGGGGACAGCAATAGGAGTATGAAACAATTTGGTTTAGGACAAAAAATGCCCTTCAACAGAAAAGGCCCTGTGGTCTGCATGTGGTCCTAATTAGAAGGCAACATTTTTTGACGGTAAATTGATTTTTAATTGTTCAGTCCCTGATTCATCCAGGTGGCCAAGTTCTCCTATTTTATCCCTCTCTGTATGTCTGTCTCCCTCCCTCTCTTTGAGTGGAACATGTTTGGAGCTGCCTGCCACGCTTAGCAGCAATTTCCTGAACAAGAGCAATTCATTCAGGATTAGACAGAGAGGAGGGTGCTAGGAGGGGGACACTGGAAACACACAAAAACAAGAGTTCATCCATAATTGTCAGTGATGCTTTTCTACTTTAGTCATTTTGGATGTGGTACAGGGGAAATAGTCACAGTGGATGTTTCCATTTACCTTCATTTTGTTGCCTTCTTACCAAGAAGCCACTCAGACTTGTGCAGGCTAATGGCTGTGATGGTGTGTAAAAGCAGTTTGACTGCACTGATCTACATCAGCCATTGTTGAAGCAGGCCTGGGGATTTTCTGATCTGATTACACTGCCACTGGCTGCGCATGAAATCTGGTGCTGTGCCAGTTCATCTGGTGAATGGAGGGGAACACTGGGAGTCTGTGACAGTGGGGTGACACCAGTATCTCCCTTTGTCAACTCCGCTTTTTATTAAGAATCAGCTCTTGTCACAAGGTGATCTGTGGTCAATACTTCTATTTTTGTGGTTATATACACACTATAGCGTGTAACTGCAGCCTGCTCTGTATTAACTATGAATTACATGTATTTTGTCAGCTGCAGCATAACAAGTGATATTAGGATTCACAGCAGTTTCATAAATATATGAAACATAAAAATGTTAAGTTCATTTTAAAGACTGGCAGCTTTTCCAGTCTGAATGTGATGTTGTGCCAAAGACGTTTTGCTTTTCCAACATGAGCTCTATAAATTCTCTTAGGCTCCTCTTGTTTGTGTGTTACTTTTATTTGGTTATTTATTCAATTCGTGTTTCAATTTCAATTCGCATTATTTCTGTTATTACGGTGCATGTGCAATACGGCAATATCCAAGCTGACAGGCAGGTTTCTCATGTTTCTCCTTCGGACTAAACCTAGCTGTACGGTTCAAAGGACTTAGTATGACATGGCTGCATACTCTACATTACAGCCTGGATTCCCATCTACCCGGATGTATAACTCCATGTCACAGTGACATAGTAACACTGCAGTATATTGATTAATACAGCCGTGAAACAGACTGTAAAATGAGGTGCATGCAAAAAGCTCCAGGAGCAGCTCTCTGAATATCAAAAGTCTTACTTTGTGGTAATCTTCTCAGCCACCTGTGGAACAGTATGACTTCTATTTTTAGATACAATCTGCGCATTTTCTCACTTTCAGTCTGCAGCTCTGAATACCCATGTGTTCAGTAACTGTTGTTAAATATTTATCGACCCCAAATCCAACATCACCTGCTCAGTATCCATTGCAATGGCTTTAAGTACTCGAAGGATCGAAGGAGGTGTGACCTTTCCCTCTGCTCGGACACACCGTGGCACCAAAATGAGGTTCATGACATCTGTGATCACTCATCTGCATGCATTCCCTGGTGTTTAGGCTGCAAGTCTATTCTTTATATCGCTTTTATGTTCCAACCAAGTCAACCTCCAGTACAGTTCCTCATCTCTTATTATCGCTTCAAAAGTCACAGTTTCATAGAAATTCACAGAAACTGTAACCCAGGTGCATTTTTCCTAACATCTGTCTTGTTGAACATTAGTTTATATGCAGTGTTGCTCCATTATGATAGCAAAGATGTTGAAATGGAGACATGATTAAAAAGTGAGAAAATCCTTAGCAACGGCCAAGCGAATGACCCAAATCACCAGCTGCTGTCATCACAAAGCAATATACGCACAATGCACAAACAAAAGAAATGAGTTCACACAACAGTTGGGAAAAAATGTCTGTAAAGCTGCGTTTCCATCTTGTCCTTCCACCACAACACATCTCTCACTTTTTACACACCAGTGTTGAAGCCAGAGCGCCAACTGATGTGATGTTTGATTTTTACACCTGCGCTGACGACGTTTCGTCAGCGCAGGTATTTACAGCGAAACAGGTATTTACAGCGAAACAGTGAACCCTGACAAAGCTCATCCACCCATGCAGCAGGGAACGGTCATCACTGTCACCATCACAGGATTTCCAGTCTAACAGCCACAGAGCTACCCCCACGCAGACTGCCTGTTTTCACTGTGAGAGAAAAGCAGCCACGCTGAGCCTGGGAGGACGTGCAGCTTTATTTTAAAAATCAATCAGACAGACAAACTGGTATGAAATGGCAGGGAGATAATGTGATGGTGTGGCGTGGTGACCTTTAAACACGGCCTGCCGCTACAGCCCAACCACCACAAAACCCTGACCTTTGTAGAAGCATTACAGAAGCCTCTAATCTGAGAGCTGGTTGGGGGATGGGGACACATGCACACATATGTACCTAATTTGCACAGGCATGGACACCACCTTGTATTTGTTTCATGCATATTTATGGATAAAGGCTGACACACGCGCAGCCATGTATTTACAGGTAGACACACGGAAACATATCGTGCAGACACACACAAACAAACACACACTCAGCAGCCTTCCAGTTGGCTGCAAAGGCCAGATGTGATAATGGCTTCCTGTATGTTAATGCTGCCGGCTGGAACGCCTCTGTCTGCTCCTCAGTATTCCGCTCAGGTGACGCTCACATCATTTTGAATTGCAAAATGCCAGAAGTGGAATGACACATTGTTTTTAATGCCATTGCCAGTGTGCATTTAGAGAAAATACAGAAAAAATATCCTGTGGAGTGTTTGAATAGATAATTATGTGCGGCACTGTGTGTGCATATGTAAGTACGTACGTGTGCAGAGTGCAGACTGAGCAATCTGACCCAGGCAAGTGGAAGACTCGTGGTAATTGTTGGAAATGAGAAAATGGATCCATATATATTGATTATCTTCGTCCATTAGGAAAAATTGGTGATGTTTAAGCAAGTGATGTGATGACACATCAATACAAGAGAGCCAGGAATAAAAAAAATAACATCTATGATTCCAAAGGAAGTGCACATTCTGGCAGTCTGGTTGAATAGAGTCTTATCGAGAACTGCTTTGCTGAAGAGGAAATATATGACTTTTTCAGCTGAGTTATTTCTGCACAAACCGTCTGCAATTAAGAAACGGTAATTTATGGTTGGATGTCATTTGGCAGAGGAGGGAGAAGAAAGAAGAAGGTGGAGAAATGTTGTTTTACTATTTAAAAATGGGGATACTGATGCACATTGTTAGACAGTCTCCAAGGAGACATTGATAGTGCTGCAGTGTTATTCACATGAATAGTGTCATGGTGAAAATGAAGCAGGATATACGACCCTGAGTGAACTGCATGTGATCAGTGTGTAGAAGTGTCTTCCTGCACATTCCTGGCGTCATGGCAACATGACGCCAGTGCACTGCAAAAATGCCCAAGTGCTTAAATACAAATAATCTGAAGTATATTTATTCGTAATGGAAGAACGAACAAAGAATTTCTTTGTAGTGAAGCGAAACTGTGAGTTTAAAACAATGAAAACTTTCTAGTGAACTCCACTGCAATCAAGCTATTCTGCACATACTCTGGATACCTTCTCCACTTTTAATATTAGGCTGCAAGCTTTACATATCAATGAAGCTCATAGTTGGTGCAGGATCAGGTAAAACTGTCATCACTCATTGCTGGCTCTTTGGTTCGTTGATCCAGTTCAACACAGGGCTGTGCATAGCTTTCCATTTACTTCTGGTAGCTGGTAGATCACAACCAGGAAGTGTGAGCAACTACGATGAGGATGAAGAGTGGAGATGACACACCTGTGGATGGAGATGCCTATGAGAGAGAGCATGGACTGTTTATGTCTGTGAAGGTTCTCAGTCATCCAGGTCATCGTAGTCAAAGGAGCTTGCAAAGAAAAGCGTCTGGACTTCTTTAAGTTGCTTGAAGACGTTTCACCTCTCATCCGAGAAGCTTCTTCAGTTCTAAGGTCAAGTCAGTTTCACACCTTGGCTCAGGCGATTAGAGGATCATCAGGGGGTCCTTTTGTCCCTCTGTGGGGGGAAACTCCCACTAGGTTTATATCTGGGACTCTCCACCATTTGACCTTAGAACTGAAGAAGCTTCTCTGATGAGAGGTGAAACGTCTTCAAGCAACTTAAAGAAGTCCAGACGCTTTTCTTTGCAAGCTCCTTTGACATGGACTGTTTAATTCACGCATGGAGAGAGTTTGCACAGGTGTTCCCCTGCCAGTAGGAGGTTCTCTAACATGAATGGGTGGGAGTAGATTGCCTGTGGCCCACTTCCCCCAGTAGATCATGCTCTCACCCCATTGATTGCACTCGCTAGCTCCCTTCTTGTGAAGGCCACATGCCCGAGCAGAGACTCTAGGGTTATGGATTCCCTGCTGGCTAGGCTACACAGGGCCATGTCAACTACCTCCCCATTGACTTTTCTTCGGGCCAAGCCGGCCAGCCCTCTTCCCTGTCTGCCTTACAATGCAAGGCAGCTTGGTCTGCTCTGGGGGCAGAGCCTTGGTTTTAATTTTCCATGAACTGGGAGACCACCTGCAGTTCCTCCGCAGACCCCGCCGTCATGTCCATCCCAAACTTTACGATCCAGCGTCGACCAGAGCTCAGCCACTCTCCCCAGTAGTTCCCCAGACAAGGCTGAACAGCAGCAGGTGTGTGCCATCATCCCCCTTAGGTGTGACCGGCCTCCCGGGGGAACACACTCACCTGTGAGGACTGCTAGCCCAAGGCAAACCCATCAAATATATTCAAGTTCATAAACACTCATGAACCCTGGGTCACCAGACCCAGGCCCATGACACTCAGCTCTCCTGGGGAAATGTGCAATATGGGAGGTGGATGCTGGGGACCACCAAGCTGGGCTTTTCTCACACTATCTTTTGGTTCCCAAGCAGGATGCAGGACTGGGGACTCTGCCTGATTTTGGATCTCAGGGGCCTCAACCACTATCTTCAGTACCTGAGATGCAAGATGCTGAAGGTCCCCAAGGTAAGGCAGGCCATCAGTGCCCTGCATTCCTACTGAAGGCCCTGTCTGAATTCCACCTGTTCCATTCAGGTGAGCTTCGAACAGCTCCCACTGAGAGGTTGGCCCAGGAGGCAGCTCAGCACCAGGCTGCCTTGTGCTCTGGCCATGCTTTGGCAGTGTAGTCAGTACCCGGCAGTCCATTCAGGGATCCTGAGTCGACAGCTTTCTAGGACCTGGTTGTCCCACTAGATCGTGGACACCATTTAGGAGGCATATGCCTCTTCAGGGTTTCCCTTCTGGAGTGCGCGCCCACTCTACCCAGAGGGGTGGCCACATAGTGGGCCTCAGCCATTTGTGCGGCGGCAACATGGTCATCTGCATCAACCTTCCCCAGGTTTAACCACCTGAATGTGGCAGCCAGCCCCTCTGTCGGGGAGAACGTCCTGCCTCTTAGTGGTAGGTGGATAAGGGATCATTTGTGTCCAAAGCAGTCAGTATACTAAACAATGAGATGCTGTGACATATATTGTTTAATTGTTGTATTAAAGTTTTGTATATTAAAACTTATATTTCATTGTGTTTTTTATTATATATTTATGTTATTTTTGTTGGTTCGTATGAAGTAACTTGATTGCTTTATGACTTGGTGAAGCGAAGACAATTCTCCATTGATGTGAATAACAACGTTATTCTATTCTAGTCCTTTAGTCAGGGGTGCTATGAAGGATGGTTTGGAGATGGTGGCTCTGACAGAAAGACAGGAGGCCAGCTGACGATGTTCATGGCTTCATGGGGTGTAAAAAGCATGGACATGACTAGTGTAAAGAACACACGGCAGATCCGTCCACACATTCATGCTATTCAGCATCTTGCTTTTATTCACTGGTTGCTGTTCACACGTGGCTGCAGCTTTCCAGCCGCCAGCCGAACATACACACCAACAACAACAATTCTCACGACCCAGTACAGATTTTAAAGCCGGCAAGGTGTGATTGCAGATGCCGCGCTGGTGCGTTCGCCTCACTCGCAGCGGCACCTCAGACCACGCCCCGCCACAACTAGAAATTAATACAAGAGCTGAGGCTGAGTGCTTTGGAGACAAAGTTAGAGAGGCAAGGCTGAGGTGGTTTGGACATGTGCAGGGGATGAATAGTGGGTATGGTGGACAAAGGATGGTGAAAATGGTGCTGCAGGAGGAAAAGAGGAAGACCTCAGAGAGGTTCATGGATCTAGTGAAGGAAGACATGCAGAGGGTAGGTGTAAAACAGAAGAAGATGGTATAGAATGAGATGTGGGGACTATTAAAGGGAGCAGCTGAAAGAAGTGGTTGCAGATAACATATGACTCTGGCTCTTCCTGTAGAGTGCTATTGTGTCTCTACACAGACTCCAGGGATGGGCACGGTTCTGGTCCTCTTCCTGTCCACAGCCCACTTAGTCTTTGCCAGGGTAACCTGCAGATGCTTCTGTTTGTATCATGTAACAGAGCAGACTGCAGCAGTCCTGCAGAAAGGTGAAATTTGGATATTGTGGTCAGTTTTTCTGTACCCTTAAATTGTGTAGTGAAAGTAGACAGTAAAGGAGAAAATCGAATCACAAAGAAAAAAAAAATTGCAGAGAAACTTATTTTTCATTGTGAATAAATGAAGATTCTCTCACATTCAAAAGGAAAAAATAACTCTTTGTGCAGGAGCTCCTTTGCTTCTTTCAGGCACAGCGTTTGCTGTAAAGTGTAGGGAAGGTGACTGTGTGAGCGTGCAGTGGTGGTCCAGCCTGAGGTGTGACACATTGTTGCACAGCCTTATGCAACACTGACATCTTTTGGTGCTGGTGGGGCTGACTGTCAGTGCAGCCTGTGCGCCAGCCACACTCCCCTAAATAAACACACAGTTTGCCTGTTTGTTGACAAGATTGCAGGTAAGTGGAAGTGTCGCTCAGCCAAATATGCAGGAAATACGACCGTGTTCTGGGCGTAGTGCGGGTGTTAATTTTCACTGGTTCCTAAACACTGGATCCATAGTTCATAGAGGACAGAGGTACAGGAATATCAGGAGTGGAAGGTCTAACAGTATATCAGAGCTCACAACCTTTCTTCAACAGAATGATGACTTGAAATATATTTTGAAGCTAAGGCTTCTATATTGTTACTTAAGTAGAGTCATGGATGCAGAACTTACAGTAATAATTGTTCTTTCATAAACCGTATAAAATTCAAATATGTATGCACTTCAAATAAATCTTTAAAAATGTTTAAAAATCCATGTGAATGAAAATATAAATGGTATAAAAGTGTAAAAAAGGCTAAATACACAGAGACACATAAGCAAAGAAGACGTCATACAAATCAGGAGTCAAAGAGAAAACCTCTCTCTCTCTCTCTGGTAGACATGCGACAGCCCTGACCTTTATTATTATTATTATTATTATTATCATTATTATTATTATTATTAGCACTTTATACAAATTGTCTTGTTTACCCGTTCATACAAGCCATCAAAGAACAACTCGGAGTCAGTATCTTGCACAGGGATATTTGACATGCAGACTGGAGCAGCCAGGGATCAAACAAACAGGTTGCTGTCAGTATTTTTCTTTCCTAGTTTTAAGTTTGAGTTCACTGGAATGAATGAGAATAAAAGGCTAAAACGATACTGCAGTGTTGCAAAACTATAATCACATTATGGGGCAGCGCTTTTACACTTTGACTTTGTTGGATCTGTTAAGCTTAACATTTAATAATACATAATAAATAGCACATATGTCATCATAACAGAAAAACAAACTTTAAAACAAACAAACAGAAAATATAAAATGAAAAGAAAAATTAGAATGACTTAAAAATAAAAGAACTCCAGTGGTCCTGTTCAGACACGTTTCTGGCTAAATCATGCTCATGGCCTTTCTTTATGAGGCAACACATGTACACTCAGCATTTTGGCCAAAAAACATGAACAATCTACAGCCAACACTCAACTTTACTGCGAACAACAAAGACGCACAACGAGAACTCAGCTTCCGGGCCAAAGTCAAACGTGACCGGTCGCAGCTTTTACTTTGAAAGCCGTTAGAGGAAGTGGCATCCTCGGCGGGCCTCTGAGTGCGGCTGCTGCGCGGAGTTGAGGTGGAAGTTTGTGTTTAGTTAGTCTCCGGAGCTGAGAGCGATGAGCGGGCACACGGTCCCTGCAGACTTCTCAGAACACATGCTGGACCTGGACGAGGACGAGGACCTGGAGGTTTTCACCAAGGTAACTCCCGCAGCCGCGGGACTGCGCTTCCAGCCGCTGCTCAAGTTTACTCTTTCCGAAGATTCACCGCCCACACTCACACATACACTCGTCGGGTCGAGGGGCAGCTCTTCGGCGCGTGTTTGCGCAGGCGCAAGAGGTGAAGAGCTCGAGCTTGAAACATAAAGGATGAAAGGTGGGGCTGCTGAAAGTTTTCGCTGTCATGTTGTCATCAGGTTAAAGAGTAGGAGAGCTGTGGAGCCGGCTTTACGCGACTGAAGAAAACTTTTGTGATACTTCTCTCAAAATGTCGAGTTAAGATCTCAGACTTGATAGATAATAACTCAAAACCGAGAAACTATCTTGAAGTTTCGATTTAGAAGTCGAAGCTTTCAGCTTGGCTCTGTGTGTGTGGAAGCCTGTGAGTTCACTTCATTCATGCGTGCACACTTCCGGGCTCAGTCATGTGACATCACTGTAAAAGTGTGTGATCGTCCACGCCGACACATAAAGTGCGCTCACTGTTAAAAATTCACTCGCATGATTGGAGGAAATCTCAGGTCCACGGAAGCAGCAGGTTCCATCTTCACTTACAGTCTATGTACACTCAGCAGTCACGTGATCGGAACCTCCCAGGTGTGTGTTTTCTGACGATCAGCTGAGTTTTGAAGATTTAGTGCTGCTGTGTGATGACTGCAATGTTATTCTCACAGCCACGAGAGCCTGAGTGGCAAGTCTGAAAGAAGTTCTATAACAACTCTTAGTTATTGTGTTTGCAGCTCTCTGTAGATTTCATTTCAAATAAGAGTGAAGCAAGATGTGTGTGGTGGTCTGTGCTCAGGTGGTCTGTGCTCAGGTAAACAGGGCTGTGTTCTAGTTGTGATGAAATCCATAGTAATAGTAGAACCCACTCCAGCTGTAACAGTGATAGTGCTGTGCACTCCAACCTCGATTCGTTGTACTAACCAGGTTCCAAAACAGTGAGACACTGTGCAATCTGTAAATAAAAACCACATTTGAACATCTCATACGTCCACATTTTATTCACAAGAAAACATAACAGATGTTTAAACTGGGAAATTTTTTCTCAGGGCCAGGGGCAGATCTAGAGGGTGTTTTGCATATGACAGTGTTGTTTATTGAAATAAGATTGCAATAACACTTTGAGCCTAGCTACAGTTAACACTGAATATATTGCATAGTGTTACCCCCCTCCATCATTAACAAATGGTTCAGCCCACAGCGCAGACCGGCTTTATTACTTGTTGTCAGTAGCAACCCATGCCTATGATTGTGCCAGAGCACATTTTGAATGAACACCATGGACATTTCAGATTTCACACAGGTGGTTGGTTGTTACACTCTGAAAAAAAACCTATAACTACTTATAGGAATTTATGTTTTTTGTGTGATTTTAGATCAGTTGTGTTACTACAGCATGTCAATGAAAGAAGTGTAAATTCGACACGTGAGGTTGAGCTGAAGCGAATGAGACCAAACAAGGCAAAAAGATAAAATAATAATAATGATAGTAATGGATTGGATTTATATAGCGCTTTTCAAGGCACCCAAAGCGCTTTACAAAAATGAAACAATTTAAAGATGAAATACAAAATCAAAATTTAGAAAATCAAAACTGGCCGGTTATATTTTGGACCTCAGAGAGTGAACCCAACAAATCATGAAAATTTAGGCTTCATTTTTGTTGACGGTGCAGATCTCTGACACTTTGTGTAAATTAAGCAACAATTTGATTGTTGTTGTTGTGGTTGTTGTCCCGTTTGGATCTTTAGCCATCAGAATTGTTGTCTTAAGGCCAAGAAAGACGCCAAGCGGATTTATTTTACCAAGTGGATCATCATGGCCTTGCCATATTGGTCCATTTGATTGACCTTTATTATAATTATGTATTTATTTTATTTTCGGTTGCTATAAATGGGACAAACAATTTGATTATTTCTAACAAACAAAGTGTGAACTTCCGCCCCATGTTGTGTAGCTTTCTGGATTTTATACTTATTGGGCTACATATTTATTTATTATACAGGCTGTACAGTACATAGCATCAAAATACACATTTAATGCAACTGAAATGTTTAATTATGTGGGCTACAGAGAATAATTAAGTTATTGACTGTATTTATATGTAACGTGTATGAGCGACATGTATATATGTACACGTTACATATAAATGCTGTAAGTATACTTACGGCATTTAAATCATTTTAACCATATGTAACACCTGCGTATGTGTTTGTTTGTTTTAAAAAGGCTTTGATTTGCCACCCCATCTGATCTTCATGCCACCCTAAGAAAATTTCTTTACATCCAGCCCTGTCAGGGCCATGTTTCCTACTGTGCACTAGGCAGTCCTGGCTGGTTTCATGATGCTCTGGATCAGGGCTGTCCAAACTTTTTGCAAAGAGGGCCAAATTTTATAAAGTGAAGATGCCCAGGGGCCAATGGTTCCGTAACAAAGTTGTATGAAAATATAATGAAGAACAATTTTAATGGTCACAATTACCTTTATTTTTAAAATGGAACTGTACCTAAATAAAAGCCACTCAGGCAAGCAGGAACAACTCTAAAGACACAATTGTGCCTTTCATTTATATATGGAGAGTCAGATAACATTGAACAAACTGTGAAGAATACCCTACATTTCCATGAGTTTGCAATATCTTTGCCTCATGAACATTTTAAACAGGAGTTATAAGTAATGAAAAGTGGTCTGTTATCAATAAAGTTAAACAAAAAGTGAATTTTGCCCTTCACTTTTACAAGATCTTTCAGGAAGCCAAAGTTTTTCACATCTACAGGAAGATTACATAACTGGGAAGTTCACTTGCACAAGAAATACACATATTTACACATATGTAAATATACACAATATGTACACAACACACACAACTATGAGTTAAGAGCATAACATCAACAGTTAAAGCCAAATCTTAAATGTTTAATAAAATGAGCCATCATTTGATTCAGCTGTGCTAAACCCGAAAGAGAACTAAAACATGCAGGGTAGCAGCTCTCCAGTAATTTGGACATCCCTGCACTACTGAGAGGGGTGATACTGAGATCGAGATTTTAGTAAAGCGATCAGGTCTGGTTTGAGGGCAGTGGTTGAGATGCGTAAAATATCGTGGGAGACACTCATCCTTGATCTCACAGGGTTCTTCTTTAAGTTCATGAGAGAGAATTTTGCTCACACAAATATGTGAAACGCGATAGCTGTTGCGTAACTCTTCATTTGGGCATTAATGTCCTCTGGGAAACTGTCAGTAACCTCTTTCAAAGCTGGGAAGTGTGCGGTACAGGGCTCTGTTAGGGACAAGTGTCTTTGGAAAAGTTGCCGTTTGCTTCCAAAGGCCTTGATGTGAGCGTATAGTTGGCTCCCCACTGCGTCGTTTCCTTGAAGATTAACATTCAGCGCATTCCGATGCTTCGTGATGTCGACCAAAAAGCCAGATTTGCCAGCCATACAGTATCAGACAGTTCTTCCACTGGTTGTCCCTTCTCATCCAAAAACTGTCTGATTCTGTCTGAGAGAGAAAAATCGCTGTAGTGCAGACCACCTCACATCGTTGTGATAAATTATGTCACTGTATTCAGCCTGGATGTCATGCAGAATCTGCTGAAACTGTCGGTGGTACGGAGCTTTAGAGCGAATACAGTTGATTGTCTTTGCTACTGGTTTCATAACATCATCAAATTTGAGATGTTTGGCACAGAGAGCCTGCTGATGAATGATACAGTGAAGTTTAACAGCGTTACCTGCTTCTTTGCTGACTTTATTGCAGATCCGCCACAGCAGGTGCACCATCAGTAATGATGCCTTTACTCCATGGTAGCGTCACATCATCAACAGCTTCACAAACAGAAGCCAATCCTCTGGTTTGACCCTTAAGGCTTTTGAGATCCAGCGGCTCCTCTGTCACGTTCATCTTGTCGTCGACTCCTCGTAAAAGAATCAGCAGTTGCGCGGTGTCAGATGCATCGGTGCTTTCATCGCAGTCTAATGAGTAATAATCAAAATCCACTCCTCTGTCCCCCAGCTGCCTGTCGAAGTCTGACGATATATCCTCAACTCTGCGTGCCACAGTGTTGCGTGCCAAGCAAACATTCAGAAATTCTTGCTTCCTCTCGGAGCAAATGTTCTCCACCATTTTCATGACACAGTCTTTGAGAGATGTACCTTCAGTGAAAGGTTTGCCATGTTTAGCTATTAACACTTCGTAGCTGGCTTTCCTGATATCTTCATGTGTCCCACAGGCCCGCGTGATTAATCGCTGTTGCGAAGCCAGAGCAGCTTGGAGCTGCTTCAGCTTTTCAGCGCGCTCACTCCCTGTTAGCTTGTTATATGTTGCAGCAAGTTTAGTCTCGTAGTGTCTCCTAATGTTGAAATCCTTAAACAAGGCAACAGTCTCTTTACAAATCAGACAAACACAACTGCCTCGAGTTTCAGTAAAAAAATGCTGCTATTCCCACCGCTCCTGAAAGCGGCGGCCCTCACTGTCAACCTCTTTTTTTTTTTTTGTACTGTCGCCATGGCAGAAATGAGCAGAGAAGGGCGGGCTCACAGCACAGGTGCAGGTAGCTGAAAAATGTGCTGCCACCATGTGGTGAAAAAAGGAATTGCATTTTTAAAGTCATGATTTATTTATTCGGACTAAGGAAGTGAGCCATAAATAATACATAATTAGACTGAAGCTGCGGGTCACGTGAAATCTGACTGTGGGCCAGACTTTGGGCATGCCTGCTCTAGATGTTCTCAGCTGGTGAAACTGGACTCTTACTATGAAGTAAGTGAATGGTCAAGTGTTCCAGGTCCTGGACGAAAGCTGCATTGTCTCATGTACATGTGAGGTTCAGCTAACAGACAAACTCTCCTTTGCAGTACCCCAGCATAGCCTTAAGGGTGAACCAGTGAATCGTCCCACTCATCCCCAGACAGTTTCATTTAAATAGCGCCAAATCACAACAACAGTTGTGTCAAGGTGCTTTATATTGAAAGGTAAAGACTAGTGATGGGAATGGCAATAATTCCATTATTGATATTATTTATCGATTTGATATTTTGTCAATTCTCACTGGGATCTCACTAGGTCTGCTTTAACAGTTACCACCATCAGTAAGCAACATATCAAAGACATGTGAACAAATTAACTGCATGTTTTTGGTCAAATGTTTGTCCATTTTGGATGTGTTTCCTCTCTTCATTGTGATCAGTGTCATTATTCAAAAAAGTAATGAACAATTTTATTAAAAGTAATGCAGTACCTTACTTAATTACTCCAAAGAGAAAATTATTCATTATACTCCTCATAACACAACCTGAAAAACAGTGTCTCATAATTGCCATTTAAATCTAAACGTACAGTCCCACACACCAAAACAAATCCCTGTCCTGATGAGGATCTTTCTCAGTGTTTAGGTCTGAGCACAAAGCCAGCAGCACAGTACAAAGATGAAAACCAGCAGAAAGACGCTTCGACGCCACAGTGATTCCACACATGAACAGGTAGAAATGAAGGCTGCTTCGTGACATCTGTTACCCGATGAGGTGGAGTGACGGCACACTTGACCGCGGTCCTATGCTGGCATTTACTCAGCTTTAGCGTCACTCTGGATTTTTGGCTAGCTTTAGCGTTAGCATGCTGTCTGTGCAGGTGTTTGCAAAGAGCCGAAGTTATGTTAGCAGTATAATAGTTTCTGTCCGTCATGCGGTTTACACTTTACCATTACATTCTTGACCTTCTGTGCAATAAAAGTAATGTCCACGCTGTAAACTGCCCTGCAAGAGCCGATATGCGCGGTCGATAGACAAGCAGACTGACGATGACTACTCAAATTCTCGATTACTACAATGATACAACTAAGGAGGTCCCAAAATATTCCTTCCACCCCCGAATATATCCCCAGTTGAGGTCAGCAGCACCTTCACCCCCACTTTACACCCTCTGAGTAAAGAACTGCCTTCCACTCCTGAGTCACGTGACAGTTTGCCAGCCCCTATGAAAGGAACTAAATTATGTCTAAACCAGTTTACCCGAGCTGGGATAAGGTTACTAGGGCCCCAACCTGGAGCAATGCCTGGGGAGGGAGCTCCAAGGAGAGTGTCTGGTGGCCGCAGCTTGAAGAGACAACATGGGCCCGCCTTCTATAGACCCACCACAGGAGGCACTGTAAGGTCGGCTGCAGTGTTGTGTCGGACTGCAGTCGGGGAGGAGGCCCTAGCAGTCAGATTCCTATCGGGACATGGAATGTCACTTCTTTGGTGGGAAAGGAGCATGAGCTAGTGCGTGAAGTTGAGAGATACTAGCTAGATATCGTTAGGCTCACCTCAGTGTAATCCTGGCGACTAATTTGTTAGCCGATTAACTGTGGAAAAGAAATTAGACTAATTATCAGTCTGAAATGAAGAAACACTCAGAGATTAAGTTAAATTCAAGAACTGTTTAATGGAAAACGTCGAAAACTAATACGAAAGGTGTTTAAAAGGCATTATTATGATGCTTGGCTGAATATGACAGAATATGACAACCGCTTCAATAAAAGCTGAAGTAACAAAACAATAAATCATCTAGCAATTTTCTCTGGCTTATCTGAATGACTGGTAAGTCTGGTACTGAATAGTGACAGCAAAGATTAGTCGGCTAGTTGAGTAGTCATGTACATCCCTTTGGGTCGGGGGACAGGTCCTGACTATCAGTTGCAGTCTTCTTGGAGTCACTGAGTGGGGTGATGGAGGGTGCTCTGCCTGGTGACTCCATCGTCCTACTAGGGGACACCTTGGCAAGGGCGGTGTGACCTGGAGCCTAATGATGTCTCCACAACTCCAGTTTCATGTAGAGTCCACTCTGGTGTACAGAGGTAAAATGACACAAAATGTGTCATTGTCCAAAAACCTATGGACTTACCTGTGTGTTGCTTCAGTTATTTCACATGGGCGTTACCCATGCAGGTATTCGTGTTGGATGCTGCAGAAAGAAAGAACAGCAGTTTGCACAGGCTCACCTATAAGAACCTTTGAGATCTTTGATCCCCAAAGGCGGCTCCTGTCTTCTTGACTCTACACGAGCGAAACTGTGATTGTGAGCTTATAGGAGAGATGACAGCATGCCGTAGAGCAAAAAGGTGCAAAAGAGCCTAGTCCTGAACATAAACACGAGTCGACATACACACTGATATGAAAAGCGGTTTAATGGAGGGATTTCAGTCAGGACGAGCTGCGTGCATGAAAGAAATGAAGCTACCAACAGTCCTGTTACTATGACAACTGTTGCTGTCACAGTCCAGTGCTGCTGATGAGGATCTGAGCGTGTGCAGATGCGTCCTGCATGTGGCTCAGGTATTTTTACACATTTAACACACTGCACAGCTGTACGGTCCCTGCAGCCGAGCACACATCTATGCTTCCACATCATGTTACCATAACAACCAGTTCACTCACAAAGACATACAGGGAAGTAGTTGTGAATAGATGTTAGCCGAGGGCAGAAGCATCGCTGCTGCTGTTTCTGCTTTCTGCAGATGGAGATAATGTAGAACTATCAACCATCCAGAGACCAGAGCCATGCCACGTTTGTCACCACACACCATCACAGGAGCCCGACGCTGACCTCAGACTGCTGTTAGAGGAAACACACCTGTAGGCAAAGCGTGTACGCTTCACTACTATTTGCATAAAGTGGATCATTTGAATGCAGAAGCAATAATATCCATGGTGAAAGGGCGGAGCTTACAGATGACATGGTCTGTTGTGAGGTGACAGTTTGATGGAAGTGTGTAGATGCTGTTGATGTTGTTGCACTGTGTGGCTGAATTTGAAACCGGGAGCTGCAAAGCTCACTTCGTGATGTGAATATGAGTTTGTTGTTTGGACACCAGCTTCTCTGGTCTGGTGTCTGAACTGTGCGTGTGGAGCTGTAAAGGTAGCCAAACATGGAACGATGGCTTCTGCCTCCACACTGATGTCGGCATGTTTCAGGGGCCAGCTGTAGTACCAAGGACGTGTCTGTCTACTACACCCAGCTTTATTGTCATTCAACTACTGGACAAGATATGAATGAAACACACTTTTTAGTCTCATTATATGCACTATGCTACTAAACATAACATTGAGTCCCCTGTCTTACCCTCTAAATAAGGCTGCCACAAACGATTATTTTGATAGTCGACTAGTCAGATCATCATCCATTGGAAACAATGTGCCAGGAGTCCGACCCAGAAAGAATAATAAGAGTAACATTAACACTAAGTAGCTGCGGCCATTGCTGGAAACTGGAATTGGCTGGGCTGCGCTATGAATTCTGGGATAGGTTGGTCCATGACGGAAGATGCTGACCTTGAATTTGGACACAGCTAGGATACCGGACTCATCTTCTTCTTCTTCTTTGGTGTTTAACGGCAGCTGGCATCCTTGTGCTGCCACACTCTTAAATCCTACTAGTTATTCCTGCGTCTTACAAAGCTTCAAACGACGCCTCGACTATTAAATTAGTCGTTGACGATTCGTGACTAGTCGACTAATCGTGGCAGCCATAAATATAAAGAAGGAATCATTATGAAGCAGAATATTGCACAGCTGCTGTCAGGTGTGGGTGACATCAACACTTCACAGACTCATGTTCAGTAAGTCGTGTTGTTGAGGTGGAAGGTGTTGACTATTGAGGGTGGAGCAGTTTAACAGTCGGGCTGAAGGTTTTTTACTGGACGCAGCGCGGCCTCCTCCTACTAGGCATTAGAGCAAGCACCTGTGCTTACAGGTGGTGCTTGTTCTACATCTAATGGTGTTGGTGCCACTGATGCGTGGTAAGTCTGCAGACTTTTACCGTCTGCAGCTCCTTCCCCAGTGCGTCTGCCATGCCACACAGTGAAGGCGTAGGTCAGGACGCGCTCCACCACACAGCTGTCGAAGGACAACATTCAGTCCAGCACATGCTAGGTCGTCTTCTTAATAGGTGTAGTGTTGATGGTGTTAGTCAGAGGTACGTAATGGACGGGCCGTCTACTCTATCTAATTAGAGAGCAGGGGAAGTGCCAGGTTTGCAGAAGTCCACAACTATCTGCCTGGTTGTCTGGATGTTGAGGATGAGGTATTTGTCCCCACACCATGTGTCAGGTCCTCCACCTGCAGCATGAACAACATCTCATCCTGTAGCTCTTTCAGTCACAGGTCATCGGTGTGGGCAGCTGTGGGCTGAGCACAGTGGCTGTGCAGGCTCTGTGGCCTGCAGCTCAGGAAATGCACAACTGAGCTCCATAAACTTATGAGTCATTGTTGTCTATGTGAGAGGGGGCCTGATGTCGTACTGAGCACTGATAGGAGTCCTCTGCCCCAGGTGCTGTATGCGCTTCCTTATGTAGTCAGAAAAGACGACGTGTTTTCCTTCAGGTCCTCACTGCTGCCTGTCTGAACACCTGCCAGTCTGTAGTCTCTAACATGGACACAGCCCCTCACTGCATGTAGTCCTGCAGCTTGGACACAGAACCCGTTATGACACCATAGTTTGATGAGGAGCCTGTCTACACCTATACATGGTCCTTTATCAGAGCACTTGATCAACAAACTCCAACATGAAGAAAAGTGAACTTTGTAGCTGCTCCATCCACCGTCGTTTGTTTTACACAGGAAAAATATATGTCAATGCTTTTGCATTCTTTCAGAAATGTAGCTGGGTAATTATGTCATTGGCATCGGTGAGCCACTGTCAATATGTGACATATTGAAATCGCGTTTGAATTTGCGCTTGTTTTTTTGCTTTCACTTTGCAATCGTGCGAACTGTGTATAGAGAGCGACAGCACTGATCTGTGAGTGATGATAATTTGTGCACCAATTCCTCTGACATCATCTTATTAATCGTTAGCTTACTATGCAAACATGACAAGTGAAATCTCCCGCAGCTTAAACATGTGAGAGGTTGATCGCGCAGAGAATCGCTGAGCTTATGTGAGTGCGTGTGTAAAAGCAGCAGGATATATATTTTAGTTCTGCTGAGCCAAATAAGACAGGTCAGGGTGAAGAAGTGACAGCCAAAGAAAAACTTACCACAAAACGGAGAAGTTATGACAAATCAGACTATAAGGCAAAAAGAAAGTGCAGCTTTATGGTTTCATGGACAAAAGAATTTCTGTGGCTGCCATATGACGAGCTAAATAACATGATGTTCTGTATGGAACGCCAGGACTGCCATAATGAATTAATTAAATACACCATTAAATAATTAATTAAATGTGGCAATAATTAATTAAAATTGGAATTAATTAATTAAATAAATAGTTATGACACATGTAATTAATTAATTATTGACACATTTAATTAATTATTTATGTATTTCACATTTTAATTAATTATTGACACATTTAATTAATTAATTATGTATTTCACATTTTAATTAATTATTGACACATTTAATTAATTAATTATTGACACATTTAATTAATTATTTATGTATTTCACATTTTAATTAATTATTGACACATTTAATTAATTATTGACACATTTAATTAATTATTTAATGATATATTTATTTATTTCATTTTGGCAGTCCTGGCGCCTGGCTCTCGTCATGAAATAATTTTATCTGTCAGCCTCACCCATCAAACTCAGGGGGCGGGGTTAACGCTGCCCATGCAGCTTCTCTAACATTTGATTGGTTGCCGTGCAAAGTAAGTCAAAACAGGTCGATCCTAGATAATCGATTGCTTGTGTAGACTTGGGGCAGCCAGGTATCCCAGAATGCAGATCAAATCACAGGCAGCAATGGTGGTGGTGTAGTTTTAAAATACCCCGTTTTTCTGTCACCAGCTACACTTTTAACAGTGTTTTAGCCGCGAATGTCGCGCCGTATGTCTGGTCAGGTTGTCAACATAGAACATGCTTGCAAAAGTGCTCAGATGTTTTCAGAGATTTCACTAGCTCTGCTAACAGTTAGCATGCAGAGTGCACCGAGGGGGTACATTAACCGGTTTGTTTACATATTCCACTCTCCGTGTTCCACATGTTGCATTCGCAGATTCTCATTTTCACCGAACGATCGTCTCTTTCCGCCTGGTCTTGTGTCTCTGTGCTTCTGTAACATAAAGAACGAGCTGACATTTTTCTCACGAAACCAGCGATCAGCTCAGCAGACCCTCAGTTTACCTGCATGCATCCTCCTCCTCATCTGTCAGCTGTTTAACACCTGCTGCTAATTCAAGAAACACGCCTACGTTACCTGGTGATAGTCACAGTTTAACTGGGCAGCCGGTGCTCGATATAACGCAATGTCAGCGCATTTTTCTGCACAAGATAAGTAAATATAGTGTTTTCCCCGAGTGCAGAGCTGCTGGAGCTTGTTTCCTTACAGAGCACTTTATAGGCGAACAGCTTTATCAGCGGCTGATGTCCAATCACCGGCACACAGCTTTGAAACCTCAGCTGAGTTTTAGCTCTCAGTGGTTAAACGCTGGACTTCATTCACTCAGGTTCTGTCTGTCGGGTCACGTTTACTTCGCTGTTTTATTTACAACTGAGCAAATCGGTTTGGCTGAGGTTAAAGTTACGTTTCATAACTGCATAGTTTCACAGACGTTTAATGGTTCACTGGCACATGTGTGAGACTGAACTATCATCTAAATATCATCTGTTTTTTAATAGTTATTCAACTGTATTCTAAGCACCAGCTGTCTGTTAGAATGTGATTTTTTTTCTCTCTCTGTTGGCAGAGGTATAAAAATGCGCAGGGAAATCTGACGTGCATGGCGAACTTCACCGACGATATTTAGGGAGGAATAAACACACATCAAACATAAATGAACCATTTGCCTGTCTCCATAATTGAGAGAATTTTCTCTTCTTATGTCAACACTCTCTCTCTTTTTTTTTTCTTTTTTTTTTGCTTTTTCGGTCATGTTATGTTTACCTGTCAAAGGCTTGTTACAAACTATGAAACACATCGTGCAGACTTCTGGATGTTAGAAGAAAACGAATACTGCTCATGAATGAGACTAAAGGCAGGAAGGTGTCCTTTAAAACTAAACATGTTAATAGGACCTCCCTGTTTATATCATAGTTTATGATATAGCATGTGTATTTCAGTAATAGCCTGCTGAGGCCACTATACGTGCTGGCCTCATATCAAATGTGAAGGCAGACTGAGTCTATGTTTGACGTTTGTTTATATCTAATCTTCCTTTTCAAACATTTAAACAGCAGCGAGTCTGCAGCTGAGGGAATACAAATTCAAATTGTCGGAACAGGTTTGCTCGTTTCTTGGATTCATTTGGTGATTTATTAAATGTATAACTGTTATTCTAATCTGCTGCTGAGTCTCTTACACTTTTCTTTATGCTGTATATTTTCACGTCTCTGGAATAGTTGGCAGTTAGATAGTCAGCTGGGAAACTTTGTGTTAACTCATGGAGCTGAGGATATCGTGGATATGCTGACCTCGCTGCGTGGTGTACAGAGCGAGGTCAGCATGATTAATATTCACAATAAAAATATTAGCCGAACATCATGAAGTCTGTATGTGTTTCATAGTGTCGAACAACCTTTGTACAGTTAAAGCCAGCAGTTACTACATGACGGAAACACCAACGTTATCTCTTTTATGTGTTTATACACAGGTCACGCTGATTACTGAACAAAAACCCAAAGATCAGATGTTAAACAGATTTATTTGCTCTCTCTCCTCCTTAAACATGTTTTTAATGTTAGTTATAATTCAGAATTGGCGACTGAAACACGTAGGACACATAAGAACATCAGGAAATAAAACACCGATAAATATAACCTCAGTAAAAGAAGTCAGCGGGGGTTACTACAGCTGTGTACCGGGGCCTGCGCTTTGTCGGTGGGATTGCTTGCGAGGCGAGCGGGTCTATCCCACGCTTTGCCGTGAGACTGGGACGACATCTCCGAAATCATCGAAACACTTTTGCAAAGAGGCTGTATCTTGACAAACCGACCAGACACATGAAGATTAAACCACTACATTCTCGGCTAAAAAAATATTAAAACGGTATTTGGTAACACACAAACAGGGTTTTTCAAAGCTCAGTTCTGTTAGCTTCCACATGCCGGTTGTTGTGTGCTAGAAACAATGGCCACCAGGCCAAAGCAATGGTTTTGACTCGATCAGCGTTAACCCCGCCCCCTGAGTTTGATGGGTGAGGCTGACAGATAAAATTATTTCATGATGAGAGCCAGGCGTCAGGACTGCCAAAATGAAATAAATAAATATATCATTAAATAATTAATTAAATGTGTCAATAATTAATTAAAATGTGAAATACATAAATAATTAATTAAATATGTCAATAATTAATTAATTAAATGTGTCAATAATTAATTAAAACGTGAAATACATAAATAATTAATTAAATGTGTCAATAATTAATTAATTACATATATCATAACTATTTATTTAATTAATTAATTCCAATTTTAATTAATTATTGCCACATTTAATTAATTATTTAATGGTGTATTTAATTAATTCATTATGGCAGTCCTGGCGTTCCATAGTTCTGCCAGGTGTGTTGTGAGTTTCCCTCGATTTCTGAGTCGACAAGCGCCTTTGTTACTGGGACCAGTAATTTTAAGAAAGACCCCATCAGACCCCATGACAAATGCAAGAAATGCATTATTGCTCAGTCTGCACTATCTTTCTCAGAACAAACACCAATTGCAAATAACATACTGAAAATAAACCAAGCACAACAAGAAGTCCTGAAAAAGCTGTTTAGAGCAGCGTGCTATGTTGCAGAGTGAACTACCTTTGGGACAATTTAGCAGTCTTTGCAAACTTCAAAAAGCAAATGGCCTCGATCTTGGTTCCACTTGCCTCTTACCCATGACTTCAGTGGAAATGTCAGATTCAGGATCTGACACAGACTGATTCATGTTCTGCACAGTTCTTACAAGTTCATAGAAGTTTCTGTTCAATTAGAACCAAGTATTTGAGTTGATGATTGTAATTTTTATACAATGTTGTAATTTGTGTTTTAACTATTTCTTGATTAATTTTAAAGGAAACAAAACATTTTTAATTTGGGCTACTTTAATTTATTTTGGGCTAACAAAAACTGAAGAGTGCCTGCCAGAAGGGCTACCAGGGATCTTGAAATTTTGCGAGCCCTGAGTCGTATGTTTTTTATTAGGTTTAGCTGTGGATCACTGGGAACTTAGAAGCAGCATCAGCTCATTTGACCAACTGTCCAAATGAGCTGATGCTGGAGGCAGAGCACAGCCCCACACATGTGCACACACACGCACACTGTGATAGCTTGTGTGTCAGCTTCTTTGTAGTTTTGTAATTGTAGTATATAATGGTTTTATGTAACTGAGTGTTGTGAATGTAAAAGCCCAACAAGGGACAAAGGTTGAAAATCAGCAGCAGCTATAAACTCTGTGTGGCAGCTTCATGCTCCGTGTTAAACTGTGTTGTTGACTAAAAATATAAAGTGTAAAAGTTTGTGTTTTTACTGGTTAGAGGTGCTCCACAGTTTGTCTGTCCTTCTCTTCCTCTCGAGTTTGACATTTTGTCATGTCGGGGAGCTCAATGGGAGCCCCGTCCTGTTTGTCAGGACCGTGTTTCTAACTTTGCTGCACAACGAGGTTACTTCTGATTGGATCACTTCCAGATTCATCCTGTCTTTTTACACAACTTAATTAGTTCTGATTAGAGCAGGGCGATATGGCCAAAAATATTTATCACGATATATATTTGAAAATTTGCGATAACGATATAACTGACGATATAATTGATGCGAGACAAAATACAACTCCACAACATTACTAGTGCAAAAAGACAACCTTCCATTTATTTTCACGTAAACAAGAAGCTGGTTTTTATGTACATTAAAGCTTTATAAAAATTTAACAGTGTAAATGCAAATTCCTTGCTGAAAGTTTAACCAAAAGGCATTTCCAGTAGAAATGGGCTGACATATCCTGAGCATAACCATGTATAATATCCACTGAAGTTAAAAAGAGGTGCTTTGCAACTAGGGCTGGGACATATTATACCGTTCACGGTAATACCGTTATAATGTTAGGCAACGATAGGAAAATGAAATATCGCGATAGAATATGAGTAAAACGCGCATGCGCAGTGCCTTTGTTTTCATACGCACATTGCCGATTGTTGAGTGAAACAGATGAACCAGAATTGGTTTGTAAAAATGGTGTAACTTCAGTGATGTGGAACTGGTTTGGTGTTTGTCCGTCAGATACACAACAAAGCACATTTTTTGCAGAACATGCAAGCGGCCGTTGTTATTGTCGTATTTGTCGGACTAAGATGCTCTTAAATCTGGGAGTAATCTGGGTCCTAAACTCCGTATACTTCAGGTCAAACGAACACTGCAGCATCACTGAGAGTTAAAAACTGTCTAAATTCATCTTTAATAAAACGATCAGCATTGCTGCTTTACCAGGTGTAACTATGAAGTTTAACTTCCAGGCATCCATGAAAACAAAATGTATTACATATATCGGAGTTAGAAGTTAGCAGGAAGTTAGCAGGAAGTTAGCTCGCTAGTTTCGCTAGTTACCCAAGCATGATATAGCATGTTCTGACTGAGATTTCTGAAAACATTCAAACGTACAGCTCTGCTATCACTTCCAACATAGATGAAGACAGGAAACTAAACAGCAGTGACGTTTGTAGGGTTACTGAAGTTGGGCTAGCTGGTATATAATGATGTGCTACGTGATCGCTAGCGACACAGCTATGTTAGCATAACATAAACAGTGAAGCTGGAGGACGAACACTAACACTTTTCCACTTATAAAAGTTAACGTGAAGGTTCCTGATAGTTAGAGACAAATGCAATCGCATGGCAGGATGCTGTAAACGGACCAAACTTCAGTCAGGAGAACAACTGAGATAATCCATCCACAATACGAGGTTAGTCATTAATATACTGCAACAACATGGGAATAGAGCAGCTGCCAGAGAATTCAACATTAATGAATCAAAGGTACAGAAGTGGAGGAAGCAAGAAGAATGAGTTTAATAAAGTTTGATTTATCTGACTGCTTTGTTTCGCTTAATGTGCCTTATAATCCCGTGCACCTTATGGTCTGAAAAATACGTACGTAATAGTCGAGTGTTTTGACCGATGCATGAAACGATACATTTTTAGGCAAAAGTTGTAACGGTCGCTATTGTCTTTGTATTTATTACATGGCGTGCTGTAGGGCTGGGCCATATCATACCGTTCACGGTAACACCGGTACAATGTTGGGCAACGATAGGAAAATGAAATACAGTGGGGCAAAAAAGTATTTAGTCAGCCACCGATTGTGCAAGTTCCCCCACTTAAAATGATGACAGAGGTCAGTAATTTGCACCAGAGGTACACTTCAACTGTGAGAGACAGAATGTGAAAAAAAAATCCATGAATCCACATGGTAGGATTTGTAAAGAATTTATTCGTAAATCAGGGTGGAAAATAAGTATTTGGTCAATAACAAAAATACAACTCAATACTTTGTAACATAACCTTTGTTGGCAATAACAGAGGTCAAACGTTTACTATAGGTCTTTACCAGGTTTGCACACACAGTAGCTGGTATTTTGGCCCATTCCTCCATGCAGATCTTCTCGAGAGCAGTGATGTTTTGGGGCTGTCGCCGAGCAACACGGACTTTCAACTCCCGCCACAGATTTTCTATGGGGTTGAGGTCTGGAGACTGGCTAGGCCACTCCAGGACTTTCAAATGCTTCTTACGGAGCCACTCCTTTGTTGCCCGGGCGGTGTGTTTTGGATCATTGTCATGTTGGAAGACCCAGCCTCGTTTCATCTTCAAAGTTCTCACTGATGGAAGGAGGTTTTGGCTCAAAATCTCACGATACATGGCCCCATTCATTCTGTCCTTAACACGGATCAGTCGTCCTGTCCCCTTGGCAGAAAAACAGCCCCATAGCATGATGTTTCCACCCCCATGCTTCACAGTAGGTATGGTGTTCTTGGGATGCAACTCAGTATTCTTCTTCCTCCAAACACGACGAGTTGAGTTTATACCAAAAAGTTCTACTTTGGTTTCATCTGACCACATGACATTCTCCCAATCCTCTGCTGTATCATCCATGTGCTCTCTGGCAAACTTCAGACGGGCCTGGACATGCACTGGCTTCAGCAGCGGAACACGTCTGGCACTGCGGGATTTGATTCCCTGCCGTTGTAGTGTGTTACTGATGGTGACCTTTGTTACTTTGGTCCCAGCTCTCTGCAGGTCATTCACCAGGTCCCCCCGTGTGGTTCTGGGATCTTTGCTCACCGTTCTCATGATCATTTTGACCCCACGGGATGAGATCTTGCGTGGAGCCCCAGATCGAGGGAGATTATCAGTGGTCTTGTATGTCTTCCATTTTCTGATGATTGCTCCCACAGTTGATTTTTTTCACACCAAGCTGCTTGCCTATTGTAGATTCACTCTTCCCAGTCTGGTGCAGGTCTACAATACTTTTCCTGGTGTCCTTCGAAAGCTCTTTGGTCTTGGCCATGGCGGAGTTTGGAGTCTGACAGTTTGAGGCTGTGGACAGGTGTCTTTTATACAGATGATGAGTTCAAACAGGTGCCATTCATACAGGTAACGAGTGGGGGACAGAAAAGCTTCTTACAGAAGACGTTACAGGTCTGTGAGAGCCAGAGATTTTCCATGTTTGAGGTGACCAAATACTTATTTTCCACCCTAATTTACGAATAAATTCTTTACAAATCCTACCATGTGGATTCATGGATTTTTTTTTCACATTCTGTCTCTCACAGTTGAAGTGTACCTCTGGTGCAAATTACTGACCTCTGTCATCATTTTAAGTGGGGGAACTTGCACAATCGGTGGCTGACTAAATACTTTTTTGCCCCACTGTATGTCAATAGAATATGGGTAAAACGCGCATGTGCAGTGCCTTTGTTTTCATGGCGGAAAAAGCATGGCGGCGACGGAGAATGAGAAGGGCGAAAGGGGATCGTTGAATGAAACAGATGAAACAGATGAACCAGAACTGGTTTGTAAAAATGCTGCAACTTCAGTGGTGTGGAACTGGTTTAGCTTTCGTCCGTCAGATACACAACAAAGCACCTTTGACTTTTCTGAAAGTCGACAGAGCCCCTTATAATCCCGTGTGCCTTATGTGTGAACTCTGGTTGTGTTTACTGACCTCGAAATTTTATGTGCACGGCGCTCGGAAATCTGTCAAATGTTTCAGTAAGACTTTGCTAAGCTACGACGCCGCACCGCTTGATGGATTGTCGGAACATTACGGCTATTGTAGGCGGAGCCTCGCGGAGTGATACGTACTGTGCTTCAACATAATGTTACCGTATTGTGTGTGTTTAACCTCTTTTTCAGTTTTGTGGATATTATACATGGTTATGCTGAGTAGAGCAGGGCGATATGACCAAAAATATTTATCACGATATACATTTGAAAATTTGCGATAACGATATAACTGATGATATAATTGACACGAGACAAAATACTTTACAACTCCACAACTTTATTAGTGCAAAAAAACCCAACATCAATGTATTTTCACTTAAACAAGCAGCTGTTTTTATGTGCATTAAAGTTATATAAAAATGTAACAGTGCAAATTCTTTGCTGACAGTTTAACCAAAAGGCATTTCCAGTGGAAACTGGCCGACACATCCTCAGCACAACCATGTATAATATCCACACAACTTATCATACATATCCTCATTAAGAAATGAATATAGCCACCACAGTGGCCATCAGAACCATGAAAAAAATATTGCTGTAAACAGTTTATTTTGCGACACCACGAAAGAAATGATAGCGTAAAATGAAACAATAGACGTTTTCATATCGTCATCAGATATATATCGTTATATTGAACAGCCCTACCAGCATGTGCAGCGACGATGAGGCAGAACCAGGTCGCTCTGCAGCATGGACATGGTTTGGTTCTGAAAAGTCTGACACGGACCAGAAAACTGTGCTGTTGTACAAATGATGGCACAAACCGACCCCACCTCAGACTCGAACACAAACCTCTTCTACCACCTACGCAAGAATCACGTGAAAGAGAAAGTAAACCTTAGACTCAAAGGTTGGAGCAGGCTTTTCCCCGCAGCACGCCGTGTAATAAATACTCACAAAGAAACAACTAAAAATACAAAGTTTCTAGACTCAACTCCAGGTACACGACGCCCAGCTGAAAACACGGCACACAGGTCGAGTTTCCTGAGATTCACTGATTTCACACAAAAAGCACAGGTTTGTGATCTACCTTGTTATTGGGATGAGAAATGTTTATATCAGGATCTGAGATTTTGGTCACATCGCACAGCCCTGTTTCTTCAGAAACTGCATAAATTGTTTACTTTCTACAAACATTCATTAAGGCTTTCATCGAGCAAAGCCTTGCGTCTATAACAACATTCAACATAAACATGTTCACCAGTTAAAAACTTCAGATGCTTTGGTGAAGAGAAAATCTCTCCTGAATTCATTTACTGACAGGAGTGCACACACAGCTGACACTGATGTGTTGTTGACATATAAAGTGAGTGAGGCTGTGTTTGCACTTTCTCTGTGCTCCAGAATACTTCCCTGCCAGATGGAAGCCCCTTGCCCAACTCTCCCAGCTCCATGGTCAACCAGTACAGACTGGAGGACGATGATGAGGGCAAAGAGGATGCCAACACTAAGGACATCTTCGTCACCGTCGACCACCCAGAGAGCCAAGTGACGGCGATCGAGACGTTCATCTTGTACAGAGTGGTGACCAGGGTGAGGTGGTGGTCCTACATCAGCGTGGTCACATTGTGTCTCACACACAGTAGTGCTGTTTGGATGCTTCCTGCCGTTAAAAGCATTTAGTCTCTGTAGCGTGAACAGTTTGTAAAGGCAGACTGCACAGGTGCTGCATTTTATCTATGTGAGGGAGCGGGACTGAAAACAGTTGAAGAGTTGGCATAGTGTGGCCCACACCGTTAAAGGGGTGGCCCACACAGTTATAGGGTTGGCCCACACAGTTAAAGGTGTGGCCCACACAGTTATAGGGGTGGCCCACACCGTTAAAGGGGTGGCCCACACAGTTATAGGGTTGGCCCACACAGTTATAGGGTTGGCCCACACAGTTAAAGGGGTGGCCCACACAGTTATAGGGTTGGCCCACACAGTTATAGGGTTGGCCCACACAGTTAAAGGGGTGGCCCACACAGTTATAGGGTTGGCCCACACAGTTAAAGGGGTGGCCCACACAGTTATAGGGGTGGCCCACACCGTTAAAGGTGTGGCCCACACAGTTATAGGGGTGGCCCACACCGTTAAAGGGGTGGCCCACACAGTTATAGGGTTGGCCCACACAGTTATAGGGTTGGCCCACACAGTTAAAGGGGTGGCCCACACAGTTATAGGGTTGGCCCACACAGTTAAAGGGTTGGCCCACACAGTTAAAGGGGTGGCCCACACAGTTAAAGGTGTGGCCCACACAGTTATAGGGGTGGCCCACACAGTTAAAGGTGTGGCCCACACAGTTAAAGGGGTGGGGTGTTTTCAAAGTGTTGACCACAGAAAGATCCTTACTGTGACAGTACTGTCCACCTCTGTGGTTTTTATGATGCAGTTTGATGTCTGATTGCACTGTGAAATGAAAGCATGGCATGAATAAGCAATTGGAGTTCAAAAAGAAATCATGGAATCAGTTTATATTCTAAGCTTTTGACTCATCAAAGTCACACCTTTGCAGATATAACAGCTGAACACAGCCGTGGCTTCTTTCTACGACAGAAATCAAATCTTCTCCCATTTCTGTGCAGAAGTTCCCATAAATGTGGACCTTGTAGGCTGCTGTGCTTTCACTCTTATGTCCAGTTCATCCCAAAGCAGCTCGATTCAATTCAATTCAATTCAATTTTATTTATATAGCGCCAAATCACAACATAAGTCGCCTCAAGGCGCTTCATAGATACAGAGAAAAACCCAACAATCATATGACCCCCTATGAGCAGCACTTTGGCGACAGTGGGAAGGAAAAACTCCCTTTTAACAGGAAGAAACCTCCGGCAGAACCAGGCTCAGGGAGGGGCGGGGCCATCTGCTGCAACCGGTTGGGGTGAGAGAAGGAAGACAGGATAAAAGACATGCTGTGGAAGAGAGACAGAGGTTAATAACAGATATGATTCAATGCAGAGAGGTCTGTTAACACATAGTGAGCGAGAAAGGTGACTGGAAAGGAAAAACTCAATGCATCATGGGAATCCCCTCGATGGGGTTTAAGTCTGCAGACTGTGCTGGACCTCCATGTTTTCAAGCTCACCATCTTGTTCTTCTTTCCTGAGGTGGTTCTGGCACAGCTTGGATTTATGTTTTGGGTCTTTATCCTGCTGTAGGATGAACGTCTGACCAACTAGGTCCATACCAGAGGGTCCTGCATGGTGCTGCAGAACGCTGTGGTTTTGGTTCAGGGAGCCTCTCACTCTGTACAAGTCACCGACCCAGCAAACAGCCCCAGACCATCACACTTCCTCCTCCAGGAATTAGTAGCAGAAGCTTTCAAGGCTCGATCAGCCTCCATTGCTGCAGAACACATTTAAACCCAAGTTGTGTTCCCTGAAAAAGGCCAATTTGTATAATTCTGAAATGTACATTATTTTTCAGTTTTGGGTGACCTTTGTTTAACTTCTGTCAGTTCACCACTTATGTTTGAACCATTTCAAGTAATTCGTTGGACTTGAACAACTTGAATTGCAGTAAAGAATTGGCATGTTCAAAAAGCTTTGAGCAGTAAATGTCTGTATATGTGTGTGTTAACAGATACTGTCTGTACTCATGTCTCTCTCTACAGACCACTCGGAGTGACTTTGACTCCAGTGAGTACGAGGTACGGCGACGCTACCAGGATTTTGTGTGGCTCCGTAGCAAACTAGAAGAAAAGCACCCCACACTAATCGTCCACGTACGTATCAGCTCACCAGGTCACTGCTCTACACAGCTGCAGGCTGCTGCACACTACTGCAAGGCATGTGCATGCGTCAGTTCATTCATTCACAGTCACAGGCTGCAGGACCATTTCTTTGCTTTCTGTGCTGTTGGAACATGAAAGATTGTTGAGGTCTGAAGTTCAAGCAAAGCCACCGTCCTCATTTCCAGCTCTGTATGTGTATGTTGGTTAGCTTACTGCTCTGCCAGGACAGAGCTACTCTTAGGTGTGTTTGTCATAGAGAGGATATCTCTCATGTGGTCGCCTCAGGCGTGTAGCCCCACCCACCTGCTGCTCATGCAAAGCTGCTCTGCTAGAATTGACCAATGAAAATAGACTGCTACGAGGAGTCTAATGCATCTCGCCCTCTTCTGCACTTTTCTGGACAAAATGGGGCGACGTGGAACAGCTCCCGGTCTGATATCGCCGTCTCTCATGCTTCTCTCGTTTCTGTCTCCAGCCCCTCCCAGAGAAGTTTGTTATGAAAGGCATGGTGGAGCGCTTCAACGACGACTTCATTGAGACGAGGAGGAGAGCCCTGCACCGCTTCCTCAACAAGATATCCGAGCATCCCATCCTGTCCTACAGCCAGCACTTCCAAGTCTTCCTCACTGCACAGGTGTGTGTCTGATGCACGGATGCACACACCACACACACACACTTCTGGTTTTAGAATGAATTGAATTGTGACTCGTGGTATTTTGACCCTCCAGGATCTGGCACCTCACAGGAAACAGGGACCGGGCTTCTTGAGCAGGATGGGGGAGACGGTGAGAGCAGTGGCCAACTCAGTCCGAGGCCTCAGAAGCCGGCCTGAGGAGTTCGCTGTGATGCAGGAGTACGTGGACGACTTCAGTAACAAGATGTGCTGCATGGACAAAGTCAGCCAGAGGATCATCAAGGAACAAAGAGGTATCCGCTGCAGGCTCTCCTCCCAGAAGGACATGGCTCTTATTCCTCCATATCAGAGGAGTCAGACTCAGATGCTTCCTGGCACCCTCTGTACATCTCATATAGTGTACACAGTTTAAGCTGCTTTAGCCTGCATACAGCTGCAAGCTGCTTTACAACCCAGCACAGCTCCTCCCCTCATGTTGACCCAATGAGTGATGTCTCTGTGGTCACTGATGGAGAGATGGCTGAGCCATGACTGCACATGACAACACGAGTCTTCTTTGGAGGAGAGTTCCTCTTACTGAGGGTACATTATCTCTGTAAACAACATATTCATGTGCACATATTGTTCCACACCTTGTTCCTCTGTTACAGTGTCACCAGTATCCACGGTATCACTGATCAGCTGTGTAGGTGAATTGTGGGTAATACGTGTTTTCGGTCCAAGTGAAAAACTCAATTTCTCATGCTCTGTTCAGACACTTTGTACTTGTTCAAACCGGTTTACTCACTTTAATACAGATTTTACTTGCTGTCAAATCGTGTTTTGTTTTTTGTATTTTAATTTATTAGAAACTATTTTAATCTACTGTTTTGTTGATGTCATTTTCTCTTTGTAAGGTGACCTTGGGTTTTAAAAAGGCGCCCTCAAATAAAATGTATTGTTAGTAGTAGTAGTATGGCATCAAGCCAATTAAACTGGCGTAGTGATCTGGTCCCATCTGCAGGGCTCCTCTGTGGCAGGACGAGCAGTGCCAGAGCTACAAATGACCTCCTGCAGGCCACCGTTGTCAGTGCCTCTAACCACACAATGAGAAACTAACTTCATGAGGGTTTTCCTCATGATTCTGCTCCAGTGTGTCTGCCAGATATCCTTGGGCAGCACGCTAACCCAAGTTACTGTCTGAGTGTAAGCGTGTGCGTTAGAGGGAAAAAGTGCTTATATGAACAGATGTCAGTGGGTTAGTGAGGTAAGTTATACTACAGGCGTCTGTGGGCATCCAAACCACCGAGCAGCATTTTGCCGCATCGTTTTCTCGCTTTGATCTTCAGGCTGTCAGAGTTGGACTCAGCCCTCTTTTCCATTTGGCACCCTCCTCTCCTAACACGTTACCCGCTCCGTGTCAGTACAGACAGCAGCCGCTCACGTGATGTGTTCACAGTGTCTCACCCTTTACTTCTTTGCAACGCTTCCTGTGACCTGCTTCTGTGTAGCTAACAGCACCTCCTGGTCTGAAAACGAGTCTTTGTGTTTTCCCCTGTGCTTCCAGAGTATGTGGACGACTTGAAGCAGTACAGCCCCACCTACGCCCGGTGGGGGGAGTTGGAGGAGGAGCTGACGGAGCCGTTGAAGGGCGTGGCCAGCTGTGTGGTGCAGTGCAGCAAGGAAGCAGAAGAGCACATCCAGCATCTGTCTGAGGTCCTGGTCCCTGCCCTGCACGAGTATGTCCTCTGCGCTGAAACGCTCAAGGTGAGGCATGAGCACGCTTCACCTGTGATGGTGC